>NC_136496.1:22510150-22532650 GCF_053919585.1 Euprymna scolopes | reverse complement strand
ATATATATATATATATGTGTGTGTGTGTGTGTGTGTGTTTAAGCGTGTGTCTGTGTGTGCACGGTAGTAATTGTTTTCTACGAAATGCACTTCCAAGACATCAATCAGACAATCATCAAAGTTTTTTCCTCCTTAGCTTGCAGTTAAAGAAACAAACAAAGTTTGACGATTAAAATGAAAACTGAATAAATTACAATACTTATGTAATGTTGTTGCCCTGTTTTTGGTCTGTCATTGTTGCGTAGTATCTGTGTTTACTGTGGCAACCAGAGCCAAGGCTCAAAACATTATTATTATTATTATTATTATTATTATTATTATTATTATTATTATTTTATTAATTTATTCGAGCGACGGCGGGTTGCTGGGTCAATTATTATGATTAGAAAAATAAAAAATTGAATTGGGAAAAAATGATTGCCATATAATATCGCAAAAGGAATGTGAAAATAGAAAATAGATGTAAACATGATTTGGGTTTACATAAACAAATAAGTAGATTGGGGGCATCAGCTGTAAGTTTGAGACACGTAATGATGGTACATAATGAGACACATGATGTATGTAGATTTGAGGAGATACTAGGCAGCCGTTAACTGGGCATCAGAGCGAACGGACGACTCAAAATGACGCAGGGGGAGGCGTCATTTCAGACAACCAAGATGTAAGAACGTGTAATCTCAGAAAATGCCGACCGGATCATGAAAATAAATGTTCGTAAATAATTCAGGTATGTGTTATTTACATCTGTTAGAAAGAACTGTTTGCCTACAACTGTTTCGATACGTCCACGTCAATCGTTTCATGTTAGAACTGTCGCATAAATGTTAAAATATACACACTAGACGATCAACTAAATGAGACGACGTATATACATACTCGCATTTACACGTACATGAATATACAGATAAAACATAAAACCCAACTATTCAACATGTACATCGTTATGGAATATATTTACATTCATATTACACAACAGGACCCTTTTTAGAGCACCATAATATATGACTTATTGACCCATCAACAATTTAAACAAAGAAGTAAAGTTAAGAAGAATAGTTAACCAAGGGATTTTCAAAGATAAGGATTTTTCATTTGTTTAAAATGCATCACTTTTCTTTCTATGCACATTAGAATCTTGAAAAGCTAATAGTTAGAGTTTTACTTGCAGTATTCACCCAGAATGGGTTTAGCCGAGTCCTCCTATGGAACACTTATCCTCCCGGATTAACCTGAACGAGGTACAACGGTCCTCAACGGCGAAGATAATACTGCCCCTCAATACCGGAGCAAAAACATATACCTATGCTCCGGAGCTAGTTTTGACGTGAAATTTGATCGTGTGTAAGAGCGTCTTCAGGTACCCTATTGAGCGCCTTTTTTTTACAAGGTAGTCACCACTTATCAAGGCTCGGTAGCCACTCGCGGATAAGGGTTATTGCGTGTACAGTACGTTAGTATTGGAGATTTGATAAAGTGCCTTACTTAAGGAGGCGGTTAATCAGGAATTTGTTTATTTTGGACTTGAAGACATCCAGGTTGTAGTCAGTTGGGAAACAGGCAAACGAAACAGGGTTCCACCACTGTGCACTTTTAAGAAAGAAGCTTTGTTCATGGAATCTACGTTTTGGTTTTGGCAGAGATAAAGAGTAGGGAAAATTTTTGGCAGTGGTTTCAGCTAGACAGGTGTTTATCGTAAAAGATTGGCGACGGGGGCAAAAGATTATAGCTCAGTGGGAGAGAGGTTGCAGGGAGAGAAAACGGGATCCCCCACTAAGCCATGAATCTATTTTGTACTTTGTCATGGCAGAATAGGCTGTTTTTAGCAGCTCCTGTCCAGATGTGGCAGCAGTACTCCATCCTTGGACGTACTTGGCTTTTATATAGGTAGAAAATTGCATCAGCAGTGAGATATCATCTGGAGCGGTAGAAGGATCCTACCATTTTTCCAGCGACCTTTGCAACTGACTTGATGTACGTTTTCTCCGCCAAATCTTTGAGTGGTTCTGGAGCTATTCTTTCTTAGATTAAGTCTCCTATTTTACTGCATCTAGGGTGACCGAATTAATAATGTCTCATCTTTTATAGCGCTTTGTTAAGAGGGGTTCATATGCATCAGAATTCTCGACGCAGTGCAGGATCATGGTAATACGGGGATTATAGAGGTATAAATTTCACGAGAAACACCCGTCTGGCTGAAACTACTGTCAATAATTTTCCTGTGCCTAAATCCAAATGTAGATTCCATGAGCAAAGCTTCTTTCTTAGAACTGCACGCCAGTGGAGCTCTCTGCCGCTTGCCTGTTTCCCACCTGACTACAACTTGGACGTCTTCAAGTCCAGCATAAACTCCTGACAAACCGCCCCCCTAAGTAAGACACTCTATCAAAACTCCGAATACTAATGATTACTACAATACTATCTCATTGATTACTGTACACGCAATAAGCCTTACCCATGAGAGGCATTCGGGCCTTGATAAGTTGTGACCCCCATGTTAAAAAAAACACTAAATGGACGAATATAGCCGAAGCTCATCCGAATTTTCCAGTCTCATAAGCTGATACACGGAGGTGTAAGGAGGAAGGCCACTCTATTTCCAGGATTACTCTGCTTGCCATCGATTACATTTTTATAAAGTTTAGTGATTAGCAAGATGATATATACTACTTATTTTTAAAAGTATTTGGTATACCGCGACCTTCCATTAGACAACACTCTTACAAATATGTCGGTTAAAGGCGTAAAAAGAAAAATTAATCTGAAAGCCTTAGTTCTCTTTTCTTTGAAACTCATTCATTAAACTATTGACTATTGTATATTATGTTATCGTTCGACTATGTTTTGTCTCCAGAGTTTTAACCCTCGCCCTGCATCTATTTTACGTCATCAATCTTTGTGTACAACTTTGTTTGTACAGTCATGCGCTCCATACATGTTCTAATGTGATTTTTGTATAAATGAACACTAGCTACCCCAAAAGCTACCTACGTAGGGCCCGCTGTGTAACAAAAAGAATAAAAGCCTACCAGAGTGTCATTATTTTATTCGACGACTACTATTTAAAAGACAAACACTTTTCAAAGAATACAATTGCGTCACCTATTCTTCCTGTTTAATGTACACTTTTATATCGTGTATGGACGCGATTACTCACTTGGTGATTTTCTTTATCTCCTTAGCCCCGTAGGTAAAATTATTGTTTAGTTATATCGCTCTAAAGAATAAATATTTAACCGCTCAAATTATTTAATTTCATATTTAACCAAGGACTTTGAGGCTCAGCCATTGCGGTCGGGAGAAACATACACAAAACTCTAACGTAAATAAGTTCTTGATGAGCCGTTCTATATAAGTTATCAAATTTACCAAATTTTCACTACAAATGATTACTATATTGTCCAATGTCTACTGTACACTTTTAACCCTTATCATTGAGTGGCCTCTTGGCCTTGATAAGTGGTGATTCGTATGTAAAAAAATCACTTAAGTCGGAATAATAAAAATAATAGAAATCAACAATTTCGATCTAGTTAAAAATAAGGAAACATCATTAATTATTTCATCTGTTTTAATTAATTTTATGCAGAGTTCAAGCAGGAGTAGACATATGTCGAAAGTTCAAAGGGTTATTCTTATTATTATGTCGCCTTAATAGAGCAGAAAGGAGTGTATATTGCATTGCTGATATAACTGAACTTAGGCATTCACGTCCTGAAAGTTTAATTTCTGTTTTACAGATATTTACAATGTTTGACTCTAGGAGTGCAATTCTGATCATAGACGTGCCTGAGAATCAAAGGAACGTTATTGAATTCCTGGCAATGGTGAATTGAGAATGGTAGTGACTATTCAGAAATATAAATTCTGGAGAAGAAATTGTCGCTTCCGTCTTTTAAGCTCTTCCATGTACTAGTTTGAAAAAATAGGAGACGTTAAAGTCAAGCCATACCAGTTTCGAATAAAAACCTAAATAAAAAAAAACATTTTCTTTTCCCTGATGACGATTGATTTTTCTTTTCTTTTTTATTAGATTTTTTGAACTCCTGTTCTATTCTTAACAGTAATTTTCACAATATTTCATTCGATGTAACCCCCGACCTTCTTCAACTGTTTCTTTTCGAACTCTGATATCTTTCTGTCGAACTCCCGAATCTTTCTGTCGAATCAGAAAATCTGCACAGAATATTTAACAGAACTCTTAAGAAACGGATATAATATGATCTTGTTTCATCATCCATAACCGTTTCAAAGTCTACAGTAATATGCAGTTGTATTCTTAATATCGACCACACTTTGGATTAAACAACAACCTTTAGAATAATGTTAAGTTTATTAAATATTGCATCAAATACGCCATGTGTTCGTTGCGGAATTGACGAGCACTTTAACTTTTTAACAGCAAAAAAAAACAGAAATATAAAGTACATTTTTTTAGAGAAATCATTCATCAAGAGATTACAATAGCTACAATGATATATATATATATATATATATATATATATATATATATATATATATATGAGCTACAATATATTAAGATACCAGCCGAAAACTAATCTTTGTATACAATATATGAAGGTTTTGTCGTAGAATAATAAAAACATGTAATCCATATGACATCAGAGAATATCCAGGAGAGACCTGACTCTGCGAAATCATCTTTTGTGGAAAGATCAGGATTAGTAACTAGTGAATGCGATTCCACATAAATGTGGAAAAGTATACATCGGTGAAACAGGTAATCCACGAAAAGAAAGGTAAGACCAGTAAAAAAATCTGTAACAGGTGAACTGATTGAAAAGTCGCGTATGGCTGGACATATGGCTGGACAAAGGAAAAACATCAAGTGTGTCATAATAACAAAAGAATGTAGGAGTGTAAGATAAATCAAAGAAGCGGAATATATGATGGATGAGGAATAATTAAATCTAGTATAGAATTTATCACAATATTAGTAGCAGTAAATAAAACTAATATATATATATATGGGTGGGGTGGGGGTTATATATATATATATATATATGCATATATATATATATATATATATATATATATATATATATATATATATATATATATATATATATATATATACCGATGTTTTAGTTGGGACTGAAAAGAAATTAAAAATAAGTTCCACTTATATTGCAAAATTTGATCCAACAATTTCTAAAATGTCAAAAAACAATCTTCATCTTTTTCCAAAATTATTTCTTTGTTTTAAATACATAAGTTGAACATCGATTCCATTTGCACGATTACTTTAATAAATCATCACACAATCCATTTTTTTAAATACTGTACAATAAAAATCGTTTTTTGTTGTTGTTTACGTATCTTTCTATATATGTTCTTATTTATAAAATCCTCTTTTTTCGCTAGACATTTTTTCTCTCATGTGGAGTTTTATTTTTCCTTTCTTTCATTTAAATTTATACACAAAATTCAATTTCTTAGCGTCGACACAAGCTGGCAAACGCAACAAATATGGATTATGTTGCATAACTGTTTACATATACATGTTTCTAATTATAATTGGTCCTGGATATGACCTTAAAGGATATCCAGTGGTGAGGCCCCAGCTTGTGGGCTTTGGGGAGTGATGAGCCACTCTTTAATTGCTATTGTTCCCAGGTCCACTCTGACCCGGTGTGGTAGGGCCTGTTAGGGTCCAAACTATGGGTTTAATAGAAACCGACTTGAAACCAAATATATTCTATTAAAAAATGTTCTTCAAAATCTTTGAATTCGGCATTAAATAACCTGAAAAGGGTTGATATGCCGTAAGGCAAAAACAACCAACCAACCAACCTAATTATAATCTGTTATAAAGACGTCTATTTTCTATATTGTCTGTGTTTTTATTATGTATACGTAAGTATATATATATATATATGTGTGTGTGTGTGTATGTGTATGTGTGTACATACATGTCAACCTAAATTCACATGCATATAACCTTCCCTGTTCTTGTCTCTCTAATTTCTGGCGCCTGTGCTTGTATGTGTGCAAGCGTATACATATATGGATATCAGCCTTGAGCGCTTCAGGTGATATTCCATCAGGACCTGCTGCCTTGCCTGATTTGAGGGATTTTATGGCCCTGATGATCTCTGTATTGCTGGGAGGGTTTTTGTTGATGTCCAGGAGCTGGGTTTGTGGTGGCATGCCTGGTGGGCTGGGTAGAGCTGGTCTGTTGAACGTCCCATTGAAATGCTCTGTCCATCTTGCTCTCTGCTCATCTTCTGTTGCGATTGCATTTCCATTCTTGTCTTTCACAGGGCAACTTGAGTTACTGTTCTTCCTCGAGAGTGTTCTGGTGATTTCATATAGTCTCTTAATGTTACGTTGATCTGCTGCGGGTTATTCCTCCGCTGTGAGCCCATGTCTGAACCTTCCTTTGTCTCTACGTGCACTGCTTTTCACTTCTTTGTTTGTCTCCCAGTATCACGCATGTAATGCTTGTTTCTCTACCAGGTCTGGCGTTTTGTTTATAATAACTTTCACGTTCTTTCTCTCCATGATGAGTGCCCAGGTGTCTGTTGTCAGCTACTCTTTGTGCTTCTTCGTCTTTTTGCCCAGGACTGTTTCGCATGTTGTCTTCCAGGTCTCTCGAAGACAATTCCACTCCTTTTTCGTCTTTTCCTGTAGACGCTCAAGCAGACTGAACTTGTTTTGTAGTTTTGTCCTGAATTCCTCTACCTTTGCCTTTTCTTTCAAGTTATGGACATTGAACTTGTGTGCTGGTTTTCCCGCCTGGTTTTTGTAGACCCCAGCTTTGTTCTCACTACTGTCACACTCAGGTGATGGTCTGATGCAGCGTCTGCAACTCGTTTCACTCTGACATCGTACAGGCTCCCTCTCCACTTTAGCCTGATTGTGATATGGTCAATTTGGTTCTCTGTTTTTCCGTCGGAGTAAATCAATGTGGTCTTGTGGATAATTTTATGTGGAAAAAGGGTACCTATAATGACCAGATCAGAAAAGTACAGAATTCCGTGAACATCTTTCTGTTCTCCAGTGACATGTCTGCCCATGAGAAGGTCTTTGTCCGTGTTGTCCATGCCAACCTTGGCGTTCAAATATCCCATTAAGATGTGCATGTCTCTTGTTGGTATTCTTCTAACCAAACTCTCTTTGTCTACAGTGTCTGTTGTGTTGGTAGGGGAGTAACACTGTATTATAGTTTTATTATTAGTTGAATCTTGCCATGAAAATTCTTGAAGATACAGGTACCCAGGACAACAGTGATTGCCTTGCCTCGGGCGTCATAAGCAGCGCTACACCGCTCAAGTGTGGTTGGACTTCTTCTTGTCCAGAGTTGATGATGGTGTCTCAACTCGTCAATCTTGTTCGTCCACATTCATTCCATTGGCTCTCGCACAGTCCTCACACAGTCATAATCATTTGTATCTGTGCAGCTCACTATGCACTGCTGTAGTCTTGCTTGTCTCGTGTACGGTTCTGATATTCCAGTTCCCTATCCTGGTCTTGGCCTTGGTTGTGAGAAGGGGTTTCGACACAGGGGCTTTTTTTACATGGGTGTCACCACATATCAATGCCCTGAGGCTACTCGAGGATAAGGTTTTTAGTGTACAGTAATCAATGGTTTAATATCGTAGTATTCGTTATTCATGGAAATTTGGTAGATTGGATTACTTAAGGAGACGGTTAATCAGGAACCCAGAGGCTTTCACCCGCTTGTGTCATGAACTCTACTAGAGAAAACCCTTCCCGGAACAAGAGGTCCACGTGTAATGTCGTTGCGGTTTCTGTAACTTTTTTTCTTTAACAGAGTGGGTTGTTGGCCATATTTTCACCCCCAACCTGGCGAACCAGTGAGGGCTCTTAGTCTGATCTTTACTCTTCAACCTGTCTGGCATGGATGACCTTACCAGCAAGCTGCTAAACTACGCCAAGGTTGCACTCGCTAGAGGGAGACACACACACACACACACACACACACACACACACACACACATATATATATATATATATATATATATATATATATATATATATAAAATATAGATATATATATAAAACATTGATTAGAAATCTGATGAAGATCCTGATAGATATTACTTGAAGTAATACTTTCAGGGTGATCCTAGCCAAAAAGGAGAAGCTCAATATTTAAGTATAGAGCAATATATAAGTTTAGTGGTTATATTCAAATTCTGAAAAAACAACATATAGACACATATATTCGAATTAAGAATTTATTGTTTGACAAAAGGAATATATAGGAGGGTGTATGTTGATCCTTAATATTTGTGCTGAAAAGCAACATAAGTGTCTATTGACAGCTGAACCTGTTGCTAACCGCATTTCATTTCCTCTGATGATATGAGCCTTTATTGATAATCCAATGGAGTAAGGAAATCAACATAACCCCTTCTATATACTCCTTTTTTTTTCAAACAATATATTCTTAATTCGAATATATGTGTCTATATGTTGTTTTTTTTTCAGAATTTAAATATAACCACTAAACTTCCAACACTTTTATTTATTTTTTTGATCGGCATTTCATATATATTTTATTTTGTAACATTTTTGTACTAAAATACTTCATATTCAATTGCATTTGACATCTTCTGTTTGTTTTCTCGATCGATCAGATCATCGGGCGCTATCCGGGAGTTATAATATGTAACTTGCAATATATGTTTTATCAGTTTGACCAAGCAGTAGATTGGACATCCCACTTGATGCCAAACAATTGCCCGCTTCCTTACATAGTTAAACTATGACTTTTTTGGAAGATTATAACGTTCCCTTTAAATGAAACTATTTGAGTCTATTTTCGGCTTTGCTCATCGGTAATATTTCGCATAGAATTTTGGAAATTATATTTTAGAATGATAATTTGCTCTCATAATCACTATGATAGAAACGTTTAGTTTTATGTCATATATAAGAATTCATTATTTGTTCTTTGCCCTCTCATATCTTTTGACTAGGAACTTTTGAGAATGACTACGCATGTATAGGCTGTATCAGATAAAAATTAATATATTATGTTATATATATATATATATATATATATATATGAGATTATATGCCCTATTATTTATATCTATAATATATCATATTATGTTAAACTATATGTTTTATTATATTTAAGTATACTATGATATATTTTACTGAGCTTCAATCGATGCGCCCCTGTCGCTAAACTTTCACGAAAAGTCTCGTCTAGATGAAACCACTATCAATAATTTCCCACACTCTTTATCTGTGCCTAAACCTAAATGTAGATTCCATGAACAGAGCTTCTTTCTTAGAACTGCACGCCTGATGAACTCTCTTCTGAATGCCAACTTTCCAGCTGTCTACAATCTGATTGTCTTCAAGTCCAACGTAAACAAGTTATTGATGAACTATATCCATAACTAATCCAATTTACCAATTCCCACTACTTATGATTACTACACTATAATCACATTGACTAATATATGCTTATTAACCCATATCCTCGAGTAGCCTCCGGGTCTTGTTAAGTTGTGATTCCTGTGTAAAATATATATATATATGCATATATAAATATATATATTGTATAATGTTTTATTATAATAAACAATAATATGATATATTTTATTATATAAGAACATAATTAAATATATTTAATTATGTATAACTCTAATATAATACAGATTTTAGTATTATTTTATGTATTATATAACATATTTAATTATATCTGACAATCCTACATAATGTTTTATTATATAAAAGCATAATATGAAATGTTTCATTATTTATACCAATGTAATTATACCTAGTTAAATATATCCTGAAGTAATGTGCTTCCCTAGCATTCATCCGAGTAACGTTAAACTTTTGCAATTGAATGTGATGGTCTATTCACGCCGGACAAGAATTGATTCGCTAGCATAAAGCAGCTAGTTGCGCTCCTATCCTGGAGCATCGAATAAAAGCAAGTTTGGTAAAATATTCAAGTTCACTTTGACCACAAGTTCACCTTTTCACCTACGGCGCCATCGTGGCAATGGAACTAGCATCATTGCATTGTAAATCAGAGGATTCGACAGATAGGGAAGAAAGTGGGCAACTCATTGACGTCAATTGACAGCCTTATATTTTATGTCTGTGCATGCATAGGTGTATACACCTGTGCGATTATGATAACTTTTATATTTATATAGAAATAGATGATGCACACAGGCACACACACACACACACACACACGCACACACATATGTATATGTATATATATATATATATATATATTTAAGAAAATAATTTAAAATTTTGTAAATTAGAATTTGAAACAATTTATTTGTAATCTGTATATGCATATACACACTATTTATGTTTATGTTTATATATATGACGCATATATATATAAATACATATAAATATGAAAATATCTCTTTGTGTGTGACTATCTGTCTACATTTCTCCACAAAATAACTCTGTAAATTTTCGGTCTACAGACTCGAGATTCAACATAAAGCGTATTGAGATTTGGGAAAATATGTTGATCGGTTTTCCGCCACGGATTTGGCTCTCAGGAAGGTCAAAGCTCAACAATTTTACCTTTGAGAACTCTACCAAACTTTTCCGACGATTTTGGGTCTAAATCCTAGACAATTTAGATATAGGTTCTTTTGACATGGATCGAAGTTTACAATATGATTTGAGTCCAAAACAATCAATGCTAAGGTGTCAATGTTTTGGTTAAAGTTTAAAAAAATGCCCTCTGCGATGTCTACCAAATTACTCAGCCAATTTCTGGTCTAAATATTTGAAATTTTACATAAAGTGTATTCAGACATATTTGCTGAAGATTGAACTGCCAAAGAGGTAAAGTTCAAAAGAGTTTACATTTGCGTTCTCTAGAAAACTATTAAGCCAATTTTGGGTCTAAAAATTTGAACTTTTATAGAAAGAGTACTCAGAAAACTTTAAGTATTTACTTCAAAAGTGCTCAATACGTAGGTAGAGATAGTTAGTAATTTATAAAATATATATGGCGATTAAGCTACACTGAATATTCGGCGTTTCATCCACTTTAGGATTCGTCAGGCTTATATGGTCCTCTTCTGTTAAGGATTTTAGTAAGCCAATCAGCTTTCTAGTATCCACCGCGCCCCCACAGAAATCGAGCATAAGTCTGACAAATCACAGAGTGGGTGAAACGCCAATTATTCAGTGTAGCTTAATCGTCATATATATTTTATAAATTACTATATATATATATATATATATATATATATATATATATATATATGAACATAAAGTTAGGAATAGTACATAGGGTCTGAGCAAGGCCGGGTTTAACTGCTACTTTACTATATAATCATTTTCCCATCTGCATATGCGTATCGACATGAATACACAAATTCACAAAAAAGGCCAAGCGCACATACACTAAAACCTGACTAAAAGAATATTGGAATCTTCTATTATTTTAACGACAATTAAGGGGTGTCATAAATACTTTAGTCTTTTAAGGACGATGGTTGAATTGTAGGTTGTCATTATTTATACATAACTATATAAATATTCCGCAACATTCACTGTTGGATATATATTGATATTTGTATGGTATTTGGTTTTGTTGCTTCTAAATTCAATTCTGCATCGCTCAGACAAAGTAAAAAACGCTGGGAAAATCTCATGTGGTTCAAAGATTTGAACGATCACATTTTTGGAAAGCTGACAAATATGAAAATATTTGGGGAAAAAATTAAATTCTAAATTTTATTTTATTTTTTTCATGAGAATTGAGAATCTGTTGGGTTTTCATTTTTCTAGAAGCAAACTGAACATTCTTATACACCCCCACACACACGCACACACACATACATATGTATATATATATATATATATATATATATATATATATAATATTTTATTTATATAGAGAAATATTACATAGTCGCTACACAGAACATGCTAATGTTTCAGACAATTCGTCCGTAAGGACCAAAAGTCCTCCTCCTGCGACGTAATAAAGTTTGCGTTCCACTGAAATCGTCTGGTTCTTTTGAGGCAAGCACTCTGCCAAGTGAGCAAATGCCCTGCACCCAAGAAATCCTATTAACTAATCTAGCAAACAGCGCCAGAATCCGACTGTTGAATGAACCTACCTCGTCTCGACAAGGGGGCGCGGTCATTCAACCAGCTAATAACCACAAGCCGATGCATCACAAGTGGGAATTTTCAACTCGCAAGCACGATTTCATCCAGCAATGCTAACTTAGCATGCAATCAGTGACATGATTTTCAGAATATGAGAGATTATATAATTATTTCTACAGCCAGACGACGTCGCAGTCTACAAGAACCATAACATCCACCAATATATACGTGTGCGTGCACGTGTGTATATTTATATGTGTGCCTATAAATTATCCCTATCAATAAAAGAAGCGCAGTTTTTCCCTCTGGTTCAAAATACGACAGGTTTAAACAAATGGCACAAATTAATGATGTTTACACTGTTATCTATTACCTTATTTAACTGTAGAATGGCATTTTAGACACATTAATTCGTAACAGTATAACATTACATTTATTTCTAGCAGCAACACCATCATTACCGATGTAACCTACAGTGGAAATACAACCAAGTTCGCCCCCATTCTATAAGTTCTTTACGACTCCATTCTTCACCACTTGAATTTATACATTTTTCTCCTTTTCTATGTCAACGCTGTCATTAATTGCCTACTTTCTTCATACACATCGCCTACTCTTACCACTTTTCATCTTCGGAAATATTAATTTCCGAAGTGAACATACTCGAATTCCGCTATTTGCGTCCTCCACCATTATACGAACCGTTCGTCACTTTAAAACACGCTGCCACGTTTTTTCCTGGACCTAATCATCTACAGACACTTACTACACCACTTCACTCCACCAGTTCCTGACATTCGATAATCGTTCTTACCATATTCCGAAGACAGTTCGTAACATTAGAAGGTTGGCCAGCAACAAAAACACAAACATCAACAAGCTTATGTTAATTTTTTCGAGGTGGGAGGGGCACGCTTCCACCGAGCAATGCAGTAACGCCGCGTGGGTATTGCTAGTATATATATATATATATATATATATATATATATATATATATATATATATATATATATATATATATATATATATATATATATATGCGATGTATATATATATATGCGATATATATATATATGCGAAATATATATATGTATGCGAAATATATATATATATATGCGAATATACATATCCATATATATATATATATATATATATATATATATATATATATATATATATATATACGCAGATACACATATATATAATATACTAGACAACCTGTAGCCCGTTGGGTCACTCAGTGTTGAGAAATTATAGCAACATTTAATAAATCCAATTTTTGTTTAACAAGGTTATAAAAACAAATATTTCTTGTATGGCTAAAGCTACCGATATATTATTTTTAACATGATTCCAGGCATATACTCAAAAAGAATATTTTAAAAAAATAAATCTGGAGTGAAAAATGCCATTTATGGATTGTTGGGGTCGCTAAAAACGTACACAGTAAAACAATACATTGTAAAATAGTAAATTTATTTGTAAGAAAATTGCGTTAAAATAACTTAAACGTAATACGGAAATGAACGATGTAAAAAAAATGCAGAAAGTATTAACAATTTTTTACTTGGATAATTTAAAACGCAAAAAAAGAAAAATAGGCCGCTGAAAACGTAAACTGTAAAAAATAAATACGTTGTCAACAGGTCAAAATTGATTTATTTGTGAGAAAATTGCGACAGTATAGTTGTAATACAGAATAGTTGCAAAACATCCCCTCAGGGGTCAGAATGTTATATTAGCTATGGAATTAATGTATGAGCATGACACTTGTGACGTAAAGAAAATAGTTTTTTGTGACATAACAGAAACATTTCTATGAAAGTATATTAAAATGAAAAAAAGAATATAGATATATTTCTACGAGTCGTTCTGTTTATAATTGTTTATTTTTGAAAAAAAATTACAGCCATTAAATTATAAGTGGTCCTGCATCACAGCTTGGATTTTTATCAGCCACTTGTGGTCTTGTAACTTTGCGTTTAGGCATGATCTGAGGGGAAATACATTATTTCAATTTTCTTCGTCTTCATTAGTAGTAGTAGTAGTAGTAGTATTAGTAGGAGGAGAAGTAGTAGAGTATAGTAGGGAAAATACATGTCAACCAGTAGTAGTAATAGTACCTATTTACAATGCCTCCCCACGGGACAGAGTTAGACACCAGTGTCGTTTTTTAACGTGGAGAAAAGGTACAAAAGTAAAAAGTTGTCTCAGTCGTGAAGGACTGCTCTTCCACCGAAAGAGAGTAGTAGTAATGGATAAGGAAGAGGGGGGCGCAGTAGTAGTAGTAGTAGTAGTAATAGAAGGAAGAGGAGGCGTAGTAGTAGGTGTAAAGAGGAGAAGTAATAGTAGTAGCAAGAAGAGGAGGCATGGTAGTAGTAGTAGGAGGACGAGGATAGTGTGCAAGCAATCAAGCAAACAACCAAGAACGACAGAGGTTTAGTATTATATATATATATATATATATATATATATATATATATATATATATATATATATATATATAAAGAGAGGGAGATAGATAATCTCAATACATCTGGTTATAGACGTATAACGTCCTGGAATTGGATATAATGTTTCATTAAATCTAATGAGTCGGGTGTATATCATCTATCGCTTTTTTTACCACAATTCATACACACATTATTCCGTTGAGAATTTTATTATTATTCGATCAACTTTATTTCAGCAATCACCGGAAAACCCAATCTACTCGATTTCTGCATCATTTTAAATAGGAGTGTATGCCTTTCATTAATAAAGAAATATATTAACACATTTTGGAAATTTTGTACCAGCAAAAGGCCGATTCTTTAATTCTTAGATGAGGATTGATAATAAGTAAATAAATACTTTTATATATATATATATATATATATATATATATATATATATATATATATATATACGTGTGTGTGTGTAACCATAATTAGTAATAAGTAGCGACTTGTAGTGAGATGTAGTAAGAATAAATGTCTTCAACCTAAAAGTGTTTAAGTCTCCTAAATTTCTTATCAATATTTACCAGAAGTTTTTGTTACGTACCTGGTGAAATTTACTACTAATAATAAAATAATAAAAAACTTATTAACGTGAGGCTCTCTTGCATTAATGTTATGCTGCTTGAATGCACGTCCATCAATGACAACCTGGGTGATCTTATTGTCTAAGAAAGATCTTATTATATTTAGTGTTTATCCAAGTATACCGTACGTTCTAATTTTCAGTAGCAAGCCTTCATGCTAGACTTTGTCAAAAGCTCTGGATATATCGAGGGCCACAGCCCTAGATTCGCCCGTCTTACATAGTTACATGGTATATGCGTTCAGTAATGACTGCTAAACTATCTGCAGGAGAACGACATTGCGTAAATTCGTACCGTTCGTCACAGAGAAGATTAGTTTTTTTGGGGTGGTGGATTAGTGCTTGATTAATTAGCGTCTAAAAGATTTTAGCGAATAAGGGCAGTAGACTGATAGAGCGATACTTGAGAGGACCGGCCGTTCCCCAATATTCTTGCACAATGGTACTACAGAGACCATATTCAAGCTATTGTGAAAGCAAAATTTAGCAAGTAATTTATTATAAGGTTTGGAAAGTACGGGGGTTAAACCAGCTGATCATTTCTTAATTAGTATGATACGGATGAGATAAGGCCCCACACTCCTTGGATGTGTCTAAGGTTTTTATGATATCACAGATATGAGAATCGGTGATTTTCAGATCATCAATTGTGACTTCCGTCCGCATAAGGACATTTGAGAGAGAGATATATGCGTGGGCTCTAAGGTGGAGTAAGAGGCGGATCGCCAGGCAAGCAGTTTCGCCCTCTCGGTTGGCATGCATTGACCTTCTCGTTGTTGGATAGTGGGGAAATTACTGATTGCATTTTTAATCATTACACTAATATTAATTTTCCAGAAATCACGAGTTTCAATCATCTGCGATTCTATGAATTTTCTGGTTATTTTAGCATGCCTTATTTTAGTTGTGGCGATTTCTCTCTTACAATGATTTCTAGCATCTATAAATGTTTGCCTATTTGTATTTCACTTATGACATACAAACGGCGGAGTGCATGCTGTCTTTGTACGATGGTAGCTGGACAATCTCTTCTGAACTATGGGGTAATAGTGGGCTTGCTATTATACTTCTGTGCAGGGAGGCGTGCTTCAATGCTCTCTTTGCACCATTCATTTATTTCATTAGCACACTATTCAGTAGGAGGAGAGAATATATTGGTCAGTGTGATCTCAGTCACCCTTTTTGTAGTACGGTTTGAGCAACGGCACTTTTTATTTGCTTTTGAGGTGTGGCTTTAAGTGTGCTGTCTTCTGATACAACTAGGTGGTCTGCACTTCCAAGTAGTGAAGATTAGGTCTAGAATTGAAGCCTGCTGGTGTCTACGATCTGGGAGGTGGGTTGGGAACATGACCGTCTGTGTGTTGGAATGTGCTATGGAGAATCTATAAATACAACGTTCAGTTGTATCTGTGAAACATGAGAAAGTAGGCCATATTTATGGTGAAAATAAACATGTATTTGGGCGTTAATATCTAAGGAAAGTGTTGCATCTATACTATCATCGACAAGATAAGTTAGGGTACCGTCCTGCTTTGATAGAGAACGGTACAACAAAAAAGTAACTAACGTAATGATAAAAGGCTAGTCGAATACACGTAAAGTCTGATAATCCAGACGTTACTCTCTTGTTAAGGAGAGGGTGTTTCGAATATAGACTTACATCCTGTCCATATATCTATCCAATACCTTTTGGCAGAGAGGGAAGTATCCTACCATGTTAAAGTAGTTAGCGGGAATTTAGGAGTTTAGGTTTGTTTCACTAAATTTGAAGATATCCGGAGAGTTTTCTAATAGGTAAAACTCTACATCATCTTATTTACTTTTAAATCAACGGATAGTTTTGAATGCGAGCCTCAAGGGAAGGGCCGAATTGATTTTGTGCGGGTGGTTGTCTAGTTTAATCGGGATATTTGTTTGGAACTGTCATTTCATTACGTTTTTGTTTAATTTCCGGTTGGGGAGAGAGCGTTGGTTAAAGTTGTCAAATTTTGACGCCAACTATACAAACAAGTGGCCCTTTAGCCGAATCCTGCCTAGAAAGCTGTGGCCTTGTGAAAGTCCAACAGAAATAGTAACAGGGTCCCTTTCCATCGTCGAAATGAAACTACAACTGTCCCGATATTATACAACTGAGGAGAGAGCAGCCGCTCTAAGCGCTACCAAGGAGTTAGGGCTTTTGTAATGTCAGTCGAGAAGATCAGCCAGATAAACTGTCACTAAAGCCCTCTCTACCTTTCAGCCGAGTGAGAACAATTGGCATCAAGCAAACTCAATTTGCTCATTCTGTAAGGTAAAGAGAATTGATGATATGGGAACGTTGTTCGATGCCATAATCAGGAAACAAAGCCAAGCATAGGATGGCTCTGGTGGTGGGTCTCTGGTATTGTCCTTCTGTGCCTGGCAAAAAGACAAAGAAGGAATGTGGAAGCCAGCGATAGGAAACATCGATCTACTTCTTAAGAAATTTAGGTTTGCAAACCGGGGAATTTCTCGAGTCACCAGCTCTAGGAAGGCTGTCGACTATGACTAAGAAGGCCTCCGTACATCAGTTTTGATATCAGAGTTTTCTTTCTTCTACAGGGTGGTCAAAAAGTCAGGTAACATGTTAAAGGTAGAAAAAACAATATGATCCATTATAATCTTATATAGGGATCTTACCCCTCCTGATTTCTGGCTTTGGGGCTATGTAAAGGATAGCGTTTATGGCAAGAAGCCTGATACAATAGCGTCTTTAAAGTTATTTATTGAAGAGGAGATTGCGATGTTACCTGACTTTTTGACCACCCTGTAGATAGATTACTTGACACGATCTACGGGTCCATCACACCGAGAGGGGTAACCATGTGTCTGTTTCCTACGCCAGGTATTTCTGCGACCTCGTATGGATTGAGTATCTTACTAT
This sequence comes from Euprymna scolopes, assembly GCF_053919585.1. Classification (NCBI taxonomy): domain Eukaryota; kingdom Metazoa; phylum Mollusca; class Cephalopoda; order Sepiida; family Sepiolidae; genus Euprymna; species Euprymna scolopes. The sequence continues at coordinate 22,514,550 of NC_136496.1, read as the reverse complement.
AAGCATTACTATTTTAGTTGAGACCGCAAAGGTCAATTTAAAAAAAACTTTGACCCCTATTATGACCCATTAACATTTATTATTTGGGGCTCAAATCAAGTTATTAAGTTAGATCCATGTCCAAGAAACCTATATCTAAAGTTTCAAGGGTTTATACTCAAAATTGTGGGAGGAGTTTTGTAGGGTTCTCAAAGCTCAAATCGTTTAACTTTGACCCTTTAACATGCAAATTTCTAGCCGAAAACTGATCTCAAAGATTTTCTCATATGTCCGTATCCTGTATATCACATTTCGAGTCTCTGGACTGAAAATTGACAGAGTTATTGCGTAGGGAAATGTACACATACACACACAGACAGACACTTTCACTTTTATAGATATATAGATATAAGTTTTTACTGTTCTATATAATAAGTTAGTAGAACTTTCATGCTAAATAACTAAACTATCTTGAAAAATCAAATCATAGCTGTACTTCTCTTTTGTGTCTAATAGTTTTTTTTCGTGTGTATATATGTGTGTGTATGTGCAAGTGCTTTTTTTACACAGTGATCACCACTTTTCAAGGCCCGGAAGCCACTCAGGGATAAGGGTTATTGCAAGTACATTACGTTAGTGTTGAGATTTGATGAAGTGTTTACTTAAGGGGGCGGTTCATTAGGAATTTGTTAACGTTTGACTTGAAGACATCCAAGTTGTAGTCCGGTGGGAAGCAGGCAGACAGAACAGAGTTCCACAGGCGTGCAAGTGTGTTATTTATGTATGTGTACTTCTATATTTATATGTATTTATGTAAATATATACGTGTGCGTGTATGTTTATGTATATATATATATATATATATGTATATATGTGTATATAGGTGTGTGTATGTATGTAGAAGTGTATATATTGTGCGGATATGTATTTACGTTTAGTATAGATATATTTTGATGTATACGTATGTGTGTATATTTGCGTGTATATGTACGCATATGTATACGTGTGTATATGGGTATGCATGTATATTCTGTATATTTTTCATTCTTATATTTTTTGTATTTTTTATATTTATATGTATCTGTATGTATGAAAAATAGTCTGTATAGTTTCGTGTATATTTACTTTTGTAATATGCATGTGTACAAATTCGAAATATCGTTTTGTTTCTACTGTGTGGCCGCTTGGAATTGTTGACCACCTTAAAAGTTGACCATAGTAACCGACGTCAAATTGGCGAGCTTCTCAAGTATTTTATCCGGATAATAGATACTTAATTTTAAGGTTATAAAATGAATAAAAATACAAAAATATCCCTACAGAAGTCAAGATGAGAGAAAATAAATGCAAACTTGAGTCCTTGTACCGGAAAAATATCCATTAAATAAAAAATAGTTTAGTAAATCGTTAATCTTTCTTTTTTGGATTTCCATACACCAAACATGGATATAAATATTACTAAAATATCCGCTGGGGCATAAGCTTCATTTCGATACCTTATTGCCTGGGTAGGTTTCCTCTAGGCTGAGATAAACCGCGTCACACACACACACAAAGTAAATCGAACTTACTAAGGGAGATACTTTCCGGTGAATACCGGAAAAATTACCAGTAAATAAAACGTTGTTTAATAAATCGTTATTTTTTTATTTATTATTATTATTATTATTATTATTATTATTATTATTATTATTAGTATTATTATTATTATTATTATTATTATTATTTGCATTTCCATACAGCAAACATGGATATAAATATAATTAAAACATCCGCTGGATAATAAGCTTTATTTCGGTACCTTACTCCCCTAGGTGGGTTGCCTTTAGACTGAGATAAACCGCATCACACACACAGTAAATCGAACTTTCTAAGGGCGATAACAACTTCCGGTGACTAACGGAAAAATATCCAGTAAATAAAATGTTGTTTTACAAATCATTATTTTTTGTTGCATTTTTTGCGTTATCAAACATGGATATAAGTAGCACGAATACATCTGTTTAGTAATAAGCATCATTTCAGTACCTTACTTGCCTGGGTGGGTTTCCTTTAGGCTGAGATAGACTGCGTCACACACACACACACAAAACACACATACACACACACACACACGCACATAAAGACAGACAGTAAATCGACTAACTAAGAGAGATAATAAGTTCCGGAGAATACCGGAAATATATCCAGTAAATAAAACAGTGTTTAGTAAATCGTTATTTTTATTTTATTTTTTGTTTGCAATTTTTTTTTTTTGTAGTTCCATACACCAAACATGGATATAAATATCACTAAAACATCCGCTGGGTAATAAGCTTCATTTCGGTACCTTACTTGCCTTGGTGGGTTTCCTTTAGGCTGAGATAAACCGCGTCACACACACATTAACTCGAACTTACTTAGGGAGATAATAACCTTCAGTGAATACCGGAAAAATATCTAGTAAATAAAAAGTTGTTTAAGTAAATCGTTATTTTTTGCATTTTTTTTTTTTTTTTGCATTTCTGTACATCAAATATGGATATAAGTATCACTAAAACATACGCTGGGTCATACTCTTCATTTTGGTACCTTACTTGCCTTGGTGGGTTTCCTTTAGGCTGAGATAAACTGTGTCACACACACAGAGTAAATCGAACTTACTAAGAGAGATAATAACGTCCGGTGAATACCGGAAAAATATCCTGTAAATAAAACGTTGTTTAGTAAATCGTTATTTTTTTATTTTCATTTATTATTTTTTTACACTCCCATACACCAAACGTTGTTATAAGTATCACTAAAACATTCGCTGGGTCATAAGCTTCATTTCGGTATCTTACTTGCCTTGGTGGGTGGCCTTTAGGCTGAGATAGACTGCGCCACACACACACACACAGTAAATCGAACTTACTAAGGGAGATAATAACGTCCGGTAAATATCGGAAAAATATCCAGTAAACAAACGTTGTTTAGTAAATCGTTATTTTTTTGCATTTTTTTTTTTTTGTTTGCATTTCCATACACAAACATGGATATAAATATCACTAAAACATCCGCTGGGTTATAGGCTTCATTTCAGTACCTTACTTGCTTGGGTGGATTGCCTTTAGGCTGAGATAAACCGAATCACACACATACAGACAGTACGAACATTTATAATTCCTCTAGCTGAGATCGACATTTAAAATCTAGTGAGGCAAGTACGATAACTTATACGCCATCTCAATGCAATTTTTTAAAAGTGTTTTCAAACCTACCTATTCTTAACATAAGGAATCAGTCACGAAAACGATTCAAGTATGTACATTCGGGAAATAGTTGGCAAACGGATATAATTCCAATGACACCCACATACTTTTGACCACTTTAGCGGCGCATTTTTTTTTTTGGGGGGGGGAGATACAAACCGAATAGAAAATTTTCAGTGTCGGTATATTCGGTATACCAAATTTCTTGAGTATAACTAAAAAAATTCTTGAGTATATAGGTTGTCAACAAACATGCATTCTCATTTTTACATATATAGTAGCCAGCTGCCCGGCGTTTCCCGGTAGTAAATACTTAAAAATATTATATTTTCATACATACAGAAATTGAGAAATCAGCATGCAAGTATTATTTCGCTTCTAGTAATTAAAAACATAAAACCTTGAGCTAAGATCCAAATCAACCCCGTAAGACAAGTACGATAACCATTAGCCCAGCTTGACACTTTCTTTAACAAATGTTTTCACATCTACCTATCACTAATACAAGGAATCTGTCACATGAAAATTTCAGGCAGGGCATCTGTGTAAAAATTGACCACCAAATAAAAATCCGATGACCTACATGTAACAATTTTCTGTTCAATTTTCACCTCTTAGCGGCACTTTTTTTTAAGGAAAAACGATTAAAATGTTTTCACATGTCTGAAAATCTTATATACTAACTTTCAAGTCTGATGATCAAATATTCGTTGAGCATATATAGGTCTCCTTACACATACTTACACACATTCCTGCATGCCTTTACAAACAAGCTTACAAATCCAAATGTTAATTTAGCTTTCGTTATAAAAATATCAGAAGCGATGCGCTATTGAGTATCCGCATATGTAAAGGTTCAAGAACACGAATTAGTTCCCATACATCGAGTTCATATTCTTTGTCTGGTTAATAGGTCGGTAAACGTGTCAGCACTTTGAAGTCGGACACAGACAGCCGATGCGTCTGTGATCTCCAGGCAATATGAATGCTGAAATGAAAAGGCGGCAACACAGCTGGCTGGTCTTCCATATTGAAGCACGAAGAGTAATTTGCTCATGTGTCACATTTACGTAGTTCTTCCTATCGAACTTGATGTAAACGTGCTAAAAAGAAAAGTTCAAATAGTGTCCGGTCTTAATTAACTGTTATCTCTGAGACATTTATAAAACATGCGCAGACATTTAATTAAAA
>NC_136496.1:22482650-22507650 GCF_053919585.1 Euprymna scolopes | reverse complement strand
TCAGAAAAAAGGGTAGTTAGAATACCAAAGACTGCTTTCAGGAAAGAAACACTAGAAAATTGCAAAAATGAGTGCTCTACAGCAAAAATGACTTTCACACTACAGCGAAGAATGTCAGCTCAATTGTGAAATTTAAACGAGAGATGATTGGTTGTTGTTCTTAGTCTGGAAAGGCTGTGATTGAAAGCTTTCTGTCAGATGCTTCAAGAATTTGTTCAGGCAAAGGTCCTATCTATAAAAGGTTCCTGCTAAATCTACGCAGCTATAACAACTTGTTTCAGTTACATCAATTGGTCAGGAAAATACGGCGACACATGAGCGCAGTCATTTTTTGTTTAATCGATGCCACAAAATTGGGAATCGTTTGCCATCTGAAGATAGAGCAGCAGAGGGTTTTTTTTCGAATCTACTTCTTGAACAGTTTGGAAGAGGAACTACATTTCTGGGAACGTGATAATGGACATAATCAATACATTCTCTGATAAATTACTGACTCTTTGCATGAGAACAGCCTAGTATATCAACTGAAAACAATAAAAGAAGGAATTGAAGAAGAAAACTTGGAAGAACACAACTGTGTCGTAAAGGAAGATCGAAGGCTAGAAAACAATGTATGAAATCAGGAAATTGGAACATTAATGAAGAACGAAACAACAGTAAACCGAGATATTGCTTTCCGTTTTCCAAATAATATATTTAAAATATAACCTCCGACGTACATCCTCTTCGATACTTTAATGGTTTTCTATGTTACGACAATTACATGAAGGCATCAAATGAAAACAAAAGTTACCCAAAAGAGGTTTTATTCGAAACATTTGATGATTTGGTATAGAACCTACTTTCCTTGGCACCGAAGGCTGTTTCAACATTGGAAGTGTCTTGCAAGATTGAAACAAGACTTTTACAGTCCCTTGAGACGGGAGCAACAGATATGGAGATCTGACTATTGTGGCAACTTGAGGGATTCAATTTTAAAGGAAGATGGGAATCCAGAAAAGATTGGGTAGCGAGTGGTCCTTCTGGTAATTTATGTAAAAGGTTCTCAATACATGTTTCAGTGCCAAAGTCATGCTATGATTTATGTTCGGAGAATGGGGCGAGACGACCTCTTCATAACTTTCACGACAAACCCAAAGTGGACGGAAATTAGACAATTTTCTTCAAGAACAAGAACCTCACGATAGTCCAGATATTATTGCCAGGGTCTTGAGACAAAAGCTATAAAAAGTTAATGGAATTATTAAAAAAGGAACATTTTGCATAGTAAGGGCTTTCCTGTACAGGGTTGCATACCAAAAAAGGGCTATAACATACACACGTCCTCACGTGACAGGTTCCAGAGGACAAAGTGCAAACCGTACAAATGGATCTGTGTGTATCTGCAAAGATCCCTGATAAAAGTGATGGCACATATATGCCCAGAATCTGTGGACAATTGAATCCAAATTGCCGAAGTATGATTGACAATAAATGCATCAAAAAGGACCCTAAAGGATTTCATCTGTGTAGCGCGCAAGGCCAGGATTCTTATCCAAAGGACAGATATCAAGCAGAGGGAAGCTGGCTGGTACAAAAAGAATCAGGAAAAATGTAATGTTCATCAGAGCATCACAAATCAGTTAATTGTTCCCTACAACAGTGTCCTCTTTCAGCATTTACACACTCACATGTAGAAGTGTGTATCCGAGCGTGTATCTTTGCTCATATATATATATATATATATATATATATATATATATATATATATATAGGCGGCAAAAAGAAAGTCTGTATATGTATTTTTTTCGGAAACTGCAAATTTAAGCTAATTTTAATGTAACTGTTTAAATAACATATACCTCATTTGATTCGCCTTTTATTCTTTTATAATCTCACATGTTAATGTTCGACTTTTAATTAAAATATTCTAGCGTTCATGTCAAACACCCGGGCAACAATGGGCTGAAATGTTTTACAGGTCGAAAAATGAGTGAGTGGTGAAGCTTTAAAGCAGTTCTAAATGATTAAAACTGACACTTTAACCATACACTCGAACACTAAGCTACACAGTATGTTACGCGTTCCATTCTCGTGAGAATTCCTCAGGCTGACGTTTCATTCTCGTGAGAATTCGTAAGCCGGAGGAATTCTCACGAGAATAAAACGCGGAATATTCTGTGTAACTTAATTGCCATATATATTATTAATTACTATATATACTTATATATATATATATATATATATATATATATATATATATATATATATATATATATATAAGACTATTTGTGGGTTGGGTCTCTATTAGTATGTTCAATGGACTCGTAGAATCAAGAGTTGTTTCCTAGATAAGACAAAATTCTTCCGAAGTGGTGTTTCTGTTTAGATGTTGAAGCATTATACTTCACTTGTTCATTTAAGTGAAGCCAAGGATTACATATGATACATATATATCATATATATATCATATATATCATATATATATATATATATATATATATATATATATATATATATATATATTCCAAGCATTATATATGATTTTATAAATTCAATAGTACATTCTGTACAGTGAAATGTCCACAAAAGATATTAATTGCTTAGTCACTGCAAGAAGACATATGAAGGTCCCACACGGAATCTGCATGGAGAGTAGGGGTCCCTTACTCGAACAAGTAAACAATCGATTTGATTAAAATAAGTGGTTCCATTGGTTTCGATGACAATAAAAGTATAGGAAAGTGTGGCACCTATATCGATCTTCTTTTTATCCCGTTAACCTCGAGTTTTGCTACTTATATATTAGTCACGTAGCAAGGCTGCAGGGGAGACAACCAAGCAAAATAAAAACCATGAGCAAAATTCATCCCGAAGCAGCAAAACTAAAACTGGCTTGCCATGACACTATATATACATATGTAAACTAAATTCGGCATATTTTATTGGCTCGAAAATTGTATTAGAATATAATTACTTACTAAATCTTGCTGCTATGGTTTCAAATGCACTGTAATAGCAGCGAGAGGAGACTTGATTCGAAATGTTTCTTTGGTTTTAATGTATAAAGTAAATATGCATGCGTAACATAGTAGCTATTGTTTTATGTTTTAATTTTTAGCCTTGCAGCAAACATGTCTTCATAGCTCAGGCATTAACGTCGCAGGGAAAAGTAAATCGTAAGCTAACCATTTTGATTTCGATTCTCAATGGTGGCGCACTAGTTATTTAACTTTTAAATCATCACTATATATCGGGTCCTTTTATAATATAATATATACGAAGTCTGTATTAATCAAAATATCAGATTTTACGACCGGGCAATGTCGGATGGTCTGATACTGTATATATATATATATATATATATATATATATATATATATATATATATATATATATTAATACACACACACACACACACACACACACACATATATATATATATATATATATATATATATATATATATATATATATATTACTTGGAGGCCCCTGGCATTGCACAGTCGTAGAATACGCATAAATATTATATTTTTCTTAATGCAGAATCCTTATTTATTATCAGAAGAAATAAAAACATGAATCAAATAAAAGGAAAGAGACTGACATATGCGAGTTGTATGCTTTTTGTAAACATTTCAGTTCTTGTGAGTAAAAAAAATACATTAGAACACTTGATATGACCTTTCAAATGTGTTTTAAAACCTTCTTATTCTTAATATAACTAAGCTGGCATGTTTCACTGGCGCGCATGCGCATTTGTGCAAGAGTTGAAAACGGATAAAAATCCGATCACCTCAACTTATCAACCTTTTTAATTTTGACTCCAGTGCAACCTTTTTTTTTTCGAATGAAAACGGATATAAAATGTTGCCACCTATCTGGTGGTTCTATATACCAAACCGCTAGTCTGTAAATCAAAACATCGTTGAATATATGAACTGAGAATTGTCTGCACACACACACACACACATACACACACATATACACACAGACACACACACACAAACACTTTTATAGATATATAGATCGATTGGTTGATAAAATATTAGTTGGGAGTATCCCGACTTGATGACGGCACTATGCAGGGCGAATGTAGACTTCTTAGTCATCCACTCGTATTTGACGTCACCTTTTGCCCGAAAAAAAAATAAAACGAAATTCCTCTTTCTGAAACGAACAACTATTGATCGTTTATGCTGACAAAACCAGTTGAGCCGTCGCCACAGTGTCGTGCTGCAATATCGTCTTGAATCGGTAAAAATATTATTATTAGCTTTGCTTCAGTTTGTATTTCGCTCCAGGAGCCGAACCGTTGGACAAGGTCGAAATAGGGCGGCTGGGAAGAAGTTGGGTGAAAATAGTGAATGACGACGTAGATTTTACGATAGTCAGCGTCTTTATTATATTCACTTCTATAGATGTGCAAGGGGACGCGAAATCATGTACTCATCTACCCCCCCCCCCTTTATATATGCAGTGGCCTCAATGAGAAAGCTAGTACGGAGGGAAGAGAGTGAAAGATAAATGCTAAGAGATAGAGAAATACAGAAAAGGAGACATGTGAAGATGCATATTTTTAATTCTGTCTTTTTCTGTCTATCGCTCTATTTAATATATATATATATATATATATATATATATATATATATATGAATAAAAAAAGAATGCGAAAAGTATAAAAGCTTATAACTTTTCTTTATTCGTTTTTAATTGGTGACGTGCAGGAATACAAAATAATAATATTATGAAAAAAAATTAAAAAACTTTTTTCATAAGTACATAATTTTCGACCGATCCTTCAGTCTTCATCGGTGTAGTGAAAGTATGACGATATATATATATATATATATATATATATATATATATATATATATATATATATATGTTTTTACTGTTTTTTGGGGAAAGAATTCCAACAAAGTGCTCGATTACAAAGTAAAACCTTATTTCGATATAAGAGCTTAATATTTTTTTAAATGTACAGAGGGTCAGAAAACACATTGGTACCGTCGGTTTCAAGCCTAAAATAAGGGCGAGCAGTTAATGGTATATTGTATATAATAGTAAGTTCTCGTCAAAAACAACATGGCTGACGAGTGCCTAACATTATTTATTATTTACCACTAACTGGTTGCCCTTACTTAAGGCTTGAAACCGACGGTTCCAATGTTTTTCTGACCTTCTGTACATTTATATATATGTATATATATATATATATATATATATATATATATATATATATATATAATGGTAATTGTATCAATACCTACATGCACTAGCGTTCCATCTTGTCGGGAATTGTCAGTACATGGTGTACAATTACAGCCGGTCGGGATATACAAAGCCATCCACAGATCAATCTCGAAAGCAATTAGCAAGGAACAAACCACAGAGCCAACATACATGAACCGCGAGAAATTCAGTTGAAATTAACATTTATTGGAGGGCAATGTTTCTATACGAGATAATCTCCACGGTTTTTTTTTTTGTTTTTGTTATTTTTTTTGTTGCTAAACTCTTTTTATTATATTTACTTATTTTATTATATTATTTATAAATATACGTTTATTTCTGTTAGTACTAAAAAGACAAATGTATCTCGAAAAAAAAAGAAACAGAATATGAAATCTAGTGCTAACAGTGTGATGTTGATTCCACGATATAAATTCGCGCTTAAATATGGGAGGGGAAAGTATCTTCAAATAATATTTTTAATTTTTGGAGAAGATCTATGGACTTATACTTAGTAAATCTTAATAAGTCCAATTAAATCCCCTTTTTTAATGGAGAGTAAACAATGCATTGTGGATGCGTTATCGGCGTTCTCGTAACTATCGCTTCTCCTTATTCTTCCCTCAGTCCTCATTTTATTCAATAAGTGAGTTTTCTGACAAAGGGAGAAAAAAGCTGTATACTAGGTTGGCAGCATTTTGTGTGAACAGTCACCAGAGATGCTAGTAATTTTGTTTAAGTTGTCTATCCTTGTGGCGAACTCACTAGTAAGGGTGTTGGAGGTAAACGTATCAACTGGGCTAACGTTATCCGCCTGAGTCAGGGACCCGAACCTTGACTTAACTACTAAGGAGGCTGTCCTATCAGAAGGTTCAAAGTACTGGGCTGCTGTATTGCCATTTGAGGAATGGGTTCTGGACCATGCAGTAGCTTCTGGTGGGGCCTCGCGATGCCATATTAGTGGGTAAATGTTACGGCGTTACCTTATCGTGCTCTACAAAAAATAAAGAAAAAGAAGAAATTCTTCGTTTCTTTTTCTCTTAGTTTTCGTCTCTGCCCTGCTCTAAGCAAGTTTGTCGACCTATATCACAAATCCCAAATCTCAATCATGAAAATTTCCCGAAAAAATACTCGATTAAACCCAAATCTCGAAATTCCAACGTAGATACCCACTACCATGTCTCCTTCTCCAACATCAGGGGCCTGCGTTCAAAGCTTCCAGAGGTGCAAACTCTATTGCAGGAGACTAAACAAGACCTATTGTTCCTAAGTCAAACTGGCATTGGGCCGACTACTTCCTTCCATGAGATCGTAATTTAAGGATACTTGAACTTAACCTCTGAATGCGACCCCCAAAATCGCCATGGGCATGGATTATGTGCCTACATTAAAGACGGCTTTCCATGTGGCAGGTACATCTCCAGAGAAGATTCTAACTTACCCTATATGTGCTTCCGCGTTGCACTAGCCTACACTGCTGCGTCTATATTTGTATTTTACCGCTCCCGTAACAGTGGAGTTACTAGCTTTAAAAGCATATCTGAGAAAAAGGACCACGTCTTGTCTACATATCCTTCAGCAAACATTCACATTTGTGAAGACTTCAATGTTCAGAATGTGGAACAGTTAACCCACTCAAACAAGATCGATGACGAGGGGAGGTTCTGTCACGATTTCTCCATTGCTTATGACATCACTCAGATTGTCCACGAACCCACCCGTGTGCCCGACATTGACGGCCAATACGCAAGTGTTCTAGACCTTTTCCACATAATTTGCCCTGAGCTATGTTCATCTTCCATTCTGTCGCCACTGGGATTTCCGTCCACTCTGTTGTATCAGTTAAGATAAAAACGAAATGTAACAGGTCCCCAGACATAACTCTTTACCGTACAGTATATCAATACTCTGTCTTAATGGGAGAACTTCCGTACATTTATATCAGATCAACCTCTGCGTTCCATGTTAAAAAAGGATGTGTGGTCTATAGTATCAGACCTGACAGAATGGTTAATTGTTGGTATAGACCGATTCACACCCTCGAAAAATGTCCAGCCAAAAACATTACAGCTAGCCGTGGTTCTCTCCAGAAGGTGCTCCTGCCATTGCGCACAGAAATCACTTTTTCCATTGCTTCCAACGTAAAAGATGTACTGAGACTAAAGTCGGTTTCAGGACTACCAGCAATCACAGTAAAAAAGTAATGAACGCGAGAGAGTTGTACGTTGTCCGTCAAGTTCAAATTAGCTGACAGCGGCTTGTTTCCCATCAGTTTTGGCAAATAGCAAACAGAATCCTGAACAGGAGCGTATACTCTATCCCAATTATCATCAATGAACCTGAGGTAATCTTGTCAGCATCTGACACAGCCAAACCTATTGCCAAAATCTTTGCAGCTAATTCTACTCTTAACGATTAAGACCGGCAAACCCCTTCATTTCCTCATATAACTGAAAACACACTATGTGACATAAAATATCTGTACATGATGTTACCAAGCTAATAAAAAAACTTTGATTCCAGTAAAGCAACTGGCACTGACGACATTCAAATTATAGTATTCTAAAAACTTTACCCAGAACTAGCGCCCATACGTACAAAGTAATTTAAGCTTTGTCTTAAGTAGAAATGCCTCCCAACACTATGATGAAATCTCATCAGTATGTCCTGTATGCAGGAATTCAGGCGATCGTTCATCTCCCTCTCAGTACATGCCAATAAGTCACTTGTGTGTCATGAGTAAGCTGCCGGAATCTGTGTTAAATAGAGAAATGGTCAATCATCTCAGCAAAACTAACCTTAGTGGCATGCAATATGGTTTCCGTTTTGTTAGATCTACAGCAGACGTGCTTATAGTTTTATCTCATAGAATAAGTGAATCTCTCGACGGAGGCTTCCTCTCCAGGGCAATTGCTCTTGACATAACCCAAGGCCTTTGATAAGGAATTACTTCACAAGATCTCCATCTACAATATAGCTGGAAATGTCAATTATTAAATCATTTCTCTCTGATAGGCTCATAAGAGTAGTCGTTGACGGGCAGAAATCAAAAGCTATTGGTATTAAAGCTGGGTTCCCTCAGGAGTCCATCCGTGACCCAACTCTCTTTCTGATCTGCATCAATGATCTTCCAAATCACTTTCTTACATCTTTCGTAGGCATTTATGCTGACGGCACCATCATCTATGGTAGCACATCAGAGATTGTAAACGTTTTCTCGTTCTCCCTACTCTGATCTTGAGCGCGTGGTCCAATGGGGAAATAGGTGGCTGTTTACTTTTAACGCATCTAAAATCAAGCTTCTCTACTTACATCATCAACGCTGTGATGTCAATCTTGCATCAATTAAAAGGAATGTCTCCCGTCTGTAGCAGGCTTTATGTTCTGATAAGCTTCTGGGCTTGACCTTTACTCCGATCTGAAATGGAACACGTATATCAAATCCGTTGCCAGGATCACTGGGAAAATGGTTAGATCTTTCTATCGCTCCGGTAGATATATCACTCCTGGTGCAATTCTCTACAGATATAAAAGCCATATACGGCCAATGATTGAGTACTGTTGCCACGCCTGGGTTGGAGCTGCTGGAAGCAGCTAATCCTGCCTTGAAAGAGATCAAAATAGACTTCGTAGCTTAGGGGGTGCCCTTTTCTCTTCCCTGCAACCGCTCTGCCACAGAAGAGACGTTGTGAGCATGTCTCTGCTTTACCTTATTTCCATGGCAGGAGATTCAATCTATGGACCTGCCCTCGCCAAACTTTCACGAAAAACACTCGTCTAGCCAGAACCACTAATAGTAGTTTAACACACGCTTTGTGTCTAAACCTAAATGTAGATTCTATGAGCGGAGCTTCTTTCTTAGAACTGCACGCCGCTCTGCCGTTGGCCTGCTTCCCAACTGACTACAATATGATTGTGTTCAAGTGCTACGTAAATAATTTCTTGATGAACCGTCTCCCTATATAATCCAACTTACAAAATTTCCACTACCTATGTTAAAAACGCTATAATCACATTGAGTAATGTATACCCATTAACCTTTATCCTCGGGCCTTGGAAGATAGTGATTCCTGTGTAATATATACATATATATATATATATATATATATATATATATATATATATATGTATATATATTAGACAGAAATAGCCTCCTATATATATATATATGTATTTTTTTACACAGTGATCACCACTTATCAAGGCCCGGAAGCCACTCAGGGTTAAGGGTTATTGCAAGTACATTACGTTAGTGTGGAGATTTGATGAAGTGTTTACTTAAGGGGGCGGTTTATTAGGAATTTGTTAACATTGGAATGTATGTATATATATATATATATATATATATATAACGAGGGTAAATAAAAGAAGAGAGTAAATTCAATGTTATAAGACGATACTTATCGGCATAATATAAATCTCAACAAATTTATGTGGAGCTTATATAGTATACAATAGGAGAGGAAAATGAATTTAAACCACTATATATTGGAAAATATAGAATAGGCATTTATTTAATAAGGATATAAATACATCTACTTGAAGGATAAATGGGACTGTTTATACCATGGCATTTCGAAGCCTAATGGTTCTCATCAGAAAAGGAGATAAGTTGTAAGGTAACATAATGGTGATGTGACGTCTAGCGTGGGCATCATCAGGAACAAAATAAATAAAAGTTTGAATGGTGTTAGAGGAAACTATATTGAACTCTAAGATAAAGGATAGGAGTACTATATAAAGGGTAGTGTAGAAAGGAGTATAGGGTTTGAATCATAGTTTTAAATAATGTAAGTAGTTTATGCAATTTAGATTCAGAGGGAGGTATATAGATAGTTGGGTTGAGCATCTATTTTATCCATATGTAAGATGTATAGTGTCTATGCAGGGGATTTATGTTAAAGGTTTTTATCGATAGCGGAAACCGAGTACAACAACACATAGAGACTGCGTATGTTTTCAGGCGTAATGTTATGTTGACGAATTAAAGCGATGGTGTATATACTAAGCAGAAAATATCTAAGTAACTAATATCGCAACATCTATAAATATAAAAGCGAAAATGTATGTATGTGTGTTCACTTTTTCTGTATGTCTACAAAAGGCTTTTTTCAGAGAAGCGGTCGGTCGGTTCACAACTTCTTAAAACTTTTTATATCACATATAAATCGTAATATCTCATAGTTAACAACGGAGCTCGCCTGTCTATTAAATTTGCTCGACTTCGGGAAGATAAATATTCAACATTTGTCGCTCGCCGCAAGTGGATTAGTTTTTTTCCTATAAAATCCTGGGAAAATAAAAATAAAAAAGCGTTCCCGCAGTAAATGAAATACTATCCCGCAGTCAAACTTGACCTCATTTAGTCATTAAAACGTGCACCTGCCAAATCCAAGTAATTAAATAAATCCAAACGTGTTTCCGTCAGCATCTCGCGGTGGCCAAATGGTTAAAACCGCCGCACTCTTTTTTTTTCACACTTTAATTTACAACTTTGTCTCAACGGTTCCGGTTCGATCCTCATACTTACCTACCAAAACATTTTTTTTTATTTTAACCCCTCCCCCCGGAGTTTTCATTTACCCAAAACCACACACACCTCCAAACACCCGGGCAACGCCGGGTACACCCCGCTAGTTACTTATAAGGGGAATATGGCTGTGTCGTGATGTTACGAGATTAATGCAAGTTAGGTTGTGAATTACATGGCGAGTGTACTAGATTTTTTTATTTAATAGGATAGGGGAAAGTACGGAGGTTAATTAAATGGGTCAGTTATGAGGTGGCTATGGGTGAGAATTTGTACAATAATAATTTTTAGAAGATAACGTATGGTGGATTATATGTAGTGATATGCCTTATTGTAAGGAGTGAAGGGGTACGTGTGAAATTTACGGTAAACGCATGAAGATGGGGGAGTAAATTTGCTAGAAGTTGATAAAAGGGCAAACAAATAATTGGGGTTTGGCCGAATGGCGCGAGGTGATAAGAAAGAGGCGCGAAATAGAAAGTTCGCATTTCTCATTTTTTTCAGAAAACCGCAAATTTAAGCTAAATTGAAATATCATTTTTTAAACAACCATAACACATTTTCTTCGCCTTTTATTCCTCAATAATGTTACTCGTTCATATTTGATTTTTAATGGAATTATCCTTGTGTTCTCGTTAGATTAAAAAAGTTAGCTTGAACTCGAGAAGATAAAAGTAAACTCTGCAGCAACAAATGAGCTTAAGACAAGCATAAAATAACCAAGTCTAAGGCAACAAAAGATCTCTAATCGTAATTGTTTTTGTTTCCGGTTCTACAACGACACATTTAATCTATATGCCTCAACTTTATATAAGTGATCGTTAGGAGCTCATTAATCTCTACCTTTCTGGTTTTCCTAATTGAGAACTCGGCCGCAGATTACAATACGATGAGACAATGATACGAAGTACCGTGCAAATACACAAAAACACCGGTATTTTTCGTGATTCCCCTAAATCTTAATTTTTACTGGAAAAAACAATTCTATCTAGATCCTCAGCATCAGAGAGCGATTTAAAACAGCTGTCTAAATTCAACAACAGTGTAATCTTGTTAAAAACTTCTTCTCTTTCTAGTTAAGAAGAGATAAAAGAATTTAAATTTCGAGGCTGTGTTGCAAAGCGCAAGCCAATGATTTCTGTAAATAACAGAAAGCGCTGTCTCTTCATATTAGTCGAAAGTTATCTTTAGATTCTTGGAATGCAAGTTAAATAGGCTAGGCAGTGATGGTACGAAGTACGTCTGTCGGAGGAAATACGATTAATTAAACCCAAGGTTGCAACGCTGCAAAGTGGTGAAGGTCTAGTTTTGGTGTGAGGCGTTAATATTGCCAATTGTCCATGACCTCTGGTTCGCTTGCACGGTTAAATTAATTCAACCAAGTACATTAATATACATTAATATGTTGACTAACCATTTTCTATCCTACTTTGTCCAGAATTTGTATGATAATCCCATCTTCATGCAAGATAATGCTCCCATTCACACAGCTGGCAGTGGCAATAGGTTTTATGAAGAGCCTGATATTCCGTGTTTTGATTGGCCTGCACAATATCCAGACCTCAACCCTATCGAAAACGTATGACATTACATCGAGCAACAGCGACGCAATGATAAAATTTAAAATCTGGAAGAACTTTTAACACAAATTAAAGAGAAATGGGATGCCCTTTCACCGGAGTAATGCCGCATACTAATTCAACGAACGCCCAAAATGTTGAAAGCTGTCAAATAGCAGAACGGTTATGCTACTAAATATTAACAGGTTCATTATGTTCCTGTTATATTTGTGTATCATTGTAGTTTTAAAGTTACACATAAATAATAATTTTCCATTGTACGGAGTTTGTTTTTACTTTCTCAATTTGAAGTTATTTTATTTAATTTACGTGGACACCAGGACACTTCAATTAAAGTAAAATATAGGCAAGTCAAATTTTAGAGGAATAAGAGGCGAATCAAATGAGGCATATTTAGTTGAAACAGTTACATTCAATTTTTAACTAAAATTTACGGGTTTTTTTTTTGAAAAAAATTACAAGCGCGGACTTCCTTTTATATATATATATATATATATATATATATATATATATATATATAGTAATTTATAAAATATATATGGCGATTAAGCTACACTGAATATTCCGCGTTTCATCCAACTATAGGATTCGTCAGGCTTATGCGCGAATTCAGTGGTATATGTTGAGGATTTCTAGTCGGCCAATCAGCTTTCTAGTATCCACCGCGCCCCTTCCTATCAGCTGATTGGCCAACTAGAAATCCTCAACATATATAAAAACAAGAAGCAACCACAGAATCCGCGCATAAGCCTGACGAATCCTATAGTTGGATTAAACGCGGAATATTCAGTGTAGCTTAATCGCCATATATATTTTATACATTACTAACTAGCTCTACCTACGTATTAAGCACTTTGGAAGTAAATACTTAAAGTTTACGCATAAATCTATACTTTCGTATATTAAATTTATGTGAATAAATGAATTAGTTAAATATATATATATATATACTTTTTGCGTACATCAAACTCTAATTCCGTCGCTGCTATCCTCAAAATAAAAGGTCAAATTGCACATATACTTTCTGTATATGGTGTTTAGAAAGAATGTAGGAAAAACTATAGGCGTTCAAATTCTGAGAATGGAAATCCGAATTCTGAATGTGTTTATGTTTTCTCTTTTGTGTAGTGAATTTTGACATCTCTTCTCTATATAAATAAAATGAACTCATTTTTCCCGTCTGATTTTGACATTAATAGGATTAAAAATCAAGATATTTCATGCAAATATAATATGCACAAACGGCAGAACAATATCTGAGGTGTGTTATAAGCTCATTATTTCTCAAATTCCTCGATAATCTTAGATTTCTATACTTTTTCTGCTGAGAAGTCACGGCCAGAATCGGTTAAGATCAAGGGAAGTGGTAAAAGATTTCTCTCTTATAAATTCCTCCTCCCCCTGCCACCACTTAACACCGTTTGGGGATCGTTCACAAGGAACAGTTGAGAAAAGAACACCGATTTGGCTTCGTAGTTCTTTCATGTGAAGTTATTTAAAATCACTAAACTAAGCTGCAGTGCTCTGTGGGGTAGTGGTTACCGTGCTGGACAATTCACATTATATTTTCACGTTCGCGCCGACCTACCGTAGTCGTTTTTTTCCCCTAAACTACTGGAATGGACTTTTCTTGGTGGCCGAACTGTTAACGTTGCAGATGTTTTTTTTGTGTTTTTGTTTTTTTTTCACACTTTATTTTCCTACTTTTACTCATGACTCCGGGTTTGATCCTTCCTACTTACCTACCATAACATTTTTTAAAACTCCCCCCCCTTCCCGGAAACAAACACTCGGGCAACGCCGGGTACCCCCGCTAGTTAGTAATATTTCATAAATAAATAGTATCTTTAATATAAACCTCAAATATTTTTCATATTTTTACCACAATATAACAAACATTTAAATACATTTTATAATTTTTTAATAATTTGTGCGTTGGCAATGTAACATTAAATAGATAATGCTTTGAAGATTGGATACCAAAAATATATAAAACGGCATCAGTTTAAATATTACAATTGTTGTTTATTTGAGGAGCTCTGAAGTATGGTTGAAGCCAGTTGTTTCACAATGTGTAATCCCCATTTTCCAAAATTTGTTCGAACTATTCTCGCTATAAATGGCGTTTTATATTATAATTTAATTAAATCAATTTAAAATAAAACTGGTATTTGCCTGTTTGGCTACATTTAAATTCTGAAATTTTATAGTAAATTACTCTGTGTGTGTGTGTGTGTGTGTGTGTCTGTGTGTTTACATTTCCTTGGCAAATATACTGTCAATTTTCAATGTACAGACTCGTGATTTGACATAAGAAATATTGAGTTTTGTGAAAAACTTTTAAATCTGTTTTCGGCCATTCGTAAAGATTTAGACACGTCTACACTTCCATAACTTTAATAAGCTTATAATTCGAAATAGAGTACGTTTTTAACACGTCAGAAAACTGAACTTATGTGAAATTATTTGAGGCTCAGCTATTAAATATTCTAATGTTCTATATTCTTATTACAAATCATCTGAAATATTATTTAGACATTAAAAGATAGTTTGATTCACAAGCATGTTAAAAACATTTAAATTTTATTTTATGTTCATGTTTTTCAGCGAAACATTGTTAATTGATTGTTTTGTCGGGGTGGGGGATTTAAATCTAACTTCTATAAAAAAAAACATTATATAAAACGTATTATATTATTCTGCTTTTAATGTTCATATGATTACCTTTCTGGAAAATCCAAATTTATTCACAAATATGTGATTTTTTTAATTAGTTTTTACAAAGCCATCTTGATTTAATCGGTGTTGTGGTCATATCTATAAAGACAGGAAGGAAAAAAACGTTTATGAAAGAAAGGAAAAAGAACCTTATAAAAGTTTTTAAAAAACTTATAACAAAGAAAAAAAAAACTATGAAATAAATATCTATTCCAAAGCATGTTGTAATTCAAATGATACTACAATGCATGTTATTTTAGAAACACGATTTGCTTTGAATGTGTTCAGACGGAACCTAAGGCTTAAATATGTACAATGAAAAAACCTCCAGAAGCCTAAGAGGATAAATGCAATTTAATCGAGAGTTATGAAAAATAACGGGAAAAGAAAATATGTTGACATAAAACATCACAAGTGCATATGAGAAGTTTCATCATCGCACTACCAGACGGGCCTCTGGGAATTGAAAATTCCAGGATAAATCGATTACCGCCCTTTCATTCTAGTAACCAGAGAACGACACAGTTACGTCACTTCCTGTTCTGTATATTTCTATCTCTTTCTCCTTGAACTCTCAACAAGCCAAGATGTGATATTAATGCGCTCCAGTTGGCATGGCCAGCCAACCGGCTCTCCTGACTAACCCGTCAGCCTCTCATGAAATACTAACAGCAAACAACGTTACTCTCTTCTGAATGAATTGTTACTATCTATATCTTTATTCTTTTCTCATGTATTTTCATGCAAATAAATATACAGTATTTGTTATCGTGTATCGATATGTTTCGTCTTCATTATGT
Source organism: Euprymna scolopes (assembly GCF_053919585.1). Lineage (NCBI taxonomy): Eukaryota > Metazoa > Mollusca > Cephalopoda > Sepiida > Sepiolidae > Euprymna > Euprymna scolopes. Next base: position 22,491,808 of record NC_136496.1, on the reverse strand, counting down.
GACATTTGCTTTTCAATCACTACCATTCATTAACACGTGAGGACTTGGGATAATCAATTCCATAAGTAGGCCTTCCTATCGACAACAGGCCTATCCTATAACATCAATAATAAGCTCTGTTATAATCAGTGGCGAGATTGAAACCAATGTTTTTTTTTACAAGGTAGTCACCACTTATCAAGGCTCGGAAGTCACTCGGGGATAAGGGTTATTGCGTATACAGTACGTAAGTATTGGAGATTTGATAAAGTGTTTAACTTAAGGGGGCGGTTCATGTTTCTTTTTTTAGCACAATTGAACCATTATACTTTGCTTTTGTATTTGAAAATTTAATTCAATTAAATTGCGCGGAAATAATTTCATAAAGGTTCTCTATAGTGCAATTTTGACTACGATTTTTTGTGACCTAAATAACTGCCTATGAAGCTATAACTGCATATGAAGCTTCCTCCCGGTAAACGGTCGATTTCACTTATTTAGATGACAATAAATGTATATGTAGGTTGAGCATTTGTTGATCCACATGAAATCCAGGATAAGGTTGGCCCTCCCTGCTAGTTTAATAATGAAATTAAAAATGCGTAATCATCGCGAAAGAGAATTGATATACTTAAAAAAACGAAAATTTAAAAAGAAAATACATATTTATACTTTATATATATATATATATATATATATATGCATAAGCGACGATAGTTGACAGAACAAATAAAATATTTCACTCGTGGGTGGGTAAAGTAAATGCTTACGTTTTAAATGAATGCATGAATTCTTGATATATTCATGCAAGTTCACCGGTTTAATAAAAGCGCACTTGATAAAGTCAGAGGTTATATCAGGCGAAACAAATTGTACGCCAAATAATGTAAAAAAATAGGAATAATTTGTGTTTTAATTCTGAATTTTAAGAGTTATTTTTTATTAAATATAGGACGCATTTAAAATAATGCATTAGCAACGTTGCTTAACTTCCATTATTCTACAGGAACGGTTGTTTCAATGTTTTTTTTAACTGTACAAACCCTTACGTTAAGCTGAGTTTCCGAGCCACTAATATAAAACATGCGTTTGCAAACTCGAGTAATCTATCGGTGAGTCATTGTTCTGAGTGGTATGCATAGGTAAAATGTTGAGTGTCGTTGTCCTTTAATAGGAAATGGATGAAGAAAGTCATTAATTATTAAAACAGTTTCATTAACCGAGCGGGAATTTGATTATCACCTGGAGGTAACCACGGTATTATGAAATAATATATGACATAAAGACCTGAACTCTTAACCTTACTAAAGCAAATATACCGGTAGACACACACACACACACACACACACACACACACACACACACATACCTCTCTCTCTCTCTCTCTCTCTATATATATATATATATATATATATATATATATACATTAAATAATAGAAATACTATTCCAATGTAATGACGAAAATGTTAAAGAAACAAAACAGAAGTATATAGTTATAGAGGTTTCGTCGTTGTGGCAAGAATTCCTCATAATATTTGATTTGTAGAAAAAATTCAAGCACAGTATTGGAAAATATATTTGTTGTGCAATGTTAAATGGATGTCTTTGTTCTATTTCAGAACGGACATTTGTGTTGGCATTCGCTGTGTGTATGCGTTTATTGCACAAAAATGGGTGACGTTTTTAACGATATATAGTCGTTAGAATTTAAAAATATACCATAAATTTATATTAAATGTTAAATCATATTGAAAAGAACAGAACTCGATTTAAATACAGGTGTACTAAATTGCATTACAATACCGATAATATTTTTTATATAAGAATTAATCACTGGAATAATAAAAGACATGATATACTCATTTAGAGAAACAGTATCATATATTTTCTTTTCAATTTCTCCATATATATATATATATATATATATATATATATATATATATATAACTACTTAATTTACTCACATAAAATTAATATACGAAATTATAGATTTATGCGTAAACTTTAAGTATTTACTTCAAAAGTGCTCAGTGCGTAGGTAGAGTTAGTTAGTAAGTTATAAAATATATATGGCGATTAAGCTACACTGAATATTCCGCGTTTCATCCAGTCTAGGACTCACCAGGCTTATGCGCATAAGCCTGAAGAGTCCTACAGTGGATGACACGCGGAATATTCAGTGTAGCTTAATCGCTATATATATATATATATATATATATATATATATATGAATATGTATATATATGCATATATATAGGTGTATATACGCATATATATGTATATATGCATATATATGTATATATAAACACCTATATAAGCATATATATGTGTATATGCTTTTATATACGTATTTATATATATATATATATATATATATAGAGAGAGAGAGAGAGAGAGAGTATATACATAAGTTATAAAAATATTTATATATAACTTTTAAGCTACACAAAATTAGATACGTTTAATAACTCGGCAATGTGATGCATGCAATTCATTATATATCGAGTTTTTTTATTGTAAGTCTGTCATTAAGTTTGCCTACTGAACTAATGAGATTCTTTTCTATCGCCTATAATAGTGCAACTAAAATATAAAACAATTTATTTAGGCACATCTAGGTTACAACAAGAAAACGTTTTTTTACAGATAAATAATTACACCCCAACAATATATCAAAAAAGGCCAAATAATGTTTTGTATATTTAATAAATTTTTACATCGCTAACACACGTATTTGGCAATGTTTGATGAATTACTGACAAAAGTTTAAGTAAATGGATTTTTAAAAAGACATAGACGAGGTTCTTGCAATAAGTTTCCAGACGTACCTCTTCATCGTACAGTATATCGATACACTAAGGCTGACTGGGATAGCTTCCGTACATTTATATCTGATCTACCTCTGCATTCCATGTTTAAAAAGGATGTGTCCTCTATAGTATTAGACCTAACTGAATGGTTAATTGTAGGTATTGACCATTTCATACCCTCTAAAAAGTTTCAGCAAAAACCTAACAGCCAGCCATGGTTCTCTCCAGAATGTGCTGCTGCCATTGCGCACAGAAATCACTTTTTCCACTGCTTCAAACGTAATAGATGTATGGAAACTAAAGCCGTTTTCAGGACTGCCAGCAACCATTGTAAGAAAGTAATAAGGAACGCAAGAGTGTTGTATGCTCAATCTGTTAAGTCCAAAGTAGCTGAGCAGCGGCTTGGTTCCCACCAGTTTTGGCAAATAGCAAACAGAATCCTGAACAGAAGCGTGTGCTCCATCCCAACTATTATCAATGGACCTGAGGTAATCTCGTCAGCATCTGACAAAGCCAAACTCTTTGTCAAGAACTTTGCAGCTAATTCTACCCTTTGCGACCAAGACCGCCAACCCCCAATATTTCCTCCTGTATCAGAAAACACGCTATGTGATATACGTATATCTGTATGTGATGTTGCGAAGCTAATCAAAAACCTTGATTCGAGTAAAGCAACTGGCCCTGACGGTATTCCAATTATAGTACTCAAAAAACTTCAACCTGAATTAGCGCCCATACTTACAAAACTGTTTAAACGTTGTCTTAAGGAGAATAGTTTCCCATCTCCCTGGAAAATCTCATCAGTATGCCCTGTATTTAAGAATTCAGGTGATCGCTCATCCCCCTCTCAGTACAGGCCAATAAGTCTCCTGTGCGTCATGAGTAAGTTGCTAGAATCTGTGTTAAATACAGAAGTAATCAAACATCTCAACAAAAATAACCTTCTTAGTGACACTCAATATGGTTTCCGTTCTGCTAGATCTACAGCAGATGTCCTTACAGTTATATCGCATAGGATTAGCAAATCTCTCGACGGTGGCAATCTTTCTAGGGCAATTGCTCTTGACATATCTAAAGCCTTTGATAGGGTATGGCATAAAGGTTTACTTCATAAGATCGCTAGCTATGGTATAGCTAGAAAAGTCTTCTCAATTATTAAATCATTTCTCTCTGATAGGTTTATAAGAGTAGTAGTTGAGGGGCAAAAATCAGAAGCTCACAGTATTAATGCCGGTGTCCCTCAGGGATCCATCCTGGGCCCAACTCTTTTCCTGATCTACATTAATGATCTTCCAAATCATATCCTTACATCATTTGTAGACATTTATGCTGACGACACTACCATTTATGGTAGCACATCTAAGACAGTAAACGACCAAGTTCTCTCCAATTCTCTCTCCTCTGATCTTGAGCACGTAGTACAATGGGGAAAGGAGTGGCTGGTTACTTTTAATGCATCTAAAACCAAGCTTCTCTCTTTACATCATCAACATTCTAATTCACATTTGTCATCAATTGAAATGAATGGCTCTCGTCTTCAGGAGGTCTCAAGTTTTGACAAGCTTCTGGGCTTGACCATTACTCCTGATCTTAAATGGAACACGTATATCAAATCTGTTGCCAAGGCCGCTGGAAAAATGGTGGGATCTTTCTATCGATCCAGTAGATATCTCACTGCTGATGCTATTCTCTATCTATATAAGAGCCAGGTACGTCCAAGGATGGAATACTGTTGCCACATCTGGGCAGGAGCTGCTAGAAAGGACTTGTCCTGCCTTGATAGAGTTCAAAATAGACTTCGTAGCCTCGTAGGAGATGTCCTTTTCTCCTCCTTGCAACCTCTATCTCACAGAAGAGATGTTGCGAGTTTGTCTCTGATGTATCGTTATTTTCATGGAAAGTGTTCAACTGAGCTTCAATCTATGGTCCCCCCTCGCCAAACTTTCACAAGAAACACTCGTCTAGCTGTAAACACTATCAATAATTTCCCCCACTCTTTATCTGTGCCTAAACCTAAACGTAGATTCCATGAACAAAGCTTCTTTCTTAGAACTGCACGCCTGTGGAATTGTCTTCCGTTTTCCTGCTTTCCGGCTGACTACAATATGGTTGTGTTCAAGTCTAAAGTAAATAAGTTCTTGATGAGCCGTTCCATATAAGTTATCAAATTTACCAAATTTTCATTACTAATGATTACTATATTGACCAATTTCTACTGTACACTCTTTAACCCTTATCCTTGAGTGGCCTCTGGGCCTTGATAATGTGGTGACGCCTTTGTAAAAAAAAAAAAAAAAAAAAAAAAGTTTCCAGAGTTATTTATGTGGTCACTTGTATAGATAATGCACACATGAAACTCTAGTCTATTTCGAAGTAATCTCCTCTGGCTGCAATTGACTTGTGCCGTTCCTACAATTCATGAGAACCCCACGGCAGCACTTATGTGAGCGTGACAATTATCCTCGTTACAGCCTCTTTCATTAATTGTCACAAAATGGCAGCCTCTAATGTCTCCCCTGAGCTTGGAGAATGGCCAAAAGTCACAGGGAGCAAAGTCTGGACTAAAAGGGGTGAGAAACATTTTAGTGAAATACTCTTAAGCAAGGTTAGATTTGTAGACTAGTGCATTCGCATCTTCAGTTCCTTACCACATATTGTGTATACACTTTGCACACTGGCATCAAATTTTGCCTTTATTGTCTCTACAACTACCTCCCACTCCGACATCTTTTATCATCCCTCGCAAAAAATCTGTCTTTTTTTCATCTGTCGCTGAAAACCCGATGCATTCCATACATTTATTTGGAAGTTCTCCACGTTTAGACACAATTTTATTGCATATCGTTCTGCTAAATTGTCCTCACGTTCAGATTGCATTTTTAAATTCACCACGTGTGACAATTATGTTTTAGTGGAATGTATTCTACTTCCTGCTCTAGCTGTTCATTTGAAGTCATAATAAGCGGTATAGCAATAGCATACTGAATTTTCAATTATCTACGACAAGTTAAAATCCCCGTACAAAAAAGTATGAAAACTTGTATGAGGTAAATCGTACATCAGGCTCCTTCAGGGTTGCCTGTGCGTGAATTTTTTTTTTGTGACAGGAGGTTCGCAATCTACAACCACACATCTCCTGAAACGATATTAGTTAAATACTAGTGGCAAGTGAAGTACAGAACGACTGGAAACAAATGCCGAGATAAGCGGAGAGCACATACAGCGCCTAGAATCTCGAAATGGTCACCTATCTGATAATAACCCGGCTCAATGTTGCTTAACTTCGGTGATATGCCGTATATCGTACACAAATATATATATATATATATATATATATATATATATATATATATATATATAACATATATATATTATATATATATATATTATATATATATATACATATATATATATATTCTTTCCTTCTTTCTATATAAATACAATCAACTCATTTTCCCCTCCGACTTTGACCTTAATACGATTAAAAAATATCATGACATTACATATAAATGTAACGCGTGCAGACTGTAGCACATTATCTGACGTTTCCTATAGGCTTATTACCTCTACAGTTCCTCGACAATGGTACATTTCTATATTTTTTTCCGGTGAGAGTCCACTGCCAAAATCGCTTAGATTCAATGGAAGTTGCAGCATCTTTTCTCTCTCTTAGATTCCTCTTTTCCCTTCTCCCCATTTTCACTGCAGTGGATGCATTCACAAGGAACAATACGAGGAAACACGTTATTTATGCCGTTTTTTGTGTTTTTTTTATCTTTTTCCCTGATTTATGCTTTCTGTTTTTTCCATAATAAAATAGAAATACTTTGTTTTAACGCGAAAACGCGATTACTTTTCTTGTTTTCTTTTTGCTTTTTTTCCTTACTGTAAGACGCAATCTGCGAGACTAACCGGATTTTACTTCCGGTTTTAACGATTCTAACCGTGAAATCTTACTATGATTTATTAGTACTTTCAACTCAACATTTATTTTTACACAATGATTACAACGCAACGATATCGTGAATTCACTTGCATTACACTTAAATTAAAATAAAAACAAACAAATTCATTTAGAATTCGAGAAAACACAACCGTTCATTTAGAATTCGAGTGTGATGTGACTTCTGAAACTAAACCAAAACAAACTTCACTGCGAAATTGATATTTGACCTTATTCATTTTAGTTAATTCAGCGCGTTTTTTATTTGTTTTTTTTTTTTTGCGCTTTCGCTTCAATGAGTCGAGTTCGAGCCCCCTTCAAACTTTTTTGGGATTTTTCCAACAGACGGGCACAGCCGGACTGTTCGTATTGCATCATGTGCATTCTTTAAATTGCAATTTTACACGATTTTAAAAAAAATCGTTTGTTTTTATAATATTTAAACAGGGTTATTAATTCGCTTTGTTTTCATCTTGCCCCCCCCAACAACACACGCCTCTAAAAAACCAGGGCAACGCCGGACACCGCCAGGTACCCACCGCTAGTATATATAGAAACAGATACTTTCTGTCAAAAGCTAGTGACGTGGAAGATCTGATACTTCCATTGAAAACTATGCTTTTGTATAAGCTGTATTGCTTTAAGTTGTCTCCAGTAACTAAAAACTAGCTGAGTGAAACATGCTCATGACTGTGTAGCAATATATTTTTGCTAATGTAAAACAAATAAAGAATATACCCTGCTCTATTTTGGTATTGATCACTCTTTTATTAGCCTCGTAAAACTTCAATGGTTACTTTATCTCTAGAAAATAATAACATCGATCATATATATATATATATATATATATATATATATATATATATATATATATATATATAAAAACTTTGAGGAGAATATTCTTGCGTAATTTATATTTCTGATTTCAAACGAGTTATTTTCAAATTTTTCTTTATAACACCTTTACATGATATGTAATTTTAAAAGGCGTTTTTCGCTCGCTGTGCCATCGTTTTAAAACATGTCTTCTTTTCAGAACGTTGGATTCAAAATTGAAACAAAAGCAAATTCGAAGAATTTTCTTATTTCAATTCAGGCTACGGCGAAAATTGTCAGAAACAGTTATTGCTATCAAGAAAACGTTTTGCTAAGAAACAAGTACTGAATGCAAGCAATGGTAGTTTAAGAAATTTCGTAGCAGCGACGAGTATTGAAGGTTATGAGCGTAGTGGTCGGCCATAGGATGTTGATACAAATCAATAAGAAGCCGAGAACATTTCTGAATTAGACGTAATGTATACGATGATTTCTAACTTGATTATGGTCGGAAAGAAAACTAAACTTGATCAAAGAGTGCCTCACAAATTGAACAACAACCCAAAGAAATGCAATTATGAAGCATCATCTTCCCCTTTTTTATGCAACAAGATTGCGATTCGTTTCTCGACCGAGTTGTGACTTGGAACGAAGAATCACAGCATTTCCTGAAATCAGAGTTGCACCAAAAAAAAGTCATCCTGACAGTTTGTTATAATGTGAACCTCGGCTGTAAGATTTAGATTTACTGAGGCGATTTCGTATGGGGTGGTTCTGTTAGGAATATTCTTGCTGGCTGGGAGATACGTTGCACAGTAATTCTGTAATTTCTGTTATTTTATATCTATCAGTGTAGTAAGTGCTAGTTATTGGGATTGGTAAGGTCATAAGGTTTTCTGTTGGTGTAAGGGGCAATTCGGTGGCCGTGCATGAATAGATAATGTACGAGTGTATAGAAGCATTTCCGGTGGGCAATCCTAGGGAGAATTGCGGTTACAGTAAGTGTAGGTAAGATGTGAGGTGCTGTTAACATTTTGTTGTGCAGATTTCATTTTTTTATTGTTAGAGATTATAATCGTTTTCACAAGGTTTGGCTTAATAGAGACACCGACTTCTCTTCATTATAAAATATCAGCTATATTCCTCCTCTATTGCATAAGTCATAACTCTCTGCCAACAATAAAAATGTATTATCTTCTTCTTACGCCTGATTATTTCGCTCATAATGAATCTATCGAAAGTTGAAAAAATACAAAGTAGGCCCGGTACACTACAAATAATTGCTATACTTACTAAAAATCACCACCCTCTAATAATAATTATACTTGCCGAAAAACGAGGGAGAATAGGTTAGTATAAATAACGTAGCTAACCAAAAGATGTAGCCACCCTCTCGTTACTTCTCAATACAATTGCAAATGCTACCGTATAATACTAAACTAAACGAACGAAAACACAATATGTCACCAACTGGATAAAGGTGAGTGCACTTTGCCTACTTAGAAATGAAACACCCTTAAACAAGTAACTAAAATAATTAATATGTTTAGCATGCCTATAATTGGAATGTTGATATACCTACGAGACGTATTGTCGTAAAGCAGCATAC
>NC_136496.1:22475150-22480150 GCF_053919585.1 Euprymna scolopes | reverse complement strand
GTGTAGGGTAGATACCAAGAGAGCTATCCTAAGCCTCGTTTACATGTTTTAAATAAACAATGACCTAAAATGTCTACATGTACTCATTCTTTGAAGTACAATAAAGCCCTTATTTATAAACATAGAGCGAAATGGAATCGCTTTGTACACAACTGAAAAAGCCTGTTCAATAAGTTTCAAATTGATGATCATTATTGTCCAAAAAAAGGTGATTACACTTATAGTGCAATTTTGAGAACCCTTGTATATAAATCTATAATTTTTACACTCCTCGTCAATATTTTAGGTTTCCCTTTTGCTCCCAGTGTTCTGTCTATTCCCCCTTATTCTTTTTCCTCTTCATTTTCTACCTACTTTTTCCCTTTTTAATCTTCTAAAAAAAATTTCAAGCTAGTTTCTTAATCATATATTTTATTTTAGGTGCTTAATCAACGTTTACATTTGAAAACTTGATTTTGATTTATCGCCTTTTTTTTTTGCCAGTTCAACTGCTATATACGCTTATATATTAAATCCTATTTTATGTCCATACTCAATCGTTGGTTGTTTATTTTTACTTGAACTTTGAATTCAATTATGTCATTTTTATTTCATTTTATTTTTTTCTGCTAACATTACTGATATTGAATTTGTATTTTAGATGCACTACAATTTTGTTATGATTACGTATTTTTCATCGTTGATTTTTTTTCTTTCGACGGTATCAAAATAAAGAAGACGGTGACCTTGCCTGCTTTTGGAACTTTTCTACTGCTACTCTATTTTGGAATTGACCTGAGGAATTCTTTTTGTTTGATACGCCAAATTTATGTCCCAAAATAAATGCCCACGTTGACGGGATTGAATTCTCTATCTATATAAGAGCCAGGTACGTCCAAGGATGGAATACTGTTGCCACATCTGGGCAGGAGCTGCAAGAAAGAACTTGTCCTGCCTTGATAGAGTTCAAAATATACTTCGTAGCCTCGTAGGAGATGTCTTTTTCTCTTCCCTGCAACCTCTATCACACAGAAGAGATGTCGCGAGCTTGTCTCTGATGTATCGTTATTTTCATGGAAAGTGTTCGATCAGACTAGGATCTAGACTGGGATTGAACATACAACCATCGCGTTGATAGTCGGCAGTGTTAAGCACCGGCCCATGTGATCAGTGCTTTGAACTGACCTCATCAAATATCTATTTATATAGACATTTGTCCACCGCTTTTATAGTGCCTCATCTGCTTGTTAATTTACAAACGAATAGCGAACCTTATATTAATGCCAATAAAGCAGCGGATAAGCTACATTTAAGACAGGGCTTTATCCTAAGATATGGGCTTAAAATATAGTCGAGCACATACAGTACTGTATCGCGGTATCACAGCTCATCAGCACCTTTCAGCTAACCAGAGATTGAATCTACAACCATCGCTTGTTACTTAGCAGTATGATGTCCAGCCACTTGGATCTGTGCTCGATAATAACTCTATCGAATGTTCTTTTAACAAACACTTGCCACTGCTTTGGTAGTGCTCGAGCTGCTTGTGTATTTACAAACAAATAACAGCGAAACTCGCTTTAATCCCAATTAAGCAGCAGATGAGATACATTTAGGGCAGTGCTCTACCTCAGGGAAGGTGGCTAAAATATAGTCATACACATACAGCACCGTTTCGCTGTATCACAGCTTATCAGTGCGGCTAGTTCAACAGCTTTCCTTGGCCAAGGATTGAGTTTTCAACAATAGCATTGATAGTTAGCAGTTCTAACTACCGACCCATTAGATCGGTGTTCGCAAATGTCCATTTTTCACATGTTTAAGAAGTAAATTTCATAACTGTTGCGCACTGTTGAAATGAACAAGTCTGTCTTTTGATCTGCATGCAAGATCGAGATATTAAGTCGCCTAATCACCGCACATCATACTTGTATAACGTTTATGAATTTATAAATGTTTAATTTAACTTGAGTATTGTTGTCTTTGGCGGTGGTCCTGTGGGTCGTTCCTTGCTAATAAAGACAGATTGCTTCGTAGCGATTTGGCCATTGCAAGGTATTACATTTCTTTTCAACAAACCATTTCTTTGTAGATCTAGCGGTATGCTTAGGATTATTATCCTGTTAAAAAATCCAATCAGGTGGTAGCAGAAGCTTATCAACAGAAGTTATTAAGTTGTCTTGCAAAATTTTTTTGGCTGCTTTCGGCGTTAATCTTATTTTTTATTATAGACTAGCAGGACACGTTGACCGGCGTTGTCCGGTGGAAGCCTGCCCCGTTCGCAAAAAAGTAGCAAAAATGTATGGGACGGTAACATGAATAATGCTTTCTTAACCTGCATAGTCGAAAACCTATCAAAAGTATTCATTCAAAAATAAATTGTGGGGGTGGACATTATGTATAAATTAACACCCCACAAAAAAAATACGGGTGTGCAATCTCGGGAATCAGGCAGGAAAAGAAATTTAAATAAAATGCTCCACCGAATTCAATTCTCTGTGCAATGAAATTTATATAAAAACTTTAGCGTAGGTAATTGGTGTAAATAATCGGTAGTTGTGCAGAAAACCAGGCACCAACTTGCAAACACACGTGCAACATTGTCAGTTGAGGTATGAAACCAGAAAATGGATAATATCTAAACAGGAAATCTTCGGAATATCCCGTAAATGAGAGATCGGGTGCTACTGGCAATTATCGGATTAAGCTGTGCGCAGTGATAGACGCAGACTATTATCCAAACAAACAAACAAACAAACCGGAAAAATGCGAATACACTTAATAAAAATAACAAACATCTACTTCATACTAACTGAATATGAATGTTTTCTTTATGTTTTAATATTTTTCATTTTGTTAAATTATTTATAATCAATTAAAAAAAGATGAATGTTTTCTTTTAAATATAAATTGTTAGATGTAACTATAGGTTTTACTTTATTCTATAATTTATTTATTCTTATTTATTTATTTCATGATATTTTTTTTTGGCTCAAGAGAATTGTTTTGCTTTAGAACAAAACATTGTTTACGATAATTGTAAATTGTTAAGTGAACGACCGAGCGAGAGAGAGAGAGAGCGAGAGAGAGAGAGGAAATATTTGTTTTCGAAACGAGAGAGAGAGAGAGATTGAGAAAAGGAGTGAGAAAAAGAGAAAGGTTGAGGAGATTATATACAGCGAGAAAACCCAGTAGATCGCATAGATTTAAATAAAGTAACTATGTTTGTAAAAAGCATAATTAATTACTAAAACTAAGGTATAAATCGAGCGAGCGAGCAATTTACTTATAGGGCAAACATGGGTATCATTGCGACGCCATATTTGAATGGTACATTATCGCTCGTTTAGCATGCTAATACCGTTAATCTGGAATATAAGAATGACCAAAGGTAATCGAATTAGAATGAGCGGAATTGTCCTGAGAAGACTTTATTATTTTTGTAACAGAAAAGGGAAATTTAATGTTATGTCAATTAGTTTATGATCCAGTTATGAAGGGTCAACCCCCATACCTGTCCCAAGTGCATTATATCTCCCAGGTGATGATTGAACGCAAAAAGATACTTGTTATTTAAATGCAAAAATTGGAACTACTTGCGATTTTGATGATGTTGCTCCTAGGTTGTAATGTGGGGTTTTATTATAACGAGTAAATGCGCCATAGTTGGCTTCTAAAATTACATAAGATAGTGGCTTAGAATCTTGCCATAATTCATTTGTATGTTGCATTTGTTGTTGGAAACTTACGGTACTTTGGTCCAGAGGAAAGTGTGTGCAATAAAAGTATTATATAGGATATATTATACCAAAACCTTTTGCAGAAAAATAACCCCACATCATGATTTTGCTATCAACAAACTGTACAGTTAACACCGTGTTCTTTGGTAAGTATGTTACATTGGCTTACATCCACACATGATTTCGATAATTATAACCAATTTTAGTTTCATCATCTGTACCTTTTTCTCTTATTCGCAACATTCTTTATCCTTATGTTCTGAAGCGAAATTTAACCTAGCATCTCTGTGTCGTTTACAGAGGAGCTGGGTCTTCGTTGATGTGCGTGATATCGGACTGTTACTTTGTAGTTCATAACTGAGATATTTAATCCCAGATGCCCTCAGATATTCTTGCAGCTCTTCTCGGGTAATCTGTATATTCTGTTGGATCTTGCGCCGTAATATTCGCGCTGGTCGTAGAGAAATCTTCCTTGCAGCACCTGTTCGTCTTTGGTTTTCAATGCTATTTCGAGTCTTAACAACGCAATGAACGAAGCGATTGTAGTTAATGGAATATTCAGGTTGCTAGAAATCTTTCTGTAACTTTTCCCATCCAAAAAATCAGTTGTTTTAATGTGCGTGTGTGATGGGTGTGTGATGTGCGTGTGTGTGCGCGTGTGTGTGGAAATAGACAATTCTTTACCTATATGCATTGTTAAAAATGTCTTATTACTAAAAATTTTAGGGGCTAATAGCGTTAACTGATAACATTATTCGAACATTCTAGAATATACTAAAATATTCGTTAACAAATGATTATACGAATACTTTTTACCCGTTATAATGAAAACAATGCATTAATTTCTGTTAGAACAAGAATAACTACCGTTTATTATATTTTAGTATGTCTCGTATTGAATTTTGTTTTAATTAAGGGGTTTACATATATTCAAATTAAATTTTTCATGCGTATACATGGTTGTTTCCCCACTATATATATATATATATATATATATATATATATATAAGTAATTACATTACAAGGATGTAGTGTTTACCTGATAAAGATAATTAAATTCAAACCGAATAAAAAAGCTCAATACGCAACAAAGAGTAAAGCTTTTATAGGAGAAAAAATTAAAACCGTAAGGTGAACTTTACAATTAAAATTTATTGTTCTCTGATTACTCCAAAAAAAAAAAATTACAAATCCTAATTTCGCAGATTTTCACAGAATGCTATTTTTACTATTCTTCTCATCAAAGGATAGAAAAAAAAGAGCAACAAATTGCCAAGAAGA
>NC_136496.1:22467650-22470150 GCF_053919585.1 Euprymna scolopes | reverse complement strand
CATTTCCACGATTAATAAATTTAAAAAGTTTTTTAATATATATATTTCTACAGAAAAAAACTTATAGGGGTATATATATATATATATATATATATATATATATATATATATATATATATATATATGTGTGTGTGTGTGTGTACAGTGCCACGCAAAAGTATTGAATACATTACATTTTTCTTCATAACTTTAATTAGGGTTCAGGATTTTACCTAAAATTTGGTCAGTATATTCCTGTTACGATTCTAACTAATATTTGGGGTAGTAATTACAAAATTAAAGTTTAGAAGGTTTATATTAAATGAAAAATATAAATCAACTAACGCAAAAGTATTGGATACATTGATTTAATATTTGGTTGCATAGCCTTTATTGCGTTCAACAGCTTCCAATGGCTTTCTAGAGTTGCACTCATGTTTTTTTCGATTTTCGTTTCATCTGACCAGATTACCTTGTTCCAAAGTTCTTGGGGGTGTTCCCCATATGTTTTAACACAATTCAAACGTGATCTGACATGTTTAAGTTTCAATAATGAAACATTTCTTTAGGACCTTTATACAAAACCTGCACGATTTAGAACTCTACTGATTGTATCCTTGCTCACATTAATCCCAGCTTCTCTGGGGTCGGTTTGAATTTCAACACGAGTGAGAAAACAGGGTTTTGTACCTTTCTGCTTACCCACCTTGAATCTTTTTCGTTTAATTTCCTTGACCGACCGCATCTTGGAAGATTTGTAACAGCTTCAACAGGGTGTTTACACTTTTTTAATAACGTTTCCAAATGTACTAAGTGAAATATTAAGTGTCCTTTATAGTATTCGATACCCTTTTCCTTCTTTGTGCTTATCAATGATTTTTTGACGAATGTCTATTTGATAACTCTTTAATTTCAGGCATATATATAAATGAACTTGTTGACTTTTAAGGAGTGAGCCAAAACTGGAAGAATTTTATAAAATTATTTTAACATAAAGCTCTCTGATTGGTCTGTGATAACTCATTTGCATTATTGCAAAACGCTAAGCAAACGTCATTTAAATTTATTTCAGAAAAAGAATTTTTTAAAGTGTATCCAATACTTTTGCGTTTGTTAATTCATATTTTTCCTTAAATATAAACTTTCTAAACTTTGATTTTGTAATAACTACTCCAAATATTAGTTAGAATAGTAATATTTTTTATACCGCGTGAATAGATCAGAGTTGATCGCAAATTTTATGTTATACAACTTAACTTACGCATTAATAACACGCCAAATGTATCTCTCTCTTGCATCTGTTGTCGGTGTAAGACACCACAGCAACCCATATCATGGACATGCTCCAGAAATATAGAGGTATCAATGAATGTATTTATGAAGAAAATGTTGAACTAATCAACATTCACCAGCGCCTGTTGAACGCTTACGAATCCTATGCCCATGATGTAAGCAAAGTAAGGAAATGGAATTTCAGAGTAGCGAGAGAGATGTGCGTGATAAATCGAGTTACTGGCGCTCATGAACATCCGCAGCTCCGATCGCTCGCAAAAGTGGATTGAGAATGGTGGTGATATGAAGAAAATTAAAGAGAGGATTAGAAAGCGTTTGTCTATGTGTCTTGTGTCTATGGTGCAACTCCCATCTTAGTAGCTTTTCAACATTATTTTAGTTAAAACGTAGGATGCACTATTTAAAAAAAAATGACTATCGGATTTTCAGTAGAAAAATTAAATTGCAAGGTGTCGGTTCACGTTACACTTGAACTTCTGCACGTCAGTACTGTTGGGGAAGCAGGGACCTGGAATGGAATTCCAGAGTCAAGCGGTTCTGGGGAAGAAACTATTGGAGTAAAAAGATATTTTACATCTAGGGATCTCTACAGTGTGGGGGTGGGATTTAACAGCCTGTCGGGTTTGTCGAGGGTGCTCACGTCGTGGGGGCACAAGTGCTTTCAGTTCGTCAGAGCATTCACCACTAAAATACTTGTAGAAAAGGCAGAGGGATGCAACATTTCGTCGATGGGACAGAGGCTGAAGCTTAGATGCCAGTTCAGGGCCTATCAGGTTTGCGACTCTCTTTTGAACCTTGTCAAGGAGCGAGAGACTAGTAGCAGATGAACCAGCCCAGATGTGGCAGCAATACTCCATACATGGGCGAATGGCTGCCTTATAGAGGTACAGGATACTTTCGGGTGTTAGTAGTTTTCTAGCACGGTAGAGAGAGCCCACCTTTCTTGCAGCGGCCCTGGCAATGCCTTCAATGTAATTTAAATCAATTTGCATATTACCCCAGTAGTTGTTGCCCCTGATAGTAGCCCCTTACACCAAAGTGGCAATTTGCCTTGTTTGGGGTGAAAATGTAATAAAAAAAAAATTTTTTAAAATAATAATATCAGCTCCTTTTATTGTAAATGTTATCATGTATTATACGCATATTCCTATCGGAAGGATCATTGTCAATTCATTCATTAATATAACGTAAATATCTGTATGACAAAATAAGCATGACTTCAAACTGT
>NC_136496.1:22460150-22462650 GCF_053919585.1 Euprymna scolopes | reverse complement strand
TGTTGATTTTATATGTCTGGTCTTCGTACTTATGCTATGATAATAGCTTGAATTTAAGTTGAAAATAAAAAGATTCGAGTAGCATAGTGCAAATGTGCTTTAAATAGAAATATTCATTTGGACGTGCCCTTGTCATATCAAAGGACATACTGTTGATTTTATTCGTTCGGCCTTTCTGCTTGTGTGGTAATAAACCGTTTCAAATGTGCTTGTGATGTTAGGCTGTGTAAGGCGTTTACTTTGGTCAAAGTCGTCTGTTCCGGTTTTCATCGAATTATTTCGATTATTGATTATCAACACTTATCAAAGACATTCCGATACAAAGCCTATTAAAGGACATTGTCTGTACAGTACCTTTGTATGAAATTTCATAAAAATCGGACAAGCTGTTTCAGAGTATTTATTGAATGATCTCACACACATGCACATACAGACACATACACGGACAAATTCATTTGGCATGATAGTAGTGATATCAACGGACTATCAATGCAACCTGAACTCTATTTGTGGACAAAAAGAATTGATTATATCAAATATACGTTCAGTTATGCACAATGCATTAATATTTATGAGAAGACATTCATGCAAGAGCCTGTCAAATGTCTTGGCTATGTATTAATCGCATGGCACTCTAAGTCTATTGTAAATGCCTTTCAAGAAGACTGTTCAGATATCTGCAATACAGCGGACTTGCCTACATCCAAACCATTAGTAACAAACAAGTTCAGTATTAACGAAGTGTTTAGCATTGTCGTTAACGATTTCACTCGCTGCTTGCTTGGCGTAATGCAAAGCAATATGTTTGTAAACAACTAAACAAATCGGGCATCAATAAAATGTTTATATAAATAGATATTTGCGGAGTTCGTTTGCGGGCGCCGATCCCATGGGCAAGAGGGTAGAACTGCTGACTATCAACTTGATGATTGTAGGATTCGAATTATTGGTGCTAGTCTATAAGCAACGTAGATCTGCGATATAGTATTAGTATATGTTGGCGCAATACAAAAAATAATGGTAGCTAGGAAAAGAGGATGAAAAGAGGAGAAAAAGACGGGGGAGAGAAAGCAATAAGCAAACCTTCTCTAGGATAGGTGCGAAGGTGAGGTTTGTTGTCACCTAAATTCCAGTGTAAATTTCCAAGAAGTCGATGTCAGCAGTTGTTGCGATAAACTAAAATTATTTGCAAAGGTTATCAATAGAAATAAAGAGTATTGAAAACCTAGGAGACTTGACACTTAAACACCAAGTAGTTGGCAATAAGTAATCTCTAAACCTGTGCGATTACTCCTATTGAGTACAAATAATACTGTTTAATGCCGCTACTCACTATGAGTAGTTTTCACATAGGCCATTAAATATTTCTCTTTAAAAACAAGTGGTATTCCATGGAGTCTGAGAAATAACAAATATCCCCAAATTCCAGTATTTTCCACATCTTCCAATAACATTTGCAAATAAATTTGCATTATGATAACAGCCGGTTACTATTGATTTTTATTAGCAGCGACAATTGGTCTTCACTGGAATTCTGGGTGGCAATAAGCTTACCCAAGCTCCCAGCCCGTTTCCCACTCATCCAGTAAAAGTCTTGTTAGTACTCTCTCTACTCGGTTTTACCATCATCCTTGACCTTTCACGACTATTTAGTGTGATGTCAGTTGATTCTGACTCCCTTTTTAAGGAGGGGTGTGTTATAATCACACATTTTATTTTTATTTTTTAGTTCCATGTGGAGTTTCTTCTACAGCAAAACCTATACGCCCACCTAACGTCTATAACTTATCTATAAATATAAAAGCGAAAATGTATGTATGTTTGTATGTGTGTTCGCTTTTTCTGTATGTCTACAAAAGGCTTTTTTCAGAGAAGCGGTCGGTCGGTTCACAACTTTTTAAAACTTTTTATATCACATATAAATCGTAATATCTCAGAGTTAACAACGAAGCTCGCCGGTCTATTTAATTTGCTCGTTTTCAGGAAGATAAATATTCAACATTTGTCGCTCGTCGCATGTGAGTTAGTCTTTTTTCCTATAACATCTTGGGAAAAATAAAAATCCCGCAGTCAAACTTGCCCTCATAAACTCATTGAAACGGGCACCTGCCAAATCCAAGTAATTAAATATATTCAAACGTGTTTCCGTTAGCATCTCGCGGTGGTGCAATCGTTAACGTCGCACTTTTTTCCACACTTAAATTTACAACTTTGCCTCAAGGGTTCGGGTTCGATCCTCATACTTACCTACCAAAACATTTTAACCCCCACCCCACCCCCGGAGTTTCCACACACACATCCAAACACCCGGGCAACTCCGGGTACCCCTCGCTAGTATGTAAGAGTTTCCGAATTCAAGGTTTCCTTAATATTTCAGCTGTTTTCCTTATTGTTATCCGTTGCATCTTATCAGATATGCATCTGGTTGCAATGACTGTCATTATTTATTCAAAGTTTTTGGGATTGTTCCTAGTGCTCTTAATATTATTGGTGTTAGCTT
>NC_136496.1:22435150-22455150 GCF_053919585.1 Euprymna scolopes | reverse complement strand
GTTCCTCAACACCCTAAAAACAAAGAAGCTTACAGGAAAAAGAAAATGGCGGTATTGCCTTTTTGGAAAACTATATCACGGTTCAGCATCTCGCGATTATAACTGTAAACGGAAGCAAAGCGCATTGATCGTTTATGCCTGATGTGACCTGTCGTCAATTTGTGTTCGGGGGCCAGTTTCGCCCGGACCCTGCGGAGGCTGGGCATGAATCTAAAATACCATATGTGGGAGCAACCATTACTCTTGTAGCAATCAATTATTGGTCAAGGTAGGGGAAACCCTTCATACCAATTGTCACTATCCAGCTCCCCTACTCCCCGGGGAGCTGGTCCCCATTTCCCCAATATCTCCACATTAAAAAACGGCATTGTGCCTAATTTGCTCAGTGGGGAAGCAAATAAATATACTTTGTTATTAGGACATCGATGAATAAAAAAAACGAAACTTAAATAGAGATTACATAACCGTTATTAAATTATTGTATTTTGATCTCTAGTGAAGTTTTACACTACTGAACTATTGCCTTAACCTTTGTGGAAAATGAAAATAATTTTCATCTTGTATATATACAAGTGCGTGTTCCTATAATTAAGAACTTTGCTATTGAATAATTTGTATTCTTCAGACTAACGTTCTCATGTTCAGTGTAATTTTCACGAAGTTTCGGTCGATGTAACATCCGACCTTCTTTAGGTGTATCTTGTCAAACTCGGAGATTTGCACGGAATTCTGACCAGAACCCCTTATTTTCTCCACACGGAAGCAAGCTCTGGTTCCATCAGCTATGATTGGACAGAGGTCTTAAGTAATTCGAAAGTGTATTTTTCGGTCGCCCACACTGAGAATTGAACCTCCAGGTAAATATCATTTTAACAATTTATTTTTCCACGTACTCTAATTTTTTATTGGTATTATTATACAAACACCGTGACAGCGTTAGGGTTAGGGTTAGGGTTAGGGTTAGGGGGTTAGGGTTAGGGTTAGGGTTAGGGTTAGGGTTAATTCGCTGTCACGGTGTTTGTATAGTTTTACCTTTTTATTTATTTATTTTACTTCAGTAAGTATTAAGAGATCAAGGGGCTCCCTCCTGGAGCTAACACTTGATTCTGTTATGATTTAAATTTATATCCGAGGGCTCTTTTAAGAATAGATGCCGTTCCCTTTATGGCTGCTATCTGTATTTCATTACAGCTTGGTCTTCCAGGGATGGCTTCTAAGTATTTATGAAGATTCTTTTTTTATTAAACCAGTTGCTCCTATCACAACCGGTATAATGTTTATTTCTTTCAGAGACCATGTCGTTTTTAGATCAGTTTTTAGGTCCTGATATTTTGTTATTTTTTCCCGTTCAGCTCTGTTAAGGCCAAAATCATTTGGGACTGTAACATCGATAATGAGCGCAGTTCTTTCAGGCTTGTTCCATATTACAATATCTGGCTTGATGGCCTTGTCTTTTATGTATCTCCCCGCCTGTATGTCTTTGTCATAGAACACGGTCACTTTTCCATTTGATGTTATTGGTGGTGGTTCATGTTCCCAGATGTTCGTCGCTCTGTCAACCTGCATCTCTCCACAGATATTCCAATGAAGGTACTTCTGTGCCATGGTTCGTTACATAGTAAAGTAAATAAAAGAGGATCCCTTCGAAATTCCGTCTAAATTCCCGAGGTTAACAGAAACGCTCCGATTGGACAAGATACAGTTGGAAAAGGTCGAAAGTTACATCGACGTATACGTTGTGTAAATGACATTCAAGATAATAATAATTGTCTGAAGAATACATATAATACTAATAGCCAATCGTCATCTCAAATATTCAGAAATGTTCAAATTTTGTTTAAATTTCATTTGTTTTTCATTTCGTGCTTGGTTTATCCAATTTTAAGGACATTATACATGTAGGTTTACTCAGCTCATGGCAAACTACAAAAATGAACTAAGAATTTGTATTACAATAGTTGTACTCCCCTTCCAAATACATGTATTGCTATTTTTATTTGTCATTTAAGAATATTGATTATCTTTTGGAATCTTTTTTTCTGTTGAAAGAGAAATCTCTTGTTTCCTTTTAATTTTCGTAATTTTTTTTTCTCACAGTAAAAAATGGTTTGGAGTCATCAATTTCATCTTTCTTTAACGAAAAAGTCCAATAAAGATCGCTTGCGATAAAATGGCGCCTTCGAGTTTCGATAAAATCTTCCGGAACGATGAAAGTGAGTCCGATATTTTTCTTGTCTTCACTCCTTGCGATTCTTGAATGAGATTCTTTTAAGAAA
The DNA here is from genome assembly GCF_053919585.1 of Euprymna scolopes. Classification (NCBI taxonomy): domain Eukaryota; kingdom Metazoa; phylum Mollusca; class Cephalopoda; order Sepiida; family Sepiolidae; genus Euprymna; species Euprymna scolopes. The sequence goes on along the minus strand of NC_136496.1, from coordinate 22,452,874 downwards.
ATAAAATCGAGCGTGTTCGCCTTCTTTAAAATAAGGTAAAGTGTTAAAAAAATAATCGCTCTTGTTATATATATATGTATATATATATATATATATATATATATATATATATATCATGTACATATATACATATGTACAGTGGCGGTAAAAAGAAAGTCCGCACTGGTAATTCTTTCAAAAACTGCAAATTTAAACTAACTATAAGTGTTTAAACAGCCTATACCTCATATGATTCGCCCTTTATTACTCTATAATTTTCCGTGTTTATATTTTACTTTTAATTGAAATCTTCTAGTGTTAACGTTAAAAAATAACTTCAAATTGAGGAGGCAAAAAGAAAGTCCGCAGCAACAAATTCGCTTAAAACCAGCTTAAATTCTCGCCCCTAAATCAGTTTAAAATATCCACTAACAGGCAACATAACATCTCTAATCGTAATTGTTGTTGTTCCAGGTTATACAACGTAACATTTAGTTTATAGGCCACGACTTTCTTCTAGTAATAGTCAGGGGCTCATTAATCTACACCTTTCTAGTTTATCCAATCTAGAAATCGACCGCAGATTGAATTGTAATGAGAAAAGAGTGTGCAAAAGCACCAAAACACCGGCAGTGTCCGTGATGCCCCCACATCTTGTTGTAGTAGAGTTACTTCGAACAGGGAAGGCAAAGCTATCAAGATCCGTAGCCTAAGAAACAGATATGAAACGGCTCCCCAAATCCAACAACAGTGCAATATTGTTAAAAAGTGCTCTCTTTCTACCGTAAAGAACATATTAAATGAATTTAATGTGCGAGGATATGTTGCAAGACGCAAGTCAATGATTTCTGTAAAGTAGAGAAAACTCCGTCAAGACTTCCTCAGATGCAATGAAGATCATGACTCTTCATATTAGTCAAAAGTGCTTTTTAGCGACGAAAGCGAGTTTAATAGGAGATGCAGTGAGTGTAAGCAGTACGGCCGTCGAAAGAAAAGATGTAGAATTTAATCCTAGGTGCACAGTTTCAAAGCTGCAAGGTGGTGGAGGCTCAATTTTGGTGTGGAACATTATTAGAACTAATGATCCAGGGCCTATAATTCGCTTGCAAGGTCGAATTAATTCGACGAAGTACATTAATATGTTGACTAAGCATCTTCTACTCTATTTGGTCTAAATTTGGATGATAATCCCAACTTCATGCAGGATGATGCTCCCATTCACACAGATGGCAATATCAAGAGGCTCCTGGAAGAGCATGATATTTCGTGTTTGGATTGGCCTGCACAATCTCCAGACCTCAGTTCTATCGAAAACGTACGGCATTATTTCAGGCAACAGCTGCGAAATGATAAAATTTCAAATTTGGAAGATCTTTCGATAAAAATTAAATAAAAGTGAGATGCTCTTTCCCCGGAGTATTGCTGCTATATTCTTCAAGGAATTCCCAAAAGAAAACAGGATGTCAAATTGCAGAATGGCTATGCTAAAAAATATTAACGAGTTAATTGTGTTCCTGTTGGATTTGTGTTGCAGTAATGTCCTAAACTTGCATTTAAATAACAATTTTCGATTGTGCAGACTTTCTTTTTGCTTCCTCAATTTGAAGTTTTTTGGGTTTTTTTTAAAATTGACGTGAACACTAGACTATTTCAATCAAAAGTCAAATATGAACAGGTAAAATCATAGAAGAATAAACGGCCAATCAAATGAGGGAAAGGTTTTTTAAACTGTTACATTATACAGTAGAACTCCTATAATTAGTTCTCATTAGAGGATGCTGTTTAAGTTTCGTGATAAAAAAAATGCGCTGCAGTTAACTTTAATTTTCTAAGAATTAAGAAATAGTAAATGAAATTCATTGCTATATGATACTTCAAGTATATATTAAGTTGAGTTTACGATATATTGCAAGTAAGAATTATTAAATATTATTACCAGAAACAATAACATTGAAAATAAATTAAATCTACTCTTACTTGTTAGGTATTTATTATCTAATATCATCTACAGAAATCATGCATTTATGTAAAATACAGTGTTTTTATTTATTCATTGAATGAGTCTCATTGCAGTTTCTATTTTCATCGATTAAGCTCTCGGGCGCTGCCACTGTTTTCTGTAAGCGATCACGAAAATCTACAATTTCTTGGTTCTGTAGCTTCTTTATGATTATATCTCTTCGGAGCGACATTGCTTGCAAAACATAGTTGTCACTAAAGTAAGAACATTTTCTAGAAATTTTATAACCGTTTCCATAAACTTTTTTGCATCATCCCATGATATTGCTTCATCATAGTGTTCTTGGTTATTTACATTAGGTTCAAGAGAATGGGAGCTGTCGCTATTTTCATCACTATTACTGCCTTCAGGATATTGATAAGTCATTTCCTCATCTTGTTACACCCACATTTCAACATCATTTGCATTGAGTGATTTAAGAACAGCGTAGTTGGTCGGTAACCGTTTGGTTTCAAGAATTTTTTCTAGACCAGATGTATTCTCTGATTCTTTCAGTGCAGAAGCATTTGGCGCTGGGCATAATTTACCCCATGCTTTTTTTAATGTGCTTGCTCGAACTTGATTCCATGCACTTGCGAGAGAAAATATGGCTTCTTTGATAGTAAAATGGCGCTGAAAATCGCTTATACTCACGGTACTATTTATCATATTCATCATGAAATCATTTCTGTAGAAACATTTTAAGTTCCAAATAATATCTTCATCCATAGGTTGGATAAGAGAGGTCACATTAGGTGGCAAGTGCACACAAAAATATTCCCGCAGATGGCACTAGTTCTGATTCAAAAGGATGTGCTCTACAATTTTCCAACAGAAGCAATCACTTTGAATAAAGTTTACCTAATTCAAGAAAATGACACTGGACAACTGGCACAAATTCTTGCAAAAAACATTTTTTAATATTTTAAACAACAGTTGATTCATACATCCAATTCGTGAAGAATAATAGGATACTGTCAAAGGTGAAACTCCTTTCAATGCTCAGGACACTTTGATTTGCCGATGACAAGAAGCTTAAGTTTATGAGTTTTAGAACCATTAGCCCATACCATCACTGTTAGTTTTCTTTATTATTATGTAATTTTAATCCTTTTATTTCTGCTCCTCGGATCCGGCTAATGCTTTTGTAGGTAAGCCCTTCCGATTTACGCCACTTTCATCCGCGCTGTAAACATCCTCCGGTGTTAAACCATAATCGGCAATTATGGTCTTGAATTTGTCACAAAAATTTGATGTTGCGTGTGTATCAGCAGACCGTTGTTCGCCTGACATTGTTAATTATCTTATACCATGCCTACTCTTAAAGCTCCTAAGCCAGCCTTCACTGAATTTCATATTTTCTGCGATATTCAACTCTTCCTGAAGAGATTTTGCTTTAGCAATTAACATGGGCCCAGATATTGCTACATCTTCATTCGGTTTTACTACAAACCACTCATGCAATATTCGATCGCTTTGGTCTACGAAGAGTCCTTCTTTTGACATGCCTTATATTTGAAGAGAACGGAGCAACCTTCAATATTTCCTCCTTTTTCTTTTTGATATAAAACAGTGTACTTCTTTTATATAATATCTGAATAAAACGCTATTTTCACTTGCAGCATCTAATTTTTCTATAATTTGACGTTTTTCGAATAAAGTCAGTGTCACTTGTTTTCTTTTAGAGTTGCAAGCCATTGTGATGGGTTGTTTTACACTATTTTAAATATAGCATTCTAAAATATAATTTATACTTAATGTAAATTAATTATCTAATCTACATTTATTATATAGTATCAATATTAACATTTTTGCGCAATATCTGACTAAACCATGTAAACAGTTTTACTGCAACTCCGCATCAAATATGCTAATAAAATTGCAATGACTGAACAGTTCAAGTTTAAAGAAAGTCCAGGTTTAGAAGGAGTCCAATTTAGAGGAAGTTCAAATTAAAGGAGTTTTACTGTATTTAGCTTAAATTTGCAGTTTTTTAAAAAAATTATAAATGCGAACTTTTTTTTGCCACCTGTATATATATATATACACACGCATATGTATATATATGTGTGTGTGTGGGTGTGGGTGTACGTGTGTGTTTATACCTTTTATTATGTTTTTTTTATATATGTTTTATTCCTTTTATCAAATGTCTATTATATAGTTTTATTTTTTATAATTTCAGAATTTTAAACATTTTTCATAAAATGTATTGTTCTTCTGGGGTATTTCTTTCAAACGTTCTCTGTCATTTCTGTTGCCTTGATGATGTGTAATTCTAGGACTCCAAATATTTTTAGTTATCACGTTCACCCAGTGCAATCATCACCGTTTGGTTGCGTCGTTCCGTGCCTTTCGTTGCCTTCAGTGGTCCCCATTCTTATAACTATCAGTGCGTACTTTCTCAGACCGTATATTCTCAGGCATTATGTTATCTATGGCATCGATATATTCTTTTTTTTCTACTCTAAAATCCTTAAGCAGTTTATACTCTACATATAGTAGATCTTGTGTTCCCATTTTTTTAATTTTCAGCAATTTTCCTCTCGCCTACAATTATCAAGGGAGTGGTTTCATTATTATTATTAGTAGTAGTAGTAGTAGTAGTAGTAGTAGCGCTAGTAGTAGCAGTAGTATGAGCTCTCAAGGAGCTTTGTTATCAAATACGAAGTTTAATGAATCGCGCAAATTTCCCATTTTTTTAATTTTCGGCAATTTCCTCTCGCCTACAAATATCAAGTGGTATTCTTCTTCTTCTTCTTCTTCTTCATCTTCTTCTTCTTCTTATTATTATTATTATTATTTTTTTATTATTATTATTATTAGTAGTAGTAGTAGTAGTAGTAGTATGAGCTCTCAACGAGCTTTGACATAGGTTATCAAATACGAAATTTAATGAATCGCACAAATTTCTGTTATTTTTTAAATCCTACAGAATTGAATAGCTGGGCGGCGTTTACGAATGTAGTAAAATTCTGTTTGGGCAAAATAAATGCGTCTAACTACAAAGACCTTATTATTTTTAATTGGATTTCATTTTCAAGATGAGGATAATAGTCCGAAATAAATAAAATTAATTAATAATACTCATCTCAATGAATTCCAATTAAACATAATATATACCATTCTTTACGGTGCCGACCATGGAAGATCATTTAATAAACATAAATTCATAAAACCAAACAAATTCAACCTTCGGTGCCCGTGGCACAGTTGATAGAGACGTTTAATCTCTAGGATTCCGGGTGAGAATTCTCTGAAGATAGCGGTTTCAATCCTACCCAAAGCCGGCCAGAGGCTTACCTGGCTAAAACCTGGTGAGACGAAAACAACTATGGAAGGCAGTAATTGTAGTTGATGCAGTCAGGAGATTCCGAGTTCCTATCCGTTGCGGTTACCACCTGACGAAGACCAGAGGAATATATGGCCGAAACATCGTGAAACAACAAAGAAAAGATGAGGATAATATTCCGCAATAAATAAAATTTACAAAGACCTTGTTGAAACATTACTTAAAAATCTCCATCAACTGGGTGAAAATAGGAACATCAAGTGACACTTTTTGCACAGATATCTTGCCCCTTTTCCAGAATATCTAGGTAATGTGAGAGACGGGCAAGGAAACCCCTCTATCAAGATATAAGCGACATGGAAATTCCCTATCAAGATTGTTGGGATTCCACCATCCTTGCAGACTATTATTGGCTTATCAAGCGTGATGATACCAGAGACCCCACAATCTAGAAAATCATTAAAACGTCAATTTACAGATGGGAATATGAACTGGAATAGATACATTGAGAACATTGCCAAGGCTGCTGCAAGGAAGGTTGGCTCCCTCTACCGTGCTAGAAAACTACTTACGCCTGCCAGTATCCTATACCTCTATAAGGCAACCATTCGCCCATGTATGGAGTACTGTTGTCACATCTGGGCTAGTGCATCTGCTGCTTGTCTCTTGCTCCTGGACAGGGTTCAAAAAAGAGTTGCCAACCTGATAGGTCCTGAACTGTCATCTAGGCTTCAACCTCTGTCCCATCGACGAGATGTTGCATCCCTTTGCCTGTTCTACAAATACTTTAATGGTGAATGCTCTGACGAACTGCAAACACTTGTACCTCCCCGACGTAACTACCCCCGACAAACCCGACAAGCTACTAAGTCTCATCCCTTTACAGTAGAAATCCCTAGGTGCAAGAAAGCCTTTTACTCCAATAGTTTCTTCCCCAGAACTGCGGGTCTTTGGAACTCCCTTCCGGGATTCTGCTTTCCCAACTGCAATGATATGCAGAAGTTCAAGTGTAATGTTAACAAACATCTTTCTACTCTTCTCCCTTCATAATGAACCCGCTAATTAATTCCCTAATAGTAGCCCCCTGCTTCAAAGTGGCACTGTGCCTTGTTTGGGGTGAAAATTGAATTAAAAAAAAAAAAGATAATAAATATGCTTAGAATTTTTTACAATTCAAGCCTTAATTGTAAATATTTTGGTGTGATTTCATAAATGTGGGTCTTAAAGTAATATAAAATATTGTTTCTTCGATGTGCCTGTTATTCTTGTAGCTGTCGGTTCCTTACAGAGGGGTTATACAACAGAAGGAAAACTAGACCTGATAGGTTGAAATAAGCCTTACTAAGGCTAATCTATGATATTGTAGGACTTTTTGTTCTTGTTTGGATTAACTCATTATTACCACGAAAATCCTAGTGAATACCAATGGTTGCTTTCGACGAGAAACCAATGACAATGACCCTTGCGATAACACACAATCAATTTAAAAACAAATGCTGAGAATTTAATTTATTTTATTGCGGACTATTATCCTCGTCTTTTCTTTGTTGTTTCAGTGAAACCACAAAAAAAGATGAGGATAATAGTCCGTAATAAAATAAATTGATAAATAATATTCATATCAATAATAAATACAAATTAAATAATATATATATAAATAAATAAATATATATATATATATATATATGCCGAGAATTGTTTTCCCTTTAGGGACATCACTGGTCACTGTGATAATCCTATTATGTCAGAAATTAATGGAATGAAACTTTTAAACGAAACCATTTCAAATGGTTAGGCTAAGTAAAAATGCAAATAAGTATGACACGCTCCAAATATTAAATAAATTCGGATAGACATCTTTAATTCCATTCCAATAATCATTCATTCTTCATTATGTTGGAGAGCGGGGTATTAAATTATCGATGTATAAATGTTGGTGGATATAAACTGACAGGCTGGGTGAATATAACTTTTACAATAAACAATGTGTTGCTTGAGTTTAACTAAAAAGATGACGTGAGAAATCTTGACATGTTATTTCAGGGGATAACAAATGCTTGTATTAAGGTTAGTGCGAAAATAATGTCGTTTTTTCTTTTGTGACGTTCAACTTTAACAGATTATAACCCCTTTTATAATTAACTTTATTAATCAAAATAAAAACCATGAGAATCGATATATTTTTGCCAACAAGAAACAAGTTTAATTATCCCATTAGCATAGAAATCCGGAGTTCTGGAAACGATGAAGTCATTGAAGGCCGATTTGCCACCATCCCGGCTTTTGAAGCAATTTATTTCGCGAAGGAAGTTGTCGAGATGCTTAAAAAAGTAATACTCTGTGGGCGAGAGGTCCGCTGAATATGGCGGATGAGACAAAGTTTCTTAGCTTAATCTGTCCAGCTTCTGCAGAGTCAGTTAAACAAGATACAGGCGAGCGTTGTCATGTAGGAGAATATGTCCCTTCATATTGACAAATCTTGGACACACGGGAAACAAAGTTCAATTCATGGAGAGTTAGAATAATGTTCTTTATTATAAGAACGGTACATATAATAACAACATTCTATATAATAGACACCGTCTGTATTGATGAATAAATGTTGGTGTATATAAACCGACAGACAGGGTATATATAACTTTTACGATGAACAATGTGTTGCTTTAGCTGGACTTAAACGACGATGTGGACATATAGACATGTTATTTTGAGACAATAACAAATACTCGTATATTGTTTTTCAACCGAGAAGTTAGAGAAATGTCTTTGGTGACAAATAACAGGGGTATATATTATAATAACAATCTATATAAGAAACACAGTCTGTAAACATTTAATAGTTAGAGAAACATTTAACATGAAAGCACCAACCAGGACGAATTCAAAGACACGTTTCCTTGAAAGATGGCACAGCATAAAGTTATATTTTATGTATGAAGCTTTCGAAGATTACATCGCTGCATATTTTGCGTTTTGACTCGACCGGCTTGCACATTGTTTTCTTCCCGACGTCTTCGATTGACTTCTTCGACTGTTTTTTGACTCTTCTGATACGTTCGTGTATATACATAACTACTATTTGTGATTCCGTCACTTCCACGCCCACAAAATATCATATCAGCCGGCATCTTAATCACGTGTCTAGGTATTGTTATTGTTAACGTGCATTTCTTTTTCTGAAAACATATTTGTTTTATTCTCCTTAGAAATTGAGGAGGACGTTCTTGCAAATTTTTAAAAATTTTAATTTCAAATTATGTATTTTCAAATAATTTATCGTTAGAATACCTTTACTTTATCTATTATTTAAAGAGTATTCTTAAGAGGGTTTGCTACTCTATTTAATGGTGTAATTTATCATTGTTTTAAAACAATGTTTGTGTTCCTTGCATGACGGAAATTGCAAGATGCAAAAGAGCGATTTTTTTGTTATTTAAAACTAAGCCGAAGTATACTGATGGGATATAAAAAGGGAGGGTGACACCCAACAGAAGAGGATCCAGAAAAGAACTTTTGTTTAAACTAAAAATCAGTATTTGTCATCCTTAAATAATAATATAAAAATATGATTAATAATACATGGAAACGGTGGTTAATCTAGAGAAAAAGGTAAGATTTAGTATCATGATACTTTCCATAGCCTGGAATTTATGTTGGACATACATTCGTTTTAAACCTGAAATTAATTGCACAGTATAAGTCTTAAGCACATGACATACATATGAATCTTAAAAGTAAATTAATAATATTGATTTTTCTTACTAGCATACATTAAGACCAAAAAGCAACTCGATATTAATGGTTACGTTTTTTTTTTTTTGCCAGGTGAATGGTGAGAAAAACTAGATGACTCAATTGGACGCTCAGAAAGGATTTATTAGCATTTGAATAAAAAACAATCATGTTGTAATCAACTGGCAATAAACCTGTGGTATTGTTGCCCCATGATGGTCAGTTATTGGTAAAAACTGTGACCATGCAGTAATTCTGGAGAATTAAGTGGCGCCAATAAACAGACTTTACTGTTGCAACGAATAAAAAGGGGGCCTTCGGTCACCGTCCACTATAGTCGACAATTTAGAATTTTATTTTGACAAAATATTTTTTTAAAAATCGAAATAATAAACAGTAAAATCAAGCAAGAAATGCGTTATATTTTAATAGGATTACTTATATTACTTTATCTTTATACATCCATCCATACTCACACACACACACACATACACACACACACACACACACACACATATATACATATATATATATATATATATATATATATATATATATATATATATATATATACAGGGTGGCCGAAAAGTCCCAGGACACTATACATGTATTTTTAATAAAACACAGTATTTTTTAAGGAAACACACAGAAAACATATATATTCAACAAAAAAGATAACTTTATTAGAAACAAAGCAGAAAACAACTAGAGTAATTTAGTGGTCTAGGGGATCAGTATGTTGGCCCTCGTTGTTCTTGCACAATTCCATTCGCCTCCAGGTTCTTTGTGCCATTTGTTTTAGAGAATTCTTTGATACGCTAGCAAAAGCTGCAATAATCGCATGCTTTAGGTGATCAATGGTTTCGTATCTAATACCAGAAACTTGACCTTTAATTAAACCCCATAATGAGTTGTCTGGAGTGGCCAAGTCGGGGCTTCAGTGTCCTGGGACTTTTCGGCCACCCTGTATATATATATATATATATATATATATATATATATATATATATATATATATATGTGTGTGTGTGTGTGTGTGTGTGTGTGTGTGTGTTTACATAAACACTTAGGTGTCCCTACAAATTAATCAGTCAACTAGTTATAACAAACTAGCGAAATCATCCGACTATGTTGTTTTTGCAAAAAGCAAGTACTTAGACCTGGACATTTGTAAAAGCACTTTCAACTGAAGATGGCCCACGTTAATTAAAACGAGTTGACATAAACATATTAATGAATGGGTGCCGATACTTTACCAGTTATGTAAAATAAATTTCAAAAAAAGTTATTTTGCTGGATATTGATATTTAACACACTTATATAAACATCGTTAAATTCATTCGATGTTTTACACTTGAATTATATTAATCTGGAATAATATCTATGCCAGTTTTCTTCAGTGTTGACAGATTATGGATACCCGTTGTAAAAGTGCCAGTGCATGGAATTTTTGTGGCAAGATTTGCGCAATCTCAAATCACACCTCTCCTTAGTCGGTGAAGTTAAATACCAGTGGCAAGTAGAGGTTCAGGACGATTAGAAACACCGCCAAGATAAGCAGAGAGCACATACAGCGCCTACAATTCTTAAATGGTCACCCATATGGTAATAGCAAGGCTAACCGTTACTCTACTTCAGTGATCTGACGAGAACCGGTGTGTCAACTTGATTAAGCCGTATAATATAAAATATATACACATATATATATATATGTATATATATACTCATTATATATATATATATGTATATATATAAAAGATATATATGTATACATATGTATATATAAGATATATATGTATATATGCAAGATATATATGTATATATATAAGATATATATGCATATATATAAGGTATATATGTATATATATATAAGATATATATGTATATATATAAGATATATATGTATATATATAAGATATATAGGTATATATATATGAGATATATATGTATATATAAGATATATATGTATATAAATAAGATATATATATATAAGATATATATGTATATATATAAGATATATATATATCTTATATATATATATATATATATATATATATATATACGAACATATTCATGCGTGTACATTGAGTGTGTTAAAACAGTAATGGAGGGTGAAACAAAACTAAATGAGCGTAACAACAATAATAATAATAAAACCAATATAATTAACAAAAAATAAACGCAACGGGCGGCGGTGAGAAGACAGGGAGTTGCAGAACAACAAACAAAAAATGGTGTTATGTTGTGGTCACGAAAAACAAAAACGGAACTATGAAAAAAAAACCGAAGAAAAACAGATTAAATCTTAAATACAATTGCAGCAAAGAGAATCAAATAATAACGAGAAAACTAAAAACACAAGAATTATTGTAAGAAGAAAGCAGGAAAATGGAAAGAGAACAAAAAAACGGTAAAAAAGAAAAGATCACATGATATAATACGCTTGCGCATGCGTATATCTCGGGAAAAGATTATCTTTGTCGTTCAAAGCGGAAGTGTTAGAATGCGTGCGAGTGAAGAAAACCGATGACCAGTAAGGTAGATAAAAATTGGCTCCGTATTTAGTATTGATCGGGCATCGATTCACTGATGATCACCTGCGTTTGAAGATGCGTACGACACCGTAAGAGTATCCCAATTTAAAGATACAAAGATACAATAGGAAGAACGGAATTGGGAAACTTATTTAGATAATAGTCTTGTACGTTGTACCGTTTCCGCACAATGATAGTATAGATTCTAACGCATATAAAGGAATATAAATGGCAATTTACGCATTTATTATAATTGTAAAATGCAAGACAAGGTAGCTACAAGTTTATACATAACATAAAATGTACAAACAGGGTTTACTACGTATTTATATACGACAAATTACAGCACGACACACGTACACCAAGGCAATACTGCTTAGACTGACTCTCTATTCGTGTGATGACTAGGGACGACAGATTAAGGCACGACATATTTAAACGTGACAAAACGTGTTTTTCGCCTAAAAAGAAAAAGTGCAAACATGAAAGTAAAAAATGTTTTCGTAAACGATAAAAATATTTTAACTTTTAAAACATTTAAAATGTATTTTTTAATGGTAAGTGTTTTTTTTTTGTAGTTTGTATAGTAACTATTTACAAAAAAAAAAACAGTAGGATATAAGTATATGAACAAACATTTTGATCCCTCAAATATTAGACCGGCAGGGTAAAAGAAAAAGTTCTTACAACGATTTTTTGGTGAATAAAACGGTATGCCAATCTGTTCAAATAAAAATAGTTTGATTCTTATTTCTGACAGTGTATGTCCTATAGTTTATGTACTGTATTTTTATTTTGATAATATTCACCATTGAATTGACTTAATACTACTAGATTGCTCGAATGACGCAATTAAATATCACACGAAAAGAGAACCAAGAGGAGTAGTTGTCGTGCATTTGTCCTGCCATAATATATACTACATAATTAGTAAAACCCATGTACAAGCCGGTGTATGTTCTATAGAATATATATACTATTTGTTGACTAATTTGTTCAAAGTTAAACCACAGATGTTTAGCGCTCCTGACCTCCCGAATGTCTCTACCCTCTTAGGAAATAGAAAACAAACGAATACGCATAAGAATAAAAATAAGTTTAATCATAGATATTGATAATAGTCCATTTAAAAACACCCGAGAGTTTATACAGGAATATATTTGCTTGATTTAAAAAAGTGAAAGATTTAAATAAAGTTTTTTTTTTTTATTTATAAACGTTTTCACATGCCTAATAATTGTAACCCCGTATATTTTACTGTAAATTTGCCGATGTTTTTTTTTTAATGAAAATTACATTTAAACTGAAAAATATAACCGCCATTTTGTGGCACGCGTTTTTCTCATCCAATCAGAATATGGCTAGGTTTTTCCTTGCAACGACACCAATTTATTTAAAACAAATGTTTATTAGCCATTTGGAATGTTCCACTTTCTTTTGGAGGTATATACAGGATGTTAACGGTCATATCGACAAGCGTAATAATCTTCTCTTCTCTATCTATCTATATAAATAAAATGAACTCATTTTTTCCCGTCGGATTTTGACCTTAATAGGATTAAAAATCAAGATATTTCATGCAAATATAATATGCACAAACGGCAGAACAATATCTGAGGTGTGTTATAGGCTTATTATTTCTCAAATTCCTCGATAATCTTAGATTTCTATACTGTTTCTGCTGAGAAGTCACGGCCAAAATCGGTTAAGATCAATGGAAGTGGTAAAATATTTTCTCTCTTATAAATTCCTCCTCCCCCTGCTACCAATTAACACCGTTTGGGGATCGTTCACAAGGAACAGTTGAGAGGAATACACCGGTTTGGCTTCGTAGTTCTTTGATGTGAAGTTATTTAAAATCACTAAACTAAGCTGCAGTGCTCTGTGGCGTAGTGGTTCGCGTGCTGGACAATTCACATTATATTTTCACGTTCGCGCCGAATAACCGTAGTGGTTTTTTTTTTTTTTTTTTTTTTCCTAAACAACTGAAATGGACTTTTCTTGGTGGCCGAACTGTTAACGTTGCAGATGTTTTTTTTTGTTTTTTTTTCACACTTTATTTTCCTACTTTTACTCATGACTCCGGGTTTGATCCTTCCTACTTACCTACCATAACATTTTTTAAAACTCCCCCCCGTCCCGGAAACAAACACTCGGGCAACGCCGGGTACCCCCGCTAGTATAATAGATAAAATACCATAATTAGTTTCTTCAAGTAGGTGAGCTCGTTAGTATTGGAAGGCAATACATCTAACGGAGGTAAACCCAATATCAAAATTGCCTTAAGACATATCATCCAACGGAACATATTTCCAGAGTAAGCCCGAGGAAAAAATGGGACTTGAAACCATAAGATATTTCGTTGTTAACTTATTCTACCATTCTTATATATGTATATATATATATAGGTATATATATATGTATGTGTGTGTGTGCGCGCGCCTTTGTGTGTATATATACATATATATATACATGTGTGTGTGTGTATGCATACTAAATGTCAGCTCATCAACTTCAATTTCTTTAACGCGCATCCTTATATATAAGTGAATAGCACTAAATATATTTTACAATGTATCGAATTTCTGTTTGACAGACAATTAGTTTTAAGTCCATTTCTAAGCTATATGCGTAAAGGTTTCTTTGGTTCTCTCAATATCGATTTTATCACTGTCTGCTATTTCTACAAAAAAAAACTGTTAGTGTTTCGTGAATTTATGACTTTACGTAATAAGCAACATTTTTAATATTATATATGTGTACTTCTACAGACCATGAGCGCATATGTAAATTCGATGAGCAAAAGATTTTAATTACATCTATAATAACGAATTGATATACCTCTAATTAATAATAATACTTTTAATACATATGTGGGCGTGTGTGTACGTGTGTAGTTATGGATTGATTGATTGATACAATTTATTATAGAAAAATCAATTTGCTTGCCTTTAATATGCAATACATATTCACTGTCCGTCTCATCTCTCTCAACATATATATATATATATATATATATATATATATATATATATATATATATCGAGCTTTTACATCTGGTTGAGATTACTTTATAAATATTAATTCTTTAATATTTTTAATATCCTTTTGTTTTACCATCTTGCTTGGATCATTTTGGTAAATTTAATATTTATTTTTATTTTATATATATATGTGTGTGTGTGTGTGTGTGTGTGTGTGTGTGTGTGTGTGTGTGTGTGTGCGTATAATTTTGTTCTCTTTTCTAAGCATTACCTGACGTTTTTTTGCTACTTCGAATGTCTTTCGTATAATTTCCAATCGTCTAGACCAGACCGCAAACCAATAATTTGTGTTCGCGTGATATCACGTCTGTTAACATAACAAAACTCAGTTATCACTAGCGCACGGACAACAGCATCCTCATCTAATTGTTTTGAATCTCCAGTGTGCATCCGTTGATATCTTATATGCTTTTATATAGAGTGGTGTGCTTCTCGGTTGATTAACTGTGTCTAACTGTGTCGGATATATACTCGAGAGTCAAAACAATGAAAATAATATTCTGTTCTCATAGCCCTATTTATCGGATACATGACATTTTGTAAAAACGAATTCATATGCTATATATTTATTATTGATTAAGTATATTTTAGTCGTATTAATTATACTTTATCAGTAATAGATAAGATTGAACTTAAAACGCGCAGAGAAAACAGAACTGTCGGCGATAGATAAATCAACCGCTTTTAACATTAGACCGACACTTTTTCTGGAGTTTACTAAATGGTCTGTAATCTTCCCATTCATATAAAACACAGGAGTCACTAGTTTATTCATTGCAAGTATATTTCCTAATGGGCAATATGGTCGAACATAATACCAGCGATATGTGTGTACTCTTTTCTCTATTTTATTGTGTAATATGAGGAGAAAAGTTAAATCATAACAGCGTTACTCCTATTCTGTTTTATGTTTCTTCTTTTGCCGAATAAACCTCACGATTTGCAAATCCTGACCAGTCCCAAAAATATTTAAACACTCCAATATCTGAGGAACTATCGTGTAATGCAGGTAAGGTAACTTACATATATGTCAATTGTAGATAACTGTACATTGTCTTTAGAGCCAAATTCAATATAGAAATCAAAAACAATGTCATGACCGAGTAGAGTGGAATCCCCTCGCGCCTACAATGTATATATATATATATATATATATATATATATATATATATATATATATATATATATATATATATATTCCGAATTTTATTATGCTTATGCAATTGAGAATTCGGTAATTCTTCATACACCGATAAATTTTAAGTCAGTATAAGTTGACTCAATTAGTAACCTTATAAATTATCAGTTTTCTTTTTGTAATCGAGTATCCATATATTTTATTAACAAACTTACGACAACAAAGATTGGATTGATAGCAAAAAGTAGTGTATTTTCATTGTTCGTTACACTTGTTTCGAGATATTCACAATAACAAACTCTCTTCAGACGTTGAATAAAACAGCCTTTTTATGAACAATATGGAATCCATTTTCCCTTTAAGGAAAACGATGTGATAAAAGATTTACCTACATTTCTTCCTCCCGAAGTTTTTTTTTTTCGTTTGTTATAGATTTCTTATATCTACCTGCTTTTGTATTACTATTTTACAATGTTTCAACCAATTATACATTTATCGCTGCAACCAATTACCTGTGTTCATTTCATTTGGGTTATTATTATTTTTCTCTAAGTCTTTTATTTACTTTTTCTCAATATCTACATTTTGTTAAAACAATATATATATATATATATATATATATATGTGTGTGTGTGTTTGTGTGTGTGTGTGTATATATATATATATATATATATATATTGTATGTTTAGGGAGATTACTTCTACTGGGTCATATACATAACTCCCCCCCACACATATATATATATATACATATATATATATATATATGTGTGTGTGTGTGTGTGTTTGTGTATGTGTGTGTGTGACACCCTGCACTGAAGATTCCCGAAAGGATCAAACACTAGTGTCTGTAGGTATTTAATTATTATAGTAAAAAAAGTAATTATGACAGCCCCTTTAAGAAATTCGTTTCTTATCGTTGAGCACTTTCAGTTGAATTAAAGTCGGGCAATTTAGCTCTTATGCATAGATCATCGTATAACCATTAGATTACTGTCTGACTGACGTAAATGAGCATTTAAAATTAAGATGTTTAAATTCGACGTTATTTCACGCGGTTAATGGTAGCCGAATGTATTAGGTCTTCGCTAATCGAGCCAGAGATGTCAAGTGATGCGGGGTTCGAATCGTTTGACTCGTATTAATCGTGACACCCTGCACTGAAGATTCCCGAAAGGATGAAACACTAGTGTCTGTAGATATTTAATTATCATAATAAAAAAGTAATTATATATATGAATATATATATATATGAATATATATATATATATATATATATATATATATATATATATATATATATATATATATATATATATATATATATTGGAGTGATTATATATACCAGGCATCGGCTCACTGTATGTTTCCTTTCCGTTTTCAATGTCGGATTCTTTTTCACTTTACATTATCCACCAGATTCTAATAAATCTGCTAATTTCTTGAAATATTCATAAACCTTGTGGCGTTGCCATTTTTCTGCTTTTAGTAAGATATCAGTGTCACAGCGCAGGGACTTGAAAGCAAATACTTCCTCCTTTGAGAGGTTCACTTTTGGAAGCTTTAAATTCTCGAGTGATTGTCTCACTTTCCATCTTGTGCTTTGCGTTTATTCAAGGCTGCCTCATGGGGCTATCATATCTAAGTATGGAATTCGCTTGATAGTTGTGGCAAAGTTGAGGCCTTTGTTTAGCACTGATTCCTCAGCTTTGAGTAAGATGACGTTTACTTTTGTTGACATAAGCTGTTATTGGTGAATGGTGGACCTTAGCTTTAAGATTATACAATGTCTTTATTTGGCGTGACTTAACCTCCTTAAATTCTTTATTATATGTATTCTTGGATGCAAGTTTTGTCATCAGTCCGAGATATACTCTCCAAGAATGCTGTAAGGTCGTTTGAAATTTCGGTATGTAATTGATGTTTCTTCTAAAGACTGTCGTGGATTCTGTCTTGGACGAGCTCGGCCCGATTCGTTTCGAGAATTTTCGTTTTTGGAGCTGACTG
>NC_136496.1:22335150-22427650 GCF_053919585.1 Euprymna scolopes | reverse complement strand
AATACAAGGAATCGGTTTCGGCATCGGAAAATAGGCTCAAATTTGTCCAATTCTGATACCGATTCCGATACACAATAAAGCTTCGATTTTTCCGATTCCCGATTCCGATTAATCGTCCCAACACTAGTTCATATACAGATTAGCAATGACTGCGTAAAATATCATTATGCATAAAGGAAACAAACTTACCGAAGGTAGGCCTCCTCCAATTCCAGATTTCCATAAGCAAGGTTTGTCACAGCGGGCGATCGCAGCACAGGTACACCACAGTAAAACTGTAATTTGTAACTTTCTAAATAATAGTGAACACTATGGAAAAGCAAAATTAACTGGTTATGCCACAAGATATTTCTCCTGCATTGAATAGAAGAATAAGACGAGTTCTTGTGACAGACAGAGGACTTTCTTCTAGTCAGATTAAGGCAGCCACATATGCTGGTTGCAGTCCAGTAACAATCAGACGACACTTGCGACAAAAAGACATGATAATGAAATGCGTAAATTAATTCATCGCCGGCTTCCAAGTTACAAGGTGGTCGCTTAAGTTTTATGGCTTAACTAAAACATGTCTCCTTAAATTTTCTGACACGTCATAGTAGTTTACGGTCCGTAATGATATGAGGCGCCTTTTCCTTACAGAGGGACAATGGAACTCTGTGTATAAGTATGTACAGCATTACATGATTATTTCAAGGCATTATTATAAATAGTGATGGGACGATTCCAATATTTTTCCCGATTTCGATACAATTATCGATTCCCATTCCGATTCTTTATAAATCTCTAAATATTTAACTATAAAAGTGCTATTTTATCCCGATTACTGTAAAAACACGTCTTAAATGTCCCTATATTTTCTCAAACGTAAAAACACAATTGTGAGTGGGTTATCTCGAGATTTTAGTCTTAGTTGAAAGTTTAAATAAATAAATATTTATTGTTTTATTATTACTACAAGCAGTGGAAGACGTTTCTTAAGCCAAAATCAAATAGAAAAGATAATTTAAGGAATCGTTTTTGGCATCGGAAAATAGGCTCATTTTTTTTTCCGATTCCAATATTGATTTCGATACCAAAACAAAAGTTCCAATTTTTTTTTCGATTCCCGATTCCGATTCCGATAAATCGTCCCAACACTCATTATATATTTCTTTTCCGAAGATAAGTGCAAAGAATACTTAAACACTTTTATCCAAAGCTACACTTGTTATTGTAAACAAGGGCTATGGCAAGAAAATACTCTTATTACTGTTTTCACTCTCGAGTATATACCCAACACAGTTATACAGAGTTAATCAATTGAGAACCGCATCACTTTATCTAAAAACATATAAGATATTAACTGATATATACTCGAGAGTCAAAATAACGAAAAGAATATTCGTTTGTGATAGCCCTACTGATAACCACATATACGAGGAGCATTCGAAAAGTAATATTTCTTATTTTAATCTTGCCCGAATTGACTAAAAACAATTGCATTGTTATGATGACTGAACTCATACATTAATGATTTAGAAGTTTAATCTCTTAGTTGCAGATATTGACAGTATGAACTCTTTAAGAAGCACCCCTTGTCCTTAACGTCCGTCAGAAGCAGAAATGCATTCTACGCGGAAAAATAAAATTCACTTATTAATCTTCACCGGTGGCTTTTCAACGTTTAGGATGCATTTGATGTCTGCATAGTTAAGAGATAGCTTCGTTGATTTCAGTGTCACGACTGAGATGTGAGTTCAAAATCGCGCCCCTGGACGTCTATGCACAGTTGCCATCCGATTACTGGCAAAGGCGCATTAAGAATGTTGGTGACTATGTAGAAAAGTAATTTCTGGAGCAGAAAACGATATATTTGCGACTCTTCAATTTTTTATTAGTAAAAAAATTGGATGCATTACATATGTCACGACCATTGTACATAGAAACATATAATAGTTCTGTATATAGACTTTAATTTTTTTTAAACGGTGATCATAGAAATATCAGTTTGGCAGGTGGTCAGAAAATATATTCGATTGTATTTCCATTGAGACTTCTGATATTTCCATAAAAGAAATCTCATAAAATGGTTATTTGAAATGTTTCTAAATAACAAATGAACTGCAGACAGCTGTGGCTTACAAAGTCCTAATGTTGCTATAAAGAAAGCAATAAAGGCGTTTTATGGCTTTCAGTAACAATTGATTAACCCTAACCCTAACCCTAACCCTAACCCCCACTAACTAATTCAACTACACGTACGAATGCAAAACAACATGCACTTTTTTACTTAAAAACTTTTATTCGTGAACTGAAAGTAGATTAGAGTTTAGTATTTACTTTTGAAAAGAAATAGCCCACATATGAGACAGAGATTAATATTAATTAACTAATTAGTAAACTATCCTATTAAGAATCTATAGGTACTTACAGCGAACCATATATTCTGTTTTTCCGCCAGTTTAAATGTATCTATTTGTTCTTTAAGACCGACTTGCTCCGATACTAGGACCAAAATTGGTTTGATTCTTTTACCCTTTAAGACGGAGAAGTGACGGTAGTCAAGTGGTTAACGACTTGGTGGTCCAAGTTCGAATCATGTTCGTTCCACAAAAATCTATTTCATATACGATGTTGGTCATATCTTCATGTTCCGTCCTGTGAGAAAATCCAAAGATTAGTGTATAAATAAAAAGTACCGGGAAAACCAATGCCAAAAATGGAATCGGATTCACACGATATAATGATCATGATGAACGTTTCAGGAAGTGTCGGATACAAGCTAGGATAGACCACCGCTGAGGATGTGTCACGTCTAGCAGTTTTCTATATGGTTTTTATTGTTAAGATTATTTTACGTAGTTATTTTCGTCCACTTTATGTTTTAGTGTATATAAATGAAGATAAGCACTCTCTCAATTAACTCGTGAACTAGATTATTAAAGATAAATACGCGGGGAAAGCAAATAAAACCATCGAAAATGGCATTTCGCTCTTGGCGATTATTAAAGTTCTCCTTTCCGCAATTACAGTATTATGGCCATTTTGTCCAGCTCATGTCATATAGACAGGCAGATCTCAAAATTACGTTACTCCGTACCCTCGATATCTGTGACAGGGCGTCCATTTGTTATACTCTATTCAAACCTAACACGACATTACATGTGATTTCTTCCTGTTATCATTCGTGGCTTTTCCTTTACTTTCCAATTCGCGCCACTTTTAATTGTACTTAATTCGATTCTTGTCAAGGGTTACACTAACTGAACAATTCGTATCGAACATAAAACCTTCCATTATGTAACAAACATAAACAACTTCAAACGTACATTTTATCAAAACTTAACCAAATAAAATGTGTATTATTGTATCGTATTTTCGCCGATATTTTGGAAAATTATCCCCTCTTTTCTGATTGTCCAGCCTAGATTTAAACCTACGTTACTTCCGGTTTGGCGATGGGCGCGACATCAAAGACGAAACGTTCTTTGTCTCCTTCGCCGTACGGGTTCGAGCCTGCCTGCCTACAGTACCTTTTTTTGCTCAACTTACACCTCCAAACACTTGGGCAACGCCGGACACCCAGGCTTCTTTATAATATAAATCTCACCTGCCTGTTTAAATCTATGTATGTAAGTATGCATGTTTGTATGTCTGCCTTAAATTTTCGAAAGTGGCATTGAAATTCATATCGTTTTAAAGCTCGACCCTTCGGACGACAAATATCAAAAAATCAGTTAAACACATTAATTCACTCACTCTTAACTGGGCACTTTTCTACAAGATCAAAGTGTAGTATCTGTTCTTCAGATGCTGCACTTCTATTCCTTGTTCTCTTTCAGTGGAGGAGAAATCCTTCACGACTGAGAAAATTTTTATTTTTGTACCTTTTCTCCACGTTAAAAAAAACGACCTTGGTGTCTAACTCTGTCCCGTGGGGAGGCATAGTAAATAGGTACAAGAGGGGGTCCCTTTTTTCTTCGATATTTTGGAAAGTCATCTCTCACTTTCGATTGACTAGCTTTAATTTAATCCTTCGCCACTTCCAGCTTTGCGATGGACGCAACGGCAAAGACGTAACTTTTTTGTTCGCGTTCTTTTCCTCCTTCGCGGTACAGGTTAAAGGCTGCCTATCTACTACTACTGTTTTTTTTTTTTTTTTTTTGCTGCTCAACACACGACTCCAAACGCCCGGGTAGAGCCGGGAACCCAGGCTAGTTAATAAACAAGTACTATAAATAATATATTAAAAAATAATTGATTAACACGCATATCATATAAATTCATAGTCACTCGCAACAGAATATAAATTAATTATATGAATAAAACAATTTGGATCTATTTCGTGATAAGATATGCATTCACTGCGACATAGTTTCACGAGACTATTTCTAGTCCACACGAATTTCAAGACGTTCGAAAGTCTTACCATTTGACAAAGACGATTTTTCTCGACAAACACAATCAATAGATATCAGTGTAGAAGTTTACCATCTATGTATCTATAGATATATGTATGCATAAATAAGGAGGAAGATATACAGCTTTATAGACAATTAATTTTATACGATTTCTTTTCTAAACACTCACAGATTCAAATGTAATTGCCTCCTAATACTTTCCTACGTATATACATATATATAATTAATTTTTTTTAAATATTTATTAAACTATTCTTACGCGCATAAATTTTAGTTACCTTTCGACTAGAATATGAACAAAGGGCAGATAACCTCTCCCTATAAAGCACTTATGGAATGAAAATAACACCACAGAATCGCTTACCAAAAATAAATCAGCAATCTATACACACACACACACACACACACACACACACATATATATATATATATATATATATATATATATTACACGATAGTTGAATAACAATAATGTGCTCGAGTTTTACAAGAGCTAATATCATTTCCTTTATAGGATATATTACAGTGTCCGTTGAGCATACTGGATTTCATTTCTGTAATGAGTGGTATTAAAGAAAATTATATATATATATATATATATATATATATATATATATATATATATATATATATATATATATGCATATATATATGTATATATATGTATATATATACACACACATATATATATACATATATATACATATATATACATATATATATATATACATTTTACGTAGTGTTTCTCTACTTGTCTCATAAATAGAGAAGAAAGAAGAAAAGAAACACACACAGAGTATAGGTGCGTTTAGTTTATTGCCCCGCTGCTATATTTCAATCTCACGAATTACACATACTTTGGAGACAGAAGTCTCTGAAAATTCTCAGAATAATGCAGTTAACGTTCAGATTGAATTCGTCTTTTGCGAATATTTGGCGCTCCCCGCCAACTCTATTAGTTTTAGCGCGCTTGTTTCTGCAAGAGGCTCCATCACACCGAGCCGTGCCAAGCGACGTTTAGGAATAACGTCTCTTGATGGCAATCAACGATTAGAAAAGCGAATGGTAGCGTAATTAAAAATAACAAATTATTTGAGGATAAATGCATAAAAAACGTAACAGGTATGTAAAAGTAAAAATACGCTTCAGATGCGTCTGCTTACGTTGTGCGTTTAACGATAAATATATACCATTTTAAAAAGGTTGCGTGACATACATTTTGACATTGCGTGTGCGTGCGATCTTTTACACAGGTTGTCGTCATCTGCCCGTTACTTTTTTTAAGAATTTGGTGCTACCATTTTGCTGTGCCGTTTTTATCGTCATCTGATTGTTATGTTTTTATAGATATTTGGTGCCATCTACCGGTTACAACAGGGGCATTTTAAATTATTCATAGCGTTTTACTCAACGGAAATTGAATCATCTTCAATCATGATACTGCGCGTCTCGTTGTATCCAGTCTACCTCGCAAGGAACATAGGACAAATAAGAATTCAACCTTTTTTTTTTTTTTGTAACAACGATATTTATTCCTGGGTACTTTCCGGAACCAACCGTGATGGTGGTCTTTCTGTCTTTCCAGATGTCTTTCCGTACGTGCTCGTTTATTTTATAAAGGTTAAAAAATCGCGTTGTTATTTGGCTTTAAAGTGTTAAATGTAACACAATTCTTATTTGATCTTCAAATTTCACTCAACGGCTTTAATGGATAAATCTACCCAGACTTTCATACTTATCTCTGTATAACAGTATCCTTGTACGTAGGTTTATTTCGCTGGACGCCCGTCTGTGTATATTTATTGCATACCTGCGAATAAATGTAGGTGTACATATAGATGTATTTGCTGATATATATATATATATATATATATATGTACACACGTGTATGTGGGTTTTTGTATATATATATATGTGTGTGTGTGTGTGTGTCTGTCTGTTTTGTGTGTGTTTGTGTATCTATATCTGTATTTGTATATATCTTTATATGTGTATGTATGCATATATATGTATAAATATATGTATATATATATGTGTGTGTATATATGTATTTGTGTGTGTATGTCTGTAGTTTTTTACGGGTTTATATATATGTAAACTTGTGATTATCTGTGTATCTATACATATAGGTTTATTCTTACGTATGAGTATGTTCTTTTATGTATATATTTCCGTGCGTATGTGTGCATCGCTTTCGCACATGTATGTAAGCATTTGTATATTTGGTTTGGATGTATATATACAGATATATGTCTCATTCCCTCCCCCCAACCTCATTTTAGTATTTTAGTATGTTTCAATTCTTGAATAACTATATTTTACTACGTATAATTTAAATTAAGAAAAGTGCCGGACACCCGATGACGTTTCGTAAATGACCATATATTTATTTAACCCTTTCTTTAACCCCTTATTATATACCTGTACATGCTTAAATGTATATTCTTTTGTATGCGTACTTTATTTCCGTAGCTATTTGTATTTGCATCTCTATATTTATACATCCTTTATACTTCTTACTATTCTTATAGGATTTCCAATTCCATGGTATAAAACTTACTATTCTAATAGGATTTCCAATTCCATGGTCTAAACCTACTATTCTGATAGGATTTCCAATTGCATGGTCTAAAACTTACTATTCTAATAGGATTTCCAATTCCTTGATCTAAAACTTACTATTCTGATAGGATTTCCAATTCCATGATCTAAAACTTACTATTCTAATAGGATTTCCAATTCCATGGTCTAAACCTACTATTCTGATAGGATTTCCAATTCCTTGATCTAAAACTTACTATTCTGATAGGATTTCCAATTCCATGGTCTAAACCTACTATTCTGATAGGATTTCCAATTCCATGATCTAAAACTTACTATTCTAATAGGATTTCCAATTCCATGGTCTAAACCTACTATTCTAATAGGATTTCCAATTCCTTGATCTAAAACTTACTATTCTGATAGGATTTCCAATTCCATGATCTAAAACTTACTATTCTGATAGGATTTCCAATTCCATGATCTAAAACTTACTATTCTAATAGTATTTCCAATTCCATGATCTAAAACTTACTATTCTGATAGGATTTCCAATTGCATGGTCTAAAACTTACTATTCTGATAGTATTTCCAATTCCATGGTCTAAAACTTACTATTCTAATAGGATTTCCAATTCCATGATCTAAAACTTACTATTCTAATAGGATTTCAAATTCCATGGTCTAAAACTTACTATTCTGATAGGATTTCCAATTCCATGATCAAAAAATTTCTATTCTAATAGGATTTCCAATTCCATGATCTAAAACTTACTATTCTGATAGTATTTCCAATTCCTTGATCTAAAACTTACTATTCTAATAGGATTTCCAATTCCATGATCTAAAACTTACTATTCTGATAGGATTTCCAATTGCATGGTCTAAAACTTACTATTCTAATAGGATTTCCAATTCCATGATCTAAAACTTACTATTCTGATAGGATTTCCAATTCCATGGTCTAAAACTTACTATTCTAATAGGATTTCCAATTCCATGATCTAAAACTTACTATTCTGATAGGATTTCCAATTCCATGGTCTAAAACTTACTATTCTAATAGGATTTCCAATTCCATGATCTAAAACTTACTATTCTGATAGGATTTCCAATTCCATGATCTAAAACTTACTATTCTAATAGGATTTCCAATTCCATGGTCTAAACCTACTATTCTGATAGGATTTCCAATTCCATGATCTAAAACTTACTATTCTAATAGGATTTCCAATTCCATGGTCTAAAACTTACTATTCTGATAGGATTTCCAATTCCATGGTCTAAAACTTACTATTCTAATAGGATTTCCAATTCCATGATCTAAAACTTACTATTCTGATAGGATTTCCAATTGCATGGTCTAAAACTTACTATTCTAATAGGATTTCCAATTCCATGATCTAAAACTTACTATTCTGATAGGATTTCCAATTCCATGATCTAAAACTTACTATTCTAATAGGATTTCCAATTCCATGATCTAAAACTTACTATTCTGATAGGATTTCCAATTCCATGATCTAAAACTTACTATTCTAATAGGATTTCCAATTCCATGGTCTAAACCTACTATTCTGATAGGATTTCCAATTCCATGATCTAAAACTTACTATTCTAATAGGATTTCCAATTCCATGATCTAAAACTTACTATTCTGATAGGATTTCCAATTGCATGGTCTAAAACTTACTATTCTGATAGTATTTCCAATTCCATGGTCTAAAACTTACTATTCTGATAGGATTTCCAATTCCATGGTCTAAAACTTACTATTCTGATAGGATTTCCAATTCCATGATCTAAAACTTACTATTCTAATAGGATTTCCAATTCCATGGTCAAAAACTTACTATTCTTATAGGATTTCCAATTCCATGGTCTAAAACTTACTATTCTGATAGTATTTCCAATTCCATGGTCTAAAACTTACTATTCTAATAGGATTTCCAATTCCATGATCTAAAACTTACTATTCTAATAGGATTTCCAATTCCATGGTCTAAAACTTACTATTCTGATAGGATTTCCAATTCCATGATCTAAAACTTACTATTCTAATAGGATTTCCAATTCACTGGTCTAAACCTACTATTCTGATAGGATTTCCAATTCCATGATCTAAAACTTACTATTCTAATAGGATTTCCAATTCCATGGTCTAAAACTTACTATTCTGATAGTATTTCCAATTCAATGGTCTAAAACTTACTATTCTAATAGGATTTCCAATTCCATGGTCTAAAACTTACTATTCTAATAGGATTTCCAATTCCATGGTCTAAAACTTACTATTCTGATAGTATTTCCAATTCCATGATCAAAAACTTACTATTCTAATAGGATTTCCAATTCCATGGTCTAAACCTACTATTCTGATAGGATTTCCAATTCCATGATCTAAAACTTACTATTCTAATAGGATTTCCAATTCCATGGTCTAAACCTACTATTCTGATAGGATTTCCAATTCCATGATCTAAAACTTACTATTCTAATAGGATTTCCAATTCCATGATCTAAAACTTACTATTCTGATAGGATTTCCAATTGCATGGTCTAAAACTTACTATTCTGATAGTATTTCCAATTCCATGGTCTAAAACTTACTATTCTGATAGGATTTCCAATTCCATGGTCTAAAACTTACTATTCTGATAGGATTTCCAATTCCATGATCTAAAACTTACTATTCTAATAGGATTTCCAATTCCATGGTCAAAAACTTACTATTCTTATAGGATTTCCAATTCCATGGTCTAAAACTTACTATTCTGATAGTATTTCCAATTCCATGGTCTAAAACTTACTATTCTAATAGGATTTCCAATTCCATGATCTAAAACTTACTATTCTAATAGGATTTCCAATTCCATGGTCTAAAACTTACTATTCTGATAGGATTTCCAATTCCATGATCTAAAACTTACTATTCTAATAGGATTTCCAATTCACTGGTCTAAACCTACTATTCTGATAGGATTTCCAATTCCATGATCTAAAACTTACTATTCTAATAGGATTTCCAATTCCATGGTCTAAAACTTACTATTCTGATAGTATTTCCAATTCAATGGTCTAAAACTTACTATTCTAATAGGATTTCCAATTCCATGGTCTAAAACTTACTATTCTAATAGGATTTCCAATTCCATGGTCTAAAACTTACTATTCTGATAGTATTTCCAATTCCATGATCAAAAACTTACTATTCTAATAGGATTTCCAATTCCATGGTCTAAACCTACTATTCTGATAGGATTTCCAATTCCATGATCTAAAACTTACTATTCTAATAGGATTTCCAATTCCATGATCTAAAACTTACTATTCTAATAGGATTTCCAATTGCATGGTCTAAAACTTACTATTCTAATAGGATTTCCAATTCCATGATCTAAAACTTACTATTCTGATAGGATTTCCAATTGCATGGTCTAAAACTTACTATTCTAATAGGATTTCCAATTCCATGATCTAAAACTTACTATTCTGATAGGATTTCCAATTCCATGATCTAAAACTTACTATTCTAATAGGATTTCCAATTCCATGATCTAAAACTTACTATTCTAATAAGATTTCCAATTCCATGGTCTAAACCTACTATTCTGATAGGATTTCCAATTCCATGATCTAAAACTTACTATTCTAATAGGATTTCCAATTCCATGATCTAAAACTTACTATTCTGATAGGATTTCCAATTGCATGGTCTAAAACTTACTATTCTGATAGTATTTCCAATTACATGGTCTAAAACTTACTATTCTGATAGTATTTCCAATTCCATGGTCTAAAACTTACTGTTCTAATAGGATTTCCAATTCCATGATCTAAAACTTACTATTCTAATAGGATTTCCAATTCCATGGTCTAAAACTTACTATTCTGATAGGATTTCCAATTCCATGATCTAAAACTTACTATTCTAATAGGATTTCCAATTCCATGATCTAAAACTTACTATTCTGATAGGATTTCCAATTCCATGGTCTAAAACTTACTATTCTGATAGGATTTCCAATTCCATGGTCTAAAACTTACTATTCTGATAGGATTTCCAATTCCATGATCTAAAACTTACTATTCTAATAGGATTTCCAATTCCATGGTCAAAAACTTACTATTCTTATAGGATTTCCAATTCCATGGTCTAAAACTTACTATTCTGATAGTATTTCCAATTCCATGGTCTAAAACTTACTATTCTAATAGGATTTCCAATTCCATGATCTAAAACTTACTATTCTAATAGGATTTCCAATTCCATGGTCTAAAACTTACTATTCTGATAGTATTTCCAATTCCATGATCAAAAACTTACTATTCTAATAGGATTTCCAATTCCATGGTCTAAACCTACTATTCTGATAGGATTTCCAATTCCATGATCTAAAACTTACTATTCTAATAGGATTTCCAATTCCATGGTCTAAAACTTACTATTCTGATAGTATTTCCAATTCCATGGTCTAAAACTTACTATTCTAATAAGATTTCCAATTCCATGGTCTAAAACTTACTATTCTAATAGGATTTCCAATTCCATGGTCTAAAACTTACTATTCTGATAGTATTTCCAATTCCATGATCTAAAACTTACTATTCTAATAGGATTTCCAATTCCATGGTCTAAACCTACTATTCTGATTGGATTTCCAATTCCATGATCTAAAACTTACTATTCTAATAGGATTTCCAATTCCATGATCTAAAACTTACTATTCTGATAGGATTTCCAATTGCATGGTCTAAAACTTACTATTCTAATAGGATTTCCAATTCCATGATCTAAAACTTACTATTCTGATAGGATTTCCAATTGCATGGTCTAAAACTTACTATTCTAATAGGATTTCCAATTCCATGATCTAAAACTTACTATTCTGATAGGATTTCCAATTCCATGATCTAAAACTTACTATTCTGATAGGATTTCCAATTCCATGATCTAAAACTTACTATTCTGATAGGATTTCCAATTCCATGATCTAAAACTTACTATTCTAATAGGATTTCCAATTCCATGGTCTAAACCTACTATTCTGGTAGGATTTCCAATTCCATGATCTAAAACTTACTATTCTAATAGGATTTCCAATTCCATGATCTAAAACTTACTATTCTGATAGGATTTCCAATTGCATGGTCTAAAACTTACTATTCTGATAGTATTTCCAATTCCATGGTCTAAAACTTACTATTCTGATAGTATTTCCAATTCCATGGTCTAAAACTTACTATTCTAATAGGATTTCCAATTCCATGATCTAAAACTTACTATTCTAATAGGATTTCCAATTCCATGGTCTAAAACTTACTATTCTGATAGGATTTCCAATTCCATGATCTAAAACTTACTATTCTAATAGGATTTCCAATTCCATGGTCGAAACCTACTATTCTGATAGTATTTCCAATTCCATGATCTAAAACTTACTATTCTAATAGGATTTCCAATTCCATGATCTAAAACTTACTATTCTGATAGGATTTCCAATTGCATGGTCTAAAACTTACTATTCTGATAGTATTTCCAATTCCATGGTCTAAAACTTACTATTTTAATAGGATTTCCAATTTCATGATCTAAAACTTACTATGCTAATAGGATTTCCAATTCCATGGTCTAAAACTTACTATTCTGATAGGATTTCCAATTCCATGATCTAAAACTTACTATTCTAATAGGATTTCCAATTCCATGGTCAAAAACTTACTATTCTTATAGGATTTCCAATTCCATGGTCTAAAACTTACTATTCTGATAGTATTTCCAATTCCATGGTCTAAAACTTACTATTCTAATAGGATTTCCAATTCCATGATCTAAAACTTACTATTCTAATAGGATTTCCAATTCCATGGTCTAAAACTTACTATTCTGATAGGATTTCAAATTCCATGATCTAAAACTTACTATTCTAATAGGATTTCCAATTCCATGGTCTAAACCTACTATTCTGATAGGATTTCCAATTCCATGATCTAAAACTTACTATTCTAATAGGATTTCCAATTCCATGGTCTAAAACTTACTATTCTGATAGTATTTCCAATTCCATGGTCTAAAACTTACTATTCTAATAGGATTTCCAATTCCATGGTCTAAAACTTACTATTCTAATAGGATTTCCAATTCCATGGTCTAAAACTTACTATTCTGATAGGATTTCCAATTCCATGATCTAAAACTTACTATTCTAATAGGATTTCCAATTCCATGGTCTAAATTTACTATTCTGATAGGATTTCCAATTCCATGATCTAAAACTTACTATTCTAATAGGATTTCCAATTCCATGATCTAAAACTTACTATTCTAATAGGATTTCCAATTCCATGGTCTAAACCTACTATTCTGATAGGATTTCCAATTCCATGATCTAAAACTTACTATTCTAATAGGATTTCCAATTCCATAATCTAAAACTTACTATTCTGATAGGATTTCCAATTGCATGGTCTAAAACTTACTATTCTGATAGTATTTCCAATTCCATGGTCTAAAACTTACTATTCTAATAGGATTTCCAATTCCATGATCTAAAACTTACTATTCTAATAGGATTTCCAATTCCATGGTCTAAAACTTACTATTCTGATAGGATTTCCAATTCCATGATCTAAAACTTACTATTCTAATAGGATTTCCAATTCCATGGTCTAAACCTACTATTCTGATAGGATTTCCAATTCCATGATCTAAAACTTACTATTCTAATAGGATTTCCAATTCCATGATCTAAAACTTACTATTCTGATAGGATTTCCAATGGCATGGTCTAAAACTTACTATTCTGATAGTATTTCCAATTCCATGGTCTAAAACTTACTATTCTAATAGGATTTCCAATTCCATGGTCTAAAACTTACTATTCTAATAGGATTTCCAATTCCATGGTCTAAAACTTACTATTCTAATAGGATTTCCAATTCCATGGTCTAAAACTTTCTATTCTAATAGGATTTCCAATTCCTTGGTCTAAAACTTACTATTCTAATAGGATTTCCAATTCCATGGTCTAAAACTACTATTCTGATAGTATTTCCAATTCCATGGTCTAACACTTATTATTCTAATAAGATTCCCAATTCCATGGTCTAAAACTTACTATTCTGATAGGATTTCCAATTCCATGGTCTAAAACTTACTATTCTAATAGGATTTCCAATTCCATGGTCTAACACATATACCACCTAAATCTAATGATGATAATGATGATACTAATAACTGCCTATTATTAACAATATGCATATATCTTCATATTTATATTTAATTTTCTTAATAATTTCTTAATAATTCCATAATAGTTTTCAATCGAAAGTTTTATCTTAAATATAATCCATTTTAATCTTTAATATCCTGATACTATTCAACTTAATATATACTTATGTCTGTATAACAGTACATCTGTATGTAGGTTTATTTCGCTAGACGCCCGTATGTGAATATTTATTGTGTACATACGTATATATGTAGATGTACATATAGATGTATTTGCTGATGTATATATATGTATTTATATGTGTGTGGGTTTCTATGTATATATATATATATAAATATATATATATATGTGTGTGTGTGTGTACGTGTGTATATGTGTGAGTGTGTGGGCGTGTTTTTGCGTGTATTTGTGTATCTATATCTGTATTTTTATATGTCTATATATATGCGTATGTGTGTATATATGTATATATATATTAGTATATGGATATATGTGTGTATATTGTATACGTGTGTGTATGTCTGTATATTTTTACGTATTTATATATTTGTATACCTGTAATTATCTGTGTATCTTTACATTTCGCTGTATTCTTGTGCGTGCGTATGTTCTTTTATTTATATATTTACGTGTGTATGTTTGTGTCACTTTCGGGCATGTACGTATGTATTTGTATATTTGGTACGTATGTATGTATACAGATACATGCATAAGCATGAATATGTCTGCATTAGTCAATCCTCCCACCTCTAACTTAACACAAAATGACGCGTAACTCTCGTAGTAAAATCACACACGGGCAAAGTCCTTTTCTTTCCGTGACACGTTCAATATAAGTAGGCCCCCCACACACACAACCCTCCTGTACAACTCACACCCCCAGTAAAATTATAGCCCATTTTTATTTTTATTTCAAAATTATATTCTGTTGTGAAAAGCTTTGAATAATCTTCCAATAGGTCCTATTGCGATCTTTCCCCTTTTTTATCCTCGTTTTAGAGAGCTCGGGATGTTTTATAAACTCCTTATTAACTTTTTTGGAAAGAGTTCCATTTTTCTTTTTAAATTTCTCTCTAATCTATCCCATTTTTCATTTTTCTATTTGGCGTCGAGAGGTTCCAGGTTGCCTGATGACTGAAACAGATGGCTATTTGTAACTGTTTACCCCAAATAATAAATATTTATATATATATATATATATATATATATATATATACTCCACCACATGAGCTATCGCACCACAAATTAGGGGCTATCAACAAAAAGATTAAGCAAATCGACACGAAATCCGACAATAGAATGATTCTATATCGTCTTGAACAAAAGGTGTGGCCATTTAACCAACAAAAACACAATCCGATGTCTCACATGTATGAATTTTATACTCGCTAACATCATACCATCAAACATTCTAACCTAGCGAGCAATTAATAATTTTGTTTATCCCTATATATATAAAATGAACTCATTTTCCCCCTCTGATTTTGACCTAAATAGGATTAAAATCAAGAGATTTCATGCAAATGTTATATGCACAAACTGCAGCACAATATCTGAGGTGTATTATAGGCATATTATCTCTCCATTTCCTTGATAATCGTACATTCCTATATTTTTTTCTGCTGAGAGTTCCCTGTCAACATCGGTTAAAATAACTGGAAGTAGTAAAATCTTTTCTTTCTAACAAATTCCTTCTTCCCAACCACCCATTTACACCGTTGCGTGATCGTTCACAAGGACAGTTACGAACGAACGCCGGTTTCGGTTTTCTGTACTTCGCAGTTGCTTAAAAAAAAGTGGAATGGAATTTCACCGTGCCTTTCCGTTCCATGCTTCCTATTGGATCAAACGCACCACGAAATTAACCGATAGCGATATTTTCACAAACACTAATTCTTATCCGACGCTTACTTTTACGTTGCCTTATTAATATTTATTTCCCAACATATATATATTAAAAAAAGGATTCTTTCAATTTTCTAAATAAACATATAATACATCATTTCCGTTTTATTTCGTTTTGTACTTTGCTTTTCGCTCTGTCTTTGTTTTTCCGCTCATGTTCATCATGTTCCCTCTTATTTTTGCTTTTTGTTTTTCCGATTTCTTTTTTAAAGAAGTTTTTCGTTTGTTCAAAGTTTTTTATTCTGTTTTTGTGTTTCCTATTGTTTGGGGAAGCTTAACATCGTTTATTATTATTATTATTATTATTATTATTATTCAAACTGGTTTATTAATTCGCTTATTCTTTACGTTACCCCCCATTACACACACACACACCTACAAACACCCGGCAAGCACCGAGTACCCCTGCTAGTATATATATATATATATATATATATATATATATGCAACTGTTTTAACAACAAAAATTAGGGGGTTATCTACACACTCAAATAAACACACGCATGCACGGACTATAACAAGAACCATTAGAAACGTATGTTTTTATGTTCTCAATCTTTGAGGATACACAATACTTTGAGACATGTTAATTGTTACTGCAAATACCCAACAAATTGTGAAGTGCAAGACATAAACACACACGCAAGAGAGTAATGACCTAAGCGTGTAATTATCCTTATGCTGCGTGAATTAATGTCTCTTTGTGACGCCAGGTTTTCATTTTTAAAATCGTTTTTTTATGAATTTAAGAATTATCAGCACTCAGCCAATCAGATTGGACGGAGTTTATGAATCGAAAACTGTGAATATTATATTAGCTTTTTTGTTTTGCATAGCCAATTACGGGCGGTGAAAGCTCATAACATGTGGTAAGTGTAGAGATCTGGGATGATAACTGGGAGTAGTGGTAGGACTAAATATGTATAGAGAAAAATATGGCTTTTTCCTCTATTGATTTGCGATTGTGATTTTGTTGATCTGGGATGATAACTGGGAGTAGTGGTAGGACTAAATATGTATAGAGAAAAATATGGCTTTTTCCTCTATTGATTTGCGATTGTGATTTTGTTGCTCAGAGATGCAATGTAGCATTTCAATATACAGGGGGAATGTTTATAAAATTGTGTGCGAAAGCGACATAAGGTGTATTGAATTTTTATGTGACATACGTTGTTTCAAACCAACGATACTTTAGTCCAGAGGGGAATTTCTGCAGTCATTTTATTATATGGGAGATAATCGCGAATTTGGCTACTACCGTTTATTTTGAGTTCAGCTTTATTTTGTGATTCATCAGGAAGAGACTATCACGAATACAGCGTTTGCAAGTTATCAATGATACGATCTAACAAATGTTAATGAACGAATAATTTCACGAAATGGATCTGTCAACTGACCAATTCCTTTGTCGGATTTAACCCTATTATATAATTTTCTAAAGTCAGATTTCTGTACTGATAATCTAAACACAACAGACTACTTGAAACACAAGATATGACATGTTATTATCGGAATATACCCTTATTTAATGTGTAGTTTGTAAAAAATGGACCTCATAATTACGCAAAATACGCATAGATATATGCTCAAAATTGTATACAAATCATATATGCCAAAAACATAAAACTCATATTTATAGGACAGAAATAGTTTCTGTAATTTATATAAATTTAAATTTCTCTTTCTCTAAAAAACGCTATCTATCAATCTATATTATATCTATCTATCTATCAGCATGTCAGTCTATATATGTTGATGAAAAATAAAGTATGCAAAACAGATCCTTTGTAAATGAACGTGATGGAACTTTTTTGTTCGAACAAAAGAACTCGACTCATGTAATTATATAGAAAAGTGATATACAACAAATTATATTTTCTAAAAAGGAAAGTTCTCTTTTTGACGGGAGCGTCGATGGATGATACAAAGAAGGAACAAATTACGAACATTCTGCCTGGCTAACTTCCGGTAATGAAAACGGCGCGGGTCGATTGATCCGCTGACCACAAACGACATTGCGCTTTTCTTCAAATGAATCGATCGCTGTTTCTAATCAAGCCCGGTGAACCCCGGACCCGCCTATTGAATAACGATTGATCGACCGTCCATTTTTTTAATATATATACTCACATACACACATATAAATATGTGCGAGTGTGTGTGTGTGTGTGTGTGTGTGTGGATGTGCGTGAATGCGTGTGTGCATATATGTTTTGTGTACAATTTAATTATCGAAAGGGACGCGTTTTGTCCTTAATAGATTCATCAGTGTGGGTGAACCATTGTTTTAAAGACATTTAGTAAAGAAAAATTATGTCCAATTCCAGACATACAATTTTTATATATATATATATATATATATATATATATATATATATATATATATATATATATATATATATATACACACACAGGGTTTGTAAGGTATTTTAGGACACATATTCTTTTGTAATTTAAATTAAAAATATGGTAATTAATGTTTATTTCTGCTTTTAGAAAATCCTATAGCAGATACTGCTATAACTAAGGAAATGAATATATAAACTGTAATAGTGTGTTTAAAAGCGAAACACAGCAATTCCAAAATTTCAAGATTTCGAAAATGCATCAGTTATGCTTTTCGGTGTTAGCTATGAACGGCACATTATGCGCCAATGCCAATACAGATGGTTTTGCCGAGACTCTTCAAAGCATTTTTAAGCCTTGGCTAGAACACGTAGCCAATGAAAGGGTTCATGTCTTCTAACAGGATTCGGCATCATCCTATAACGCTCTCAAAATCCAGGATTGGATGGCCGAGAATTTTCACGATTATGCCACAAGTAATTGCCTCCTACTCACAGACCTTAATCCTTACGATTATTCGTTGGGAAGAACATTAATAAGTTTTCTAACATCAAAGCCTTTATCAATAGCCCGTGCAATGGAAGGCTTAAATAAAGACCACCTGGTCAAAGCTTGCGGTCGCTTTCGTACTCCAATCATGTCGGTGACAGAAGCTTAAGGAGTATATACACAGAATAAAACGTGGATTAATATCATATTTCTTTGCTTTGTTACAAGAAATTGTCAATTTAAACGATTTAACAGTTTCATTTTCTGTTTTTCTAAAAACGTTTGGGTCCTGGATATGACTTTAAACTATATCCGATGGTCAGGCCCCAGCTTGCGGGCTTTGCGGAGTGTGGAACCACCATTTAATTGCCATTGCCCGCAGGTCCATTCTGACCCGGAGTGGTAGTATCTGTTCGGGTCGCAACTATGGGTTAAATAGAAACGAACTTGAAAAAAAAATATATTCTATTAAAGAAACTTTCTTCAAAATCACTGGATTCGGCATATAATAACCTGAAAAAGGTTGATATGTCGTAAAATAAACAAAAAAAACATCTAAAAACGTTTAAGATGTCTCCAAATACACCCTATATATATATATTATATATATTATATATATATATATATACATATATATATGTGTGTGTGTGTGTGTGTGTGTGTGTGTGTGTGTGTGTGTGTACCCACAGGCAGTAATCGTGCACACATGCACTGATGATTCCCGAAAGGATGTAATATTCGTATCCGTGGGTATTTAAAAATTATAATAGCAATAATTATGGACGCCTCTTAAAGAATTCGGTTCTTATTGTGTAGCACTTTAAAGTTGAAATAATAGTCGGTCACTTAAGTTCGCATGGGTAGATTATGATGCCATAATCACTATGGACGGACGTCTCGACATTTAAAAATAAATATTTAAATTTCAACGATATTTCTCGCTGTTAAGGTTGGCCTAGGAGTCAGAGGTGGATTCGTGTCCAAGTTCGGATTTCCCAGCCAGAAGTAATCGTGTCACCCTGTGCTGATGATTCCCGAAAGGACGAAACACTAGCGCTTTTTCGTGTATTTAAAAATTATTATAGTAATTATATATATACATATATATATATACACACACATATATATATATATATATATATATATATATATATATATATATATATATATATATATATATATATATATGCCGAATAATTAAAACTTTTGGTAAAATTCTACTTTACAACTCTCTTATTATTTTTTTATATATGAATGTACGTATGAATCAAGAAAATTGATGATGCTAAAAAAAAAATTAAATAAATTATATTCGCTATTAATTTATTAAACAAGCTCAACTTTATTGGCGTCACTGTCAATGACCCGTAACAGTAGTAAGGCTACAAAATATTACTAAAAAAAACCTGTGGAAATGTCTGGATTGATTGAAGAAAATAGGTTTAATTTGTATTCATATTTTTTTTAAATTTTTTATTGCGGACAATTATCCTCATTTTTTTCTTGGTTGTTTCACGACGTTTCAGCCAACTAATCCTCTGGCCTTCCTCAGGTGGTAACTATGACGGATATGAGCTCTTAATCCTCTGGCTGTATTTAACTGCAATTACTGCCTTCCGTAGTTGTTGTCGTCTCACCACTTTTTTTTACCGTCATTTATTATATGAGAGATAATTGTTTGCTTTTTTTTTTTTTTACTCCAGTTACATTTATCGCCTGTGCATTCAGGGCTTCGGGGCCTGTGGCGCAGTTGATAGAGACGTTGAATCTCTACGGTTCCACGTGAGAATTGTTTGAAGATACCGGTTTCAATCCTACCCAAAGCCGGCCAGAGGCTTACTTGGCAAAAAAAAAAAAAAAAGAAAACGTGGTGAGGCTACAACTACGGAAGGCAGTAATTGCAGTGAATGCAGTCAGGAGATTCAGAGTTCCTATCCGTCGCTGTTACCACCTGACGAAGGCCAGAGGAATAGTTCGCCGAAACGTCGTGAGACAACTAAGATAAAGATGAGGATAATGGTCCGCAATAAATAAATAAAATAAATAATACTCATCTAATGAATTCCAATTAAAATACTTTTTTTTTTGATAAAGCGGTTGTTCCTTATTTTTCTTCTACCTCTCACAAAAATTTCTGTCTAGTCATTATGACTTTTACTATAATCTTCTTTACATATACAATCATGACCTGAACGTTTCATCGCTCTGTTGCAGATATTGACGACGTGAAACTCTAAGAAAGAAACCCCTATCGAATACCTGTTTAACTCATCTATTTGTTTAAATAGAAGGTTGTCTTCCGTACCCAATTGTAAAATACACGATATATTATAAATTTTAATTGATGCAAAATTTATATTTATTATTATTATAGTTAGTTTTTCATCGCTAATTATATTGCATACGATACATATTTTTGATTCTAAATGTAAAACTGATTCTTTATGCCATTAGCTAGAATTGTCACTGTTCGCGCAAATAACTAAATATCATTTCTGTCAGTTTAAAAATGAACAATACGAATTTTATGAATAATTAACAAAATAGATTAAAGGAGATACAATTAAATTTAGCAATCTCTTTTGTTTAACAGATGTGTTGAAATACATGTGCAAAGGGTACAGGTTAATTGAAACGCGATAAAGTCACATTGGTTGACCACACCTCTGGCGTCATAAAGAAAAGAGATTCTCAGTATATACATGCAGTTCGAAGTAAGAGAGAGAATCAGAATCACAGTCACAGCCAGAAAAAAACTCAGAGAGTCAGTCAGGCTGGAAGTTGATTCCTCTTAGAGGCGAAAAGGGGGACTGGTGACCATGTAGCCGTAAAAGCTTGAATCCCTTACAATCATCAATCATCCAGTTGGTATGAATAAAGAAACATCGACTATTTGTAAATTTGTCTTCGTTTGTCGTCATTCCACCCAAAAAGGAAAAGGAAAACATGTTTTGTTTATCATCTTAAATGAGCATGTGTGTAAACCCCTTCAAGTATTAATAGCCTGCCCCTCCTTTACCATCAGTAATGATTCTCCCCCTCTTATGTAAAAGAACTGTATTAAACATTCCCATTTTTCAATAATTAATTTACATCTCCTATGTCTTATAAATATGAACTGTGTGTGTAATGTATATAAAGGTCATTATCCTCCCCTGTTATATCTTGTCCCAATACTTACCCCGCTACACAACATACAAGCAAAATAAATGGTCATCCTCTACTGGTTTTTACCTTAAGAATGTTGAAGTTAAAACACTATGCAAAAGTATTTTTTTTATTGCTGTTGTTCCTTATGAAAGTAGATCTACCCGGCAAAAGTATAAAAAAATAGGAAGAAGAGGAAATAGTTTATCAGTAGCAGTAAAGTGAAGAAAGTGAGGTTAGTAAAAAGTAAATGGAAAAAAGTCGTTCGTTATAGCACAGAACGGGCATCTGAAATAGAATTGTTAATCAAGGTGATGCAATGACTAGTACAAACAAACGGGCATAATAAAAGTATAGGTAACGAGGTTAATAGAAATAAGATGCGGTTGTGGTAGTTCACTAGGGTACACATATAGCTGAAAAAGGATTGTTAATCGATGTATAGCTGTGAGTTGGACAAAGGACTGGGAGTAGAGGTCAATATATGAGGGATATTGCGGACAGTTTGGAGTTTGCGACAGTTTTAAGTTTTTAGCAGATCCAGATTAGCTGAGGTAAACCGAACATTAAATGGCCTATTTCTAGATCAGTTAACATGTTTTTTTTATAAGAGCCTCGAAATGGTTAACGATTTCGTAATCCCATGCGATGTATGTGCTCTCTGCTTGTCTTAGAATATATTACTTGAGTGGAACTCCGCTTAAATGAAAGGACAATATAATGTTACGACCCACTTCCACTGGGTATCATGTCCAGACTGCTCGATAGCAGAAACTGGTAAATGGAAGTGACGTCAGGAATAATCCATCATCAGAACCTGTAGGGGTCCAACCCGAACAAGTTTCTTTAAAGTCTGAACGGTGGGCAGTATAAGAGATAGTGTCAGTGCGCATATCTGTAAGGCTTAATTTCATCAAGGAATTCTTTACTACTGTCTGACTTAAGTTTGAAATGGAACTTCCAGATACGTATATATCTTTCTATACGAGATAGTGACATTAGTTTGCCTACCTATAAATCGATCGTCGTATCTAATCAAGACCAGTGAACCCCAATTCCGACTATTGAAAATCGATTTATCGTCAGTCGCGCTCTTCTTTTTTCCCCCACATTTCACGCTACGGGTCGACCTTCATTAGTCAAGTGTTAGCCTTACAGATCAATCTTATTTCCTAAAGAAGG
Source organism: Euprymna scolopes (assembly GCF_053919585.1). Taxonomy (NCBI): domain Eukaryota; kingdom Metazoa; phylum Mollusca; class Cephalopoda; order Sepiida; family Sepiolidae; genus Euprymna; species Euprymna scolopes. Next base: position 22,404,408 of record NC_136496.1, on the reverse strand, counting down.
GGAGTATGTACGAGGGAGGGAAGAGAAGGAGCGAAGAGAAAGAGGGAGAAATAGAGTGTATTTGCATTTTATCAATCAAGCAGATTTCTATTTAGTTTCTTTCTTAGTACTTCTCAATTTATTTGCTTTTTATATCTCTACGATTATAATTAAACGGACTTTGTGAGTGTGTCTGTGTGTATGAGTTCGTTTTCTGTAGACTCGACAACTGCTGGACCATTTGCTTTTAAAATTGTACACGAAGGTATTTTATGTGTATGACAGTGTTCTTAGATAGGCTGTGCATTAGAACGGCCTTCGATAATAATCCGCTGAACAAGGGAATGTTAGATTTAAACGACGGTTAGCACCTTATACAGCCTAATATAACAAGTGAACTTGAAAAATGTTATTACCACACAAGCCGAAAGGCCTGACATATAAAATCAACAGTATGTGTTTTTATATGACAGGTGTGTGTTGGAAATTAATGTTTCTGTTTAAAGCATAATTGCACCATGATACTTGATTTTTTTTAAATTTACTCTTAAATTCAAGCCATTATAACCGCACAAGCAGTAAGGCAAGGCATATAAAATCAACAGTAAGTTATCTGATATGAACGAGGCGCGTTTGAAATGAATGTTTACGCTTAGAGCCTAATTCAAGCATGATACTTTAACTTTGCATTTTAAACTTTTATTCAAGCCATTACTCATAAAAGATAATTTTATATAATACACGGTAGTTTCTCTACAGTGCAATGTAGATTACAATATATTGTGGACTAAGTCGTTGTGGGGAGGCATGTGAACCTTCCTTTACGTGCCCCGCGATGGGTCCCCAACTAGAGCAGGCAATATATCGATTTGATAGAAAATGGGCGATTTCACCGATTCGTATGAAAATACAAATATATTAGTATTAACCATTCGTTGATTATCATACAATATCGGATAATCTCGGATAGTCTTTGCTAGTAGTCACATAGATATGAAACTGAATTTTATTTTTTACTCGATTATATATGCACTAAAAAGGGTTTATAATAATTTTATATTGTCAAGGGAATATATATATATATATATATATATATATATATATATATATATATATATATATATATATATATAATCCACTATCTATTAGATAATTATATTTGAAAATAATACATATGCCGCTCCCCATTTGGGGGTACCAATGGAAAATCGCCTCTAACTCGGATTTAGGTAAAACTCTACTTTCGTATATATCATCAGTGCGGGTAGACAAGCAACTACCTCAAGCCATGATCGAAACTCGGTCGCCCAATCGAGAGTCGGAGCTTCTGCGCTATTCAGGATCTGTTATGCTGGGGGAATCGGTATAAGAATTGGTATCAGAACTGGAAATATTGGTGCCTATTTTTCGATGTCAAAACGATTCTTTTAATTGTCTTTTTTTTTTATTTGATTGTGTTTCGAGTAAAATCTTCCATTGCTGGTTTTATTGATACATTAGTAAATAGGCATTGATTTTTAAAATAATGCATCCTTTTGCAATATGTATATATATATATATATATATATATATATATATATATTAACGTAAAAAACGATATTATTTTTGTACCAACCTATATATAAAATATATTATAAAATATACAAAAATATCTAAATACATATATGTATAAATATATATAAAAAAGGGCGAATGAACTCTTTTTCTGGGTCAACGGCCAACTAGCACCGTGTTTATTTGTGTGTGTATATGTGTATTGGGGTAGAGAGGGCTCCCGTAAGCCGTGGTGAAGGCAACCTTTCTAGGAGAAGCAAATCTCTGATCTAAAAAAACATAAAGCGGAAGACCAGTACCCGCATTAAGCTGCTCTGTAGTTTAATTTGTTGCTGGCTATCTTGCTCTTGCTTGTTGCTGGATCTCAACATTTTGAACCGAGAGAGAGACTTAGCTGTCGTACAAAGCTAAGACTCTGTAACATCATATTTGTATGGATACTCCCTCAGACATTTGGGCTCATGGATTTTAACTGTCTGAGGGAGTGGCACTCGTCTGACAAGACGTTGCAATCATCATATATATATGATATTATTGGTGTAACGATTCCAAAATTATTCCCGATTCCGATCCAATTACCGATTCCGTTCTAAATTTCCGATTTCGATTCTTTTAATATTTATAGATATTTAATTTTAGATTTGTTTGTTTGTTTCTTTCCTTGTTTGTTGTTATTGTTGTTTTCGTTAATTTGAAAATTATTACATAAATTCCCGAGTAATTTCGGGTATATTTTTTGGGAATGTTTTCCGCGTGATGTATTTCAAATTGGAAAACAACAAAAGGTGTATTTTGATTTTTAACAAAGCCAAATTGTATCAGTTTTTCATTAGTATATACATGCTACTTGACGGTGTTCATAAACAGTTGAAAATAGTCGACAATTGATAAGTAAAATGAGAAAATGATGTTAGAACAAAATATTAACAACGCCTCTCCCCCCATTGTTAGGAACGGATTTCTAAATCATAATGTTACTATTAATAAAACTATTTTTAACATGGAGAGGGCGTTGGACTTTTCCTATTATTATTCCTTCTATGAATGTTAAAATTTTATTTTAATTATATAAATTTGGTGGGTTATTAAATTGATTTGATTTGCTATAAAAAACAAAAACAAAAACAAAAACGCGATGCAAATAATAACAACAAGCAGGACCTATGGAAATTCCACAGGGGGCTCATTCAGATGTAATATATTGATGTTGGTATTCATGGCGTGAATAGAGATGTTCTGATATTATTTTAAGTCTTGTTAAAACTGTAAAAGTATTTACTTAAGCTAGCAAGCACTCCCGGCGTAAGAAAGTCGTTAAGAATGCTTCTTTTTTTTCTTTTTCTTTTACATTTTCACCCAAAACAAGGCAAATTGCCACTTTGGTGTAGGGGGCTACTATCAGGGGGCAACAACTACTGGGGTACTATGTAGGGATTTGGGCAGCAAGATGTCAGTTCACGTTACACTTGAACTTCTGCACGTCAGTAGAGTTGGGGAAGCAGGGACCTGGAATGGAATTCCAAAGTATAGCGATTCTGGGAAAGAAACTACTGGAGTAGAAAGATCTTTTACATCTAGGGGTCTTTACAGTGTGGGGGTGGGATTTAGCAGCCTGTCGGGTTTTTCGAGGTTGTTCACGTCGTGGGGGCACAAGTGTCTGCAGTTCGTCAGAGCATTCACCATTAAAATATTTGTGGAACAGGCAGAGGGATGCAACATTTCGTCGATGGGACAGAGGCTGAAGTTTAGATGACAGTTCAGGGACTATCACATTTGCGACTCTCTTTTGAACCTATTCAAGGAGCAAGAGATTAGTAGCAGATGCACCAGCCAAAATATGACAGCAATACTCCATACATGGGCGAATGGTGGCCTTATAGAGGTACAGGATACTTTCGGATGTTAGTAGTTTTCTAGCACAGTAGAAAGAGCCCATATTTCTTGCAGCGGCCCTTTGCAATGCTTTCAATGTAATTGTTCCAACTCATGTTTTCTGTAAACGTTAGGCCAAGGAGTTTGAAAGATGTACTCTCAGATAAACAGTCGGTGGCCATTGCTATAGGTGGTAGAGAAGGTTTCTTGTAATTATTGAGGAAACTAGTTTAGTCTTGGCGGCATTCAACGTGACCATCAATTTTTGTCCCCATTCCACTACAGATTGGAGGTCATCCTCTAGTATTTCTGCCATATTTTTTAGGTATGTGTTCATTTGTTTTCCTGTTATAGAGTGTGGTGTCATCAGCATATATACCCATCTCAGAGACAATATTGTCGGGAGGTCATTTATGAATATCAGGAACAGTAGAGGTCCAAGGATAGAACCCTAGGGCACTCCAGCATTTATATCATATTGTTTAGATGTACGACCGTCGAGGACAACCTGGATTTTTCTCTCATCTAAGCAGGATTTAATTACTTAAGTATTCTACCAGTGATACCGTATTATCTAATTTTCCTGAGGAGACCTTCATGCCATACCCTTGTCAAAGCCTTAGATATATTAGAGCTACCGCTCTGCCCTCCTCCACTTTGTCCAGTGAATGGTATATACATTCAGAGATTACAGTTAGGAAGTCTGCTGTGGAATGCGCTTGTCTAATTCCATATTGTTTGTCAGTCAGATGTTTAGCAGCTGTAATGTGATGGACTAGAGCATGGTTAATTAAGGTCTCAAATATTTTGGCAAAAAATGGGAGGAGGCTAATGGGGCGATAATTTAATGGGTCAGTTCTTTCGCCAGAATTCTTGAATACTGGTACCACAGAAGCAGTTTTCTAACAGCCCGGAAAGCAAGATTCATTAAGGCATTTGTTGTAGAGTTTGAAGCTACTTTGGCTGAGCACTTTTTTAATTACACAGCTGGGATGAGATCGGGCCCACATGCTTTTGAAGTGTCAAGGTTTTTTTATGATAGCATGCACCTGAGAAGGGGTGATTTTCAGATCGTCTAGCGTGGCGTCTGCCGCATAGGAAAGTCAGGTTGTGGGTGGTTAGAAGGGCCTAGTGTGGAGTTTGAGGCAAACCGACTGGTAAGCATGCACGCCTTCTCGGTTACTGAGCAAACAACCTCGTGGTTGTTGGTTAGTGGGGGAATTGTTGATTGCCCATTATTTACTACACTGTTGTAGATTTTCCAGAAGTCAGGAGTTCCTAGTTTTGGGGCTTCGGTGCGTTTTTTAGTGGTTTCCATAAATTCTCTCTTAGCTGTCGCTATTTCTTTCTTTATGTTACTTCTAGCTTCTATATACTTCTGTCTGTTCTGGGCAAAGAATACCGATAAGGGTTGACTCCCGAGGTCGTGTGAAATTGATTTCATTTTGGTCTCAGATTTACAAAACTCTAGACTATGGCTGAACTGCACACACACAATTTAAATTTGAAAATCTCCAGATACGTAGCTCGCTTTCATTGGTTGGCTGGATTGTCCACCCCAACCCGAACCTTACTATAAAAGCCAATAGTGGCTTGCAAATAGACACATTGCGCCGATTTCTCGAGAAGAAATCAGCTCCCAAAACGCTCCACGACCCCCTCTTCATCCGCCTGAGTGCCATCCATGAAGAAGAAAGATTTGTGAATTTAAAATGTTTAAGAACTAAACGTGTATATATATATATATATATGTGTGTGTGTGTGTGTGTGTGTGTGTGTGTGTGTGTAAAAAAATTAATTTTGTGAAATTAATTTTTAGTAGATAGAATCCTTATTTATCTGTCTTTTCTTTCTGGTGTATGCGAGTTCGCTTTTAGCTCTCAGCAAAATTTTTCACAGTCGCGTTTAGAATTTAATGTGGAGAACTCCCGGTCAACTAGACATTACGAGCCACAGTTTCCGGAGGAAGTCGGGGGGGGGGGCAGTTGCTTGACCTAAGCACGGGAGTCTGGCCACAGCGTCTTCTAGCGGTTCCCTCGATTTCGGGATTAACTTCGCAGATGTAAGAAATTCCATACTGAAATCGTAATTCAGTAGAATAGTCCCCAACTTTGGCTGTGTAAGTTGGCTGACATTTTTTAGAGCCAAAGATGGTTATAAGCGGTTTATGGTCAGTTTTAAATTTAAACTTACAACCGGGTAAAAACCGGCGGAATTTTGTAACACCGAATATGATCCCCAGTGCATTCCTTGGGAGTGCTTCTCGGCAGGAAGTAAAGTTCTTGACGCATAGGCGATCGGCTTAGTGGACCCATCAGGCATCTTGTGTAGAATGCACGCCCCAACCACATAAGAACTTGTGTCAGTTGCGAGAATAATCTCTTGTTTCGGATTGAAATGAGTCAGGGATAAATCTGATTTAATATATCTTTCAATTTCTTAAACGCTGTCTGGCACTAAGGCGTCCAGTCCCATTTTTGTCCTTTTTTAATATTGTATTAAATAATGCATGCAGTTTATGCATGTTCCTAATGAACGTTTGATAATAGTTCGCGAGCCATAAAAAAAAACTCTGCAATGTAGTTACATTATGAGGTTATGACATGTCTTTTATAGCTGTAGACCTGTCTGGATCAGGTTTTCTCCCGTCCTTACCTATGATATGCCCCAGGTATTTAATTCGTTCCAAAAAATCGCATTTTGCTTCCTTCAATGTGAAGCCGTATTCTTTTATTCTGTCAAACACTTAAAATACATGATCTCTATGTTGTTCAACATTTTGACTACGCATGAAAATATGGTCCAGATAGCTTATTGCGAAATCCAAACTGCTTAGCAAAGTAGTAATTACCTGTTAGAAAATTGCAGGTGCTACTTTTATACCAAATGCTAATATATTGAATATATAATGTATTTTGTGCATTGAGATACACAAAAGTTTCGTGCTATCTTCCTCTACTAGTATTTCTATGTCCGCCTCGCTTAAGTCTATTTTGAAAAAATATTTTCCGCCATTTAACTTAGTGAATATTTCAACTGGGTTTTGTAGCAGGTAGTGATGGTCCTTGAGCGCCGTATTCAATCCGATCGAAAAGCCAGCGCATACACTAATCTCTTTAGATTTTTTTTTCACGTCTACGGTGGGAGCTGCCCACTCACTATAGTTAATAGGGTTAAACCCCCTAGCGTTAACTAGTCTTTCCATTTTTTTTCAATTTTTCCTACGCTCCGTGGTTTTTTGAATATTGGTTTTGCTTCATCCAGCAATTCGAATCTCGCTATCCATCTTTATTTTTGTGCAGCATCCAACACTTGGGAAAGATTTTTTAGATCCTTTTTGAGTTTGTCGGCTTCGGTCGTTTAGATTTGTGAAAAAAAAATCACTCATTGGCGAGTCCTAAGATGCAAATTATTTAAACCAATAGGTCCCGAATAGGTTCGTTTCCTTCCTTAGAACGAAAGGTTTTTGTCGTTCTTTTTAACGACACGTTTACAACTACCTCACGCTCAAACTTTATTTTTTTCACCAGTTACCAATCTGCGAGTTTATTCATCTTTGTCATAGTGGGCTTTCCTTTTCTCTTCCACGTGTGAAAGTTTATAATTGATAAATCCGACCCTGAATCGAGCTGCAGTTTTATATCTATATTTCTGATTCTCATCGTAACATATTACCTTATATTCTATTTTGGTGAAGGGTCCATTTTTGCAATGTTTACGTAGCTCTTTTTTGCTACTTTTGTTCTGCAATATGAGGCCTTGTGCCATGCTTTCTTGCATAGGTCACATGTTATTTTCCTTTAGTACTGACATGCATTGTATCCATGAGGTCCTCCACATTTACAAAGGGTCCTAGGATTTTGTCTATCCTGATAATTTTGTGAAGGGTTCTTTTTGCTTCTTTGTTGGTAATTGCTGGCGGGCGGGTGTCTTTTATTTTTGAAGTGTATTTGTTTAATGTGAGCGATACCTGCGTCCTCTATGTTTCGGGAATCTTGCTTCATTGCCACGAACCGCTGGCAATCTTCAGCCAGTTTCTGAAGCGTCAAATCAGGTTCTAATTCCAATTTATTTAGAGCACAACGTTTTATATCGGCGTCTTTTGTGCCTATCAAACCTCGTGTGAATATTAAGCACTTGAAATTCTCCGCCGTTAATGACGACAATTTTAAATCGTAACAGTGCTTAATAACTATAGACGCAAATATCGTATAGTCCTGCCTCTCCTTACATGTAAAATTCATGAATGTCCATCTTTTATGAAGAAGGCTTCTTTTTTGGACAGCACAACTCCATTTACAGTTTGACTGCTTTGTCATACGACAATTCGTTGGTTTTTCTTGGTAAAATACAGTCCACGAATTTGTTATTTTCGGACGTACCTAACTTCCGTAGCAATAAATGAACTTTCTTTTGATCCGTCCATGCACTGCAATCAATTTTAAAAAGGTCTTCAAATCTTCTGAAATATGCCTCAAACGTTAGGTCTTCTTCAGAAGTATAGTGATATGTATCAATAGCTGACCAGATCGCATTTTGGGAAAAAGCCGTGCTGGTTTCTTCTCCGTTGTCCTTATTCACTAAAACTTGCGTTATCAAATCCATTTTTTATCTGACGGGTTTTGTTGCTCTAGATATTTTTTTTAATTCCAATATTTGTTCATTTATTTCTTTTCTTTAACCTTCCTGTTTTTCTTCGAAGAATTTCATTAAATCCAACGGTTTTTTCAATATGTGTTCGTTCATTTCTTTCTTTGCTATTCCTCGTTTTTCTTAGAGATATTTTATTAAATTTAACGGTTTCTTTTTATTTTGTTTCTATATTACTAATTGTTTCTCTTCGTTTTGTTTCTGTATTGCCAATTGCTCTTCTCTGAACCTTTCTCCAAGTTCTAATTTTTGAATTTGTTGGAATTTCACCATTTCCAAAATTTGTTTTGCAAACTCGTACATTTTGAGGTATCTGGACGGTAGGGAATTACTTAATATTACAAAACAACACAATTCGTTGATTTACTTTTCCTATAGTTCGAACTCTATAGAAGAAAAAACTTTACAAAATTCTTCCCTGGTTATTTAACGAATATTTCTTTCATATATTGATTTCCTTGTGTCGTAATTTTTCTGAGAAAATAATTCGGCGTTAGCATTCATACAGAAAGCAGTAGATTTCGTTTCTCATTGTTCAACTTTCGTAACGTGTAGCTACTGGATTCAATTCCTTGTTTATCCTACACATTAGTTTCCTCTTTTTTTAAAAAAGAAAAAGTTACTTATCTGTGAAAGAGAGTTTATAGCATTTATTTAATATTGGCTATTCTATTTCATCTCTGTGCGAAAAAGAATGCCCTTTTCTCGTTTACACTTTATTTGTCGTGCTTATCGAAATCGTTTTGTTTTTCTTCTTTGACGTGCTGTCCCGTTGAATAGAGAAAAGTTTATTTTAATCGGATTAAAATCCGACGTCTTTTTTAATTCGTGCAAATACTCGCTTTAGCGAATAAAATAAAATATATCATTTACTTTTTCATGTTTTCCCCTTTTTTCAACGTTAATGCCTTTTAACTATAAGACGTATAAGCAATGCTTTTTAGAACGACAAAGTTTGTTTGTATTTACTGAACACGTTAATTTAGTAATAATAATTTTCCACGCAATTCGTCTTATGAGTTCTGTTTCAGCTCGTAGTTTACGTTTTATTAACTTTTTTAACAGCAAGATAAGGCTTTTTGATGGCATCTTTGTAAAATCCTTTTTTCGGCAAGAATTGGTGCCCTTTTTTCGAAGTGTTCCTTATCCCGTATTTGTGGATTTTTATCCCCCCCACCAACGTTAACAAGTAGTTTTTCCCGTTCTCCACCGAACTTTTGAAAAATAAATATTTTTTAAGTTTTGAATCGCCCCCCCCCTCGAGTGTAGGAAAAAAATATTTCGAATATCCGCGTGTGTTCTTTTTTCTTGAATCCTTTTTGTCGGCAAATGCTGTCTTCCAATGGCTGTTTTATTTTTAGAGTGAATTCGTTGCCCGAATGTTCGTCATTCATTTGTTGTTAGCAATTATTGTAGATTGATCCGGGAAGTTCTTGAATCGTCCTCGTCAGCCAGTTGTTGTAGAGTCGTGCTAGGGATTACAAATGAAAGAAACCACAAGTAGTGTAAAGTGTATAAAATATAATATGTATTTATCATAAAGAATACATGAGCCACTAAAGTGGTATGAGAGGAACGTGTTCGTAAACATGGGATGAATGTCTCCATTTTGTCTCCGAAACCAGTGGTATTCATCGGACTGGGTGATTCCACTTTGTTCTGAAATAGGGGTGATTTGTACCCCACTACAATTACTTAACTGCTTAAAAAGTTATAATATACCCAAGTGGGATAAGTCTAAATTATATTTATATGCACAACTGACACCCCCCACCCCCCATTTTTAATTCGAAAATCACGTTTTAGTGTGCTCACACATAATTGCCTAAAAAGTAGAATCTCATATGTTTTGGGTAATGTACAATGTTAATGAAAATATTTTTAAGTTAACAAACTTCTTAATATTTGCTGTTCCAACGTTTTGATAAACTTGTGAGATTTTACTCTATATGTTAACTTACCGAAACCAAACAAAATATAAGGAGACATGAAATATTTCCAAGGATGTTGTTATCATACAAAACCAGCACCTGGAAAAATTCCAAGCATGTTAAATCTTTGATATTAAATTCCAAAGGCTCTAATAGACGCCAGATGGTCATTTATGAAATAGGTGCGGAATCCTTTTTAAAATCTGCGATATTGAATAGGCAAGTGGACTCTAGTATTTACTTTGCTTACAATAAAAACTAATAAAAACAAATTAAATTAGGTTTAGAGAGTCTAAGGATTTCCTTGTGTTGAAAAAGGTGCCATAAAACTTTAATCATGTCAGAAGAAGCCAATGACAAAAATCCCAATGTACAGCTGGTGGCAATGAAATTTAACACGCACCCCCAGAGCATTTAAACGGATGAGGGCACATAGACATTTTAGCGAATAGATGCTAAAAGATTACAAACGCAATAGACAAGTTATAAATGACCAATAAATAAATAAAATAGACTCTTCTAATCAATGTTAAATCTGTAAATGAGATTTGTAACTCATTCTGTGGCCTTTTCACAGTCTTATGTGTAAAGGAAAAACTTCTAAAAAAAAAAATAAAACAATGTTTGCTTGTTTCATTATTTATATAAAAACTTTAAAGAATCGGCTTGGAATCGGAAATTAGAACATACCGATTCCGATATCCCAAAAAGTTCCGATTTTTCTGATTCCCGACTCCGATTCCAATTTATGGTCCCAACACTAATATGCATATATATATATATATATATATATATATATATATATATATATATATATATATATATATGGCATTAATAATAAATAGATGACTTCAACAACTTTATCATTTTTGGACTTTAGTAAAAAAGATATTGGTAGTATTTTTTTCTGTATTATTTGGCGGTAGTTTTGCTATTTTGCCGCTCTTTTTATCGGTCAGTTAAAATTATAAAATAGCTTGCTTCATAAAAAAATTATGTATATACAGTTTATATATATACATTTCTTGACTATTTTGGCAGTATGTTTTGGATCATTATCCTGTTGAAGGACCCAGTTCGGTCCTAAATGGAGCTTCTCCTTATCCTGTCTAATGTTTTTCTGGAGTATCTCCAAATATTGCTCCTTCTTCATGGTTCCATCTATCTTGACCAAACTACCTGGACCACTAGCCGAAAAGGAGCCCCAAAACATTAGGCTACCACCACCATGTTTCACCGTGGGTATGGTGCTCTTTTGGTTGTAAGCTTCTCCTTTCTTCCTTCAAACGTAAGAAGCATCCATATGGCCAAACAATTCAATTTTTGTTCAATAAATCTCCTCTAAATTATTTTGCACTCATAATTTCTTAATCCATCCATTTCGTATACATAATGTAATACAGTATTTTTGTTCACCGTTTTTGTTTCAGTGCATATTGTTCTAAGTATTAGAAAAACATCCAATTATTTGTATTTTTTATTTTCCCTCTTCATTCAATATCACATAATATTAATCTAGTTTCTGAAATCCATCAAGATAGTAGCTTCCGAGCTTGGGAAAAACTATGTCAGAAATCATGTACTTTTTTTTTATCTAACAAGTATTCGTTTTCAATATTTTTATTTCGTATTTTGATAAGCACACAGGGCAGTTCATGCTTAACGTAATAAGAATGCGTGTGATTAAGCATGCGTTTTTAATCGCGATATTTTCCTTCTTTCATCAAGATGAAAAACTATTTCCATCTGCTCATCATCTTTTATTATTATATCAAGAATAAGTCTGAAAAACATGGATATTTTACGTGTTCGTTAATTTCCATTCTCTTTTTCTCTTTATATTAACAATCTGTTTTCTTCCTTTCCGATGTCCCGATATATTTTTGGCATTTGTTCAGTTTCGTTTCGGCTGTTATTATCTTTATTTAATCTCATTTCTTGCATTTTCGATTTTATATTTTTTCGATTCTCTCTTCTCGCGTTAATTTCCCCGTAGAATTCCAGTGATTTTCGTATCAGTTGATGACAGTTTTTTCAGACATTCAACTTCTCAGGCATGCGCACATTTGCCAGAACTTTTTGCAAAAGAATATTCTGTGATTTTCTCAGTGATTAAATAATATTTTGGCCCCGATATTCTCAATGCATGTTTTTTACAAACAGAGTCAATTGCGATATATATATATATATATATATATATATATATATATATATATATATATATATATATATATATATATATATAAAGCTGAATGGCTGGCTGTCTGTCTGTGTATGTCTGGTCAAGTATAGGCTATGGTTGACTATTTTAAAAAAACTGATTAAATATAATGATATAAGATGTATCGAGACAAAGGAATGGGTATGTTTGATCTGGCAGAATGATGGTTCATTAAAATTGTGGGGTATGCGTTCGCGACTGGTCAACAAAGTATGGAAATAAATTAAAAAATTAAAAAAAAAAAACGTTTACAAGTGTTTTTGATGTAGATGTACATAAGAATACTTTGTAAAGTATGTTTTAACTTAAATAGAGATGGTATAATAACATTGTGGGGTCTGCGTTCGGGCCTGGCCTCATTAGAATGGAAATGGGCACAAACTTTAATAAAGACTTTTCATATCTATCTGTGTAAGTATACTTTGATAATTATGTTTCAGTTTGAAGAAATATGGTATATAGATCCACAGAATATTGTGATAAGTGTTACAGTGTGAACAGGTATGGTATAATAAATTATGGGGGTTACCTATTTTATTTTTACTTTCATCATATTTTGCTTTGGTTTTGATACCCCCAAATTCGAAACTATCTCTTTTCAACCCTTCCTTTTCATAACCTATCATACTTTCATAAATCAGAGTCCATTTACTGTAAACTGTTTTTGAACCCAGTCAACGATGGGTTCTTTTGCTCGTATATATATATATATATATATATATATATATATATATATAATATATATATATATATACATATATATATTTATATGTATATATCTAGAGAGAGAGAGAAAAAAAGAGAGAAAGAGAAAGAAACGTTTGAAATTCTAAAAAAATGGAGGGATGATTGCGTTGATTAAAAAGGAGAGATTTTTAATAACGTCATATGTTTTTTTAAATATACTTTCTGGAAAAAAAGATATCCGTTTAAATTTTGAAAATAGGTGTGTAACTGAAATGAAATGCGTGTGTTTTTTTTAATGTAATTTACTAATTGAGATTGTATGTATTAATTATTAGATGAGGCGTTCCTATGGCGGGCGAAGGTAAACCTGTGTCTACAATTCAATTATGTTCTTTTTATAGAAGTTTACTTATCAATGGTGCTACATTATAGAATCTTCAACGTTGTTTAATTGTGCTTGAATTTGCGATAAGCGCTGATTCAAGATGTCTCCGGCGCGGTTTATGTGAAATAAATTTAACTATTCCTGCTTGTTTGAATCAAAGATATAATTAGGCTGCAATGAATGAGAGAATAATGCACTTAGAGAATTGATATTTGTTACGCGTATATCTCTTGTATGTTCATTGGGCTATTTTTCTAATTTGCGCTGGGTGTCCGTTGCTGAAATGAAACGGCGTCACACTTTTCAGAAGTATTTTTTTAAATATTTTGTACTGATGTTTTTGTTTTCTTAATCTGATTTATCCAGAGGAAGTCTCAAAATAAAGACGAAACGTTAATGAAGGTTAGTTCCTTTTTATTTCTCTATTTCGTCGGAATAGTATTTCTATTTTCTCATCATATATATATATATATATATATATGCAAATATATGAATGTATATGTGTGTGTATATATATATATATATATACCTGTATATAGAAGTATATATATATATATGTATGTGTGTGTGTATATATATATATATATATATATATATATATATATATATATATGGGGGGGGAAGCTCACTCGCTTCCTGATCGACAACAGCTACCTCCAAAATCACATCCTAAAATCATTCGTAGATATTTATGGTGACGACACTACGATTTATGAAGGCTGTAATCAACGTTGGGGGAAAGCTGGCTGATGCTATCACAGTAGAAAATGGTGTTAAGCAGAGAGACATTCCAGCACCCACACTCTTTGCGTTATATTTCACCATGGTCTTTCGGATGGCATTTGGGTGTTGCTCTGATTGTGTCTATATTCGTTACCGAACTACTGGGGGCGCTTCAATGCAAGTACAAAGGTAGTCAGCAACACGATCCGTGACATGTTCTATGTGAATGACTGTGATCTGGTGGCTCATACGGTGGCTGATATGCAGCATCTTGTGGACGCCTTTGCAGTTGCCTGCAGGGCATTGGGCCTGACTATCAATCTGAAAAAAAAACTGTCTGAATGTATCACCCTGCTCCAGGCATGCCATACTGTGAGCAATCAGTAAATATCCGTGGGCCATGGATAACGGTTGTCACTAAATTTGTATACTTGGGTAGCACACTGAATATGGCCGGTGCCCTGGATGATGAGGTATCTTTACGGATCAGCAGGGCTAGTGATGCCTTCGGAAAGTTGGACAGGCGTTTGTGGAGCTGTCATGGGATCTTGCTGCCAAGTAAGATTAAGGTTTATGTCGCACGTGTTCTCTCTGCTCTCCTCTATGCCTGTGAAACTTGGACAACATACAAGAAGCATTTGAGACGTCTCGAGCGGTTTCACCAGACGTGCCTACGGCGAATCTTAGGTGTGAGTTGAAAAATGTATGTCAGTAATGTGGAGATGCTTGAATGGACCCAATGTCTAAGCATTAAAGCTCACATTATAAAACATAGACTGAGAGGGAGTGGACATATGGTGAGGATGTTAGACAGTCGACTTCCCAAACAACTCCTTTATGGCGAGCTCGCTGAGGGAAGACGTCTGGCTCAAAAGCCTAAAATGAGATTCAAAGATTGTTAGAGGTGCACCTTAAAAAAATGTGAGATAGATGAAAGAACCTGAGAGAGTCTTGTTTTGGATCGCGAAGAGTGGAGACGGACCTTGCGGGGAGGTGCGGGCAAGTTTGAGGCAGATCGAACCCAGTATGAGCTGCTGAAGCGCGATATCCGGAAAGGAAGGGTGAAAGGAGGCATGGATGGGCGGGGGCGCCGAATTGGTCTTGAATGTGAGGTGTGCTGAAGATTATGTCTGAAAAGAGCTGTGCTGATGAGCCACCAGACTACTCATCGGCGCAGTGGGCCACAAAGTATCTTGTCTTGCCAGAGCTAAACTGTGTCAACTGTGGGCGGACGTACAAAACAGCAGGTGGTTTGACGCGGCATTTGATTATACATAAAAGAGAACATCAAAAACGTGCTGCTAGTAGGCCACATGTGTGCACAATGTGTGCCAAGGAATTTCAGAGTTTGGCAGGGCTTAAAAGCCACCTTCGCGTGGCCCATCTCTGAATGTTTTCATGTTTCTGTATACATTTTTGTGCTATATCAAGTAATGGCAATGTTTGAAAACGAATTTTCTGCCATCATCATCATATGTTTATATATATATATATATATATATATATATATATATATATATATATATATATGGGGGCCTGATTCGCTTCCTGATCGACATCAATTACCTCCGAAATCACATCCTAAGATCATTCGTAGATATTTATGCTGACGACACTACGGTTTCTGGCAACGCATCATAGTTCTCTCTGGTTGTGACTCTACTCTAATCTTGATCATGTTGTACAATGGGGAAAGAGGTAGCTAATTACTTTTAATGCATTTAAACAAAGCTTCTATCTTTATGTCATCAACGTTCTGTCCCCTATTTGCCATCAACTAAAATGAATGGGAGGCTCCAAGCTTCTGATCTGAAATGGAACACGTACATAAAATTCTTGATGTACCGTCCCCTTAAGTAATCGAATTTACCAAATTTCCACTACTAACATTTACTACAATTTTATTCTATTGACTACTAAGTCTTATCCTCGAGTGGTATGCGGGCCTTGATAAATGGTAATTACTATGTTAATATATATATATATACATATATAAATGTATATATGTATATATATATGCATGTACATATATATACGTATATGTATATATTTCATTCTGTATGATATTTTATTAAATAAAATAGACTTTTTTGTCTATTAATTCTATTTTCGATTCTTTCCGACCTCTGATTAACAGTCTTCACTTCTGGCGGAAACTGGCTGATGTAAGTCCGAGTACTTTCCAATCCTTCAGGATTCATTATCAGGGATGAATTAATCTAACTGGTTTTGAACAATTTATACTTTTTTTTAAATTTTATTGAATGAAATTTAATTATATATATATATATATATATATATATATATATATATATATATATATATATATAAAGAGAGAGAGAGATAAAAGAAAAACGAAGTTATGTGTTTATGAACAGTTACCCTTTATTGCGAGACATTCTCTGTATACATGGAATCTAGTAAAATAAACACCAGTACAAATATTTAAAATATATTTTCAATGTAATAAGCTTTATAGCCTTGTTCCGTTTTAGAAACCAAAAAGTCATAAAATATTTAAAGGGGGGGGTAAACCGTTTTGAGAGAGAATAATTTTTTTTTACCTGTACACACACACGTATATATATGCATATATATATATATATATATATATATTTATATATATATATATATATATATATATATATATTCCAAAGAATTTCTCAAGTTTATAAACTGAATAGTTCTGTAAACTTAAAGGAAGTATAAATATTAGTAATAATATTTATAGAACGGCCATAATTAGATGAAAAGATCAATATTCAAGATAGAGCACTGATATAAGTAACTGAACCTATACTCTATGAATTAGAATTTGCAATAAAGTCTTTGAAAATTCAAATTCACAGATTTTTAATTCAATCTTAAATATATATATATATATGTGTGTGTGTATATATATATATATATATATATATATATATATATATATATTCCCTTGGATTTTACTTGTGCGACTGGAAATATAACTAACTTTCTTGTATTCTACATTTTTAGATTTTACCGTCATTGGATACTTTACTCTTCACTAGAATATCCATTGACATGAACTCACTTTTTTATTGACCCTATTCCCTCTGCTTCATTTTTGTTATCAAGTAGGATCTATGACTTCCGTGTAGTTTCATCAAATAATTTTGCAAGCAAAATCCTATCCCGCGTTTTGCTACATCCTACCCTCTGATGAGAAGGAAAGTATTTCTTCGAAACTCCGCGAATAAAGGACTATCCATTTATTTAGTGTTTCCTTTTTAAAATCAAATATGGTTTTTACTCTTTTGCAAAGTGTTTTTTAACATGTCTTATTAACTTCTTGTTTTTTTTTTTGCGCTCTTCTATTCATTATTTATTTATTTTTTTTCACTTTAGTATTTCGTTGACTTTTACTCCGTTTTCTTTTTAACTTTTACGGTTACTTTTACTACTTCTTACATATATAGATGTGTGTATTCTCTTACGTGTCTTACGTGCAGTTCATTGTTATATATGTGTGTGTGTGTTCTTATCTTTACACCGTTTCTTGCCTTGAGAGTGTATGTACCATGTATAATGCGTTGCCTTGGCCAGCGGAGGATATCTTTTGATCGCTTGTCTGCCATCTCGTTGGGAATTGATCACTGCAGACAGATGCATCCATAAACAACAAGATGGATTTGAAGGTTCAATTTTTTTTGTTAAAGGCAAGCCTATCATCTGGGACCCTGGTTGTCGGAGAGCTGAATCTCCGATCTGCATGCCTAAGCTGCCTAAACCACTCTCTCCCCCATGTGGTCGTCAATCTACGACCATAATTCCCGTGTCACCCCTAATTTCCGGTGCATGTCACCCCTAATTTCCGGTGCATTCTCTGTAGGTTGATACCTGTCAAACCTAACCTTTTGTGACCCTGCCAACTCGCTGATGGGAACTGAAAATATACTTACATAACTTTCTTTTTCTAAAACTACCTATATAGCATTTAAGCTGGGATTTCCAATACTATATATATATATATATATATATATAAAATATATTTTAGTCATCGACATACAGACCTGTTTCGTTGTTTCACAACTCATCAGTGCCGCTAGACTAACACCTCTCCCAAGCCGAGGATCTAACCTAGAACCGTCGTGATGACAGTCGGCAGTCCTACCCCCTGACTACGGAATCGGTGGTCGAAATTAAATTGTCCGAACGTCTATTTAAATAAACATCCGTCCGCTACTCGTAGAGGGCTCAAACGTTTGTTTGTAAACAAATCGCGAGCTTCGCATTATTTCAGCTAAATTAAGTAGCGAGTAAGATAATTTACGAGAGTGCTCTACCGAAGAGGGGAGCTTTTATAAAATATATTTTAGTCATCGACATACAGACCTGTTTCGTTGTTTCACAACTCATCAGTGCCGCTATATATATATATATATATATATATATATATATACAGAGAGAGAGAGAGAGAGAGAGAGAGAGAGATGCGGAGAGGAGAGAAATAAATAAATTACAGTATTATCACATAAAAGAGTAACAAATTCCCTCCATACAAAATTTTTATTATTATCATTTCGCTTCAGAGAACTACTTTACTGATCGTGAATCACATTTTCACAATTTTTCATTCGATGTAACATCCTATCTTCTTTAGGTGCATCTTGGCGAGCCCAGTAATTTGAACGTAATTTGGTACGCAACCCTCTCTTGACTTCATGGGGTTAGCATGGTTCTTGTTCCCTCAGCCATGACTGGTAGATGTCCTAAGTAATCCCCAATTGTATTTTACGGTCGTCCATACTAAGGATTGAACCTTCAAGAAAATATCATTTTTTTACAATTGATTTTTCCAAGTGCTCTAACCACTACGCCATCCGTCCTTCCGCAAGTGGTCATGTCTTTGCTTATATTCATTTTGAGCTTATATTATTATTATTATTATTATTATTATTATTATTATTACTACTGATATTGTTATCTTATTTTTCTTCTTCCTTTTCTTCTTCTTTTTCTTAATAATAATAATAATAATAATAATAATAATAATAATGCTAATAATAATATTTATAAAATATTATAGTTATTCAATCATCAGTACGTTTGTACGTTACGCTTAAAAAAAAAACGGTCAAATATTATTTTTGAAGGCCAAACTGCTTTTAAAAATGCCAGATCGCTATATTTGACTTTAAAAAGTTCAATCATGCACACGTGGACAAGAATATGAGAGTATCTTTTTATCGTAGTATCCTTCTTTTCGAATATTATTATAGTGATAATACATGATCGTTTTTATAATGATGTTAGAACCCGCATTAATTTTTACATGCCTTATTTCTTCGCCAAAGAAAGAAACGAGTGATCGTTACGGAGAAAATGGACATTCGACAGAAACAGAGAGAAAAATAGCTTTACCTGCCAGGAGGTGCCGAACCAAAGAAGAAAATTAAAGATTGGTTATTATAATATGATCTGATTACTTGTATTGAACTATGTAGCACAATATTATTTTCTGGGTATCTATTACTACTTATTAGTGTGCCTCATTTAGGCCTGTTCTATATTTAAAATGCAATGAACGTTATTTTCATAGAAATATTAAGTAACTCATATTGCTGCCTGTTATTGGTCTGTCTGCCTTAAAAACGAATTTTTTTCGCTTCAAGAAGAATACCAGCTTTTTAAAAATCATATTTGTTGATTTATTATATTCCTAGTTTTGTAGAATTTCCACGGATCATGATATGTATTATTATTATTATTAGTAGTAGTAGTAGTAGTAGTAGTAGTTATTGTTGTTGTTGTTGTTCTTGTTCTTGTTCTTGTTCTTGTTCTTGTTCTTGCAGAAGTAGAAGTAGTAGTAGAATTTATTTTTTATCTGAATATTAAAATTTCTAACCGCGCACTTTCTGTGACAGGACTCAATTCTACTACCATATGTGTTGCGACGGATAAGCCAATGTTATATCATTCTCGACTAGCAGAAGAAAAATTGTACACATTTCAATTCTGTATTTTTTTTTTATTATTGTTTTTTGGCATTTCATTAGCAGTGTCTATCGTAAAGCGATGCCCAGCTGCTCTTTGGTCCGACCAATCTGAAGGTTGACAGCCAGGAAATAAATCACGTTTTATTGTTGGAAAGTTATCGCCAGAAAGAGCCACGGACCGACAAGAGATTGGGAACCTGTTCCATTAATCTTCGAAGTGTCATCCTGGGAGTTGATTGTTTCCGATAAAAAAATGAAATAAAATAAAATAAACTGGCGTTACAGAAATGCTTGTCAGTGTAACATCCGCCAAGAAGGATTCCAGGATATTTCAGAGAGGTAAAGTTTTTTTTTTAATTGTTCTGAACTGTGTACGCGCGTTTTTATTTCGGAACGATTGACAAGATATATTCAGTCGAGTAAATCGGAGGGAGCTACGTGTTTTAAATTTCTATTCATCTAAATTAAGGCAAAATGAGCACTTGTGATCAGAGAATGGATTTAAATGTGACATTGTAAATAAGGTTGGTTGGTTGGTTGTTTTTGTTTTACGGCATATCAACCCTTTTCAGGTTATTTAATGCCGAATTCAAAGATTTTGAAGACAAAAATTTTAATAGAATATATTTGTTGTTTTCAAGTAGGTTTCTATTTAACCCATAGTTGGAACCCTAACAGGTACTATCACTCCGGGTCAGAGTTGACCTGGGAGCAATGGTAATTAAAGGGTGGCTCCACACTCTCCAAAGCCCGCAAGCTGGGGCCTCACCACTGGATATAGTTTAAGGTCATATCTAGGACCCCTGTAAATAAGGAGTTGTGTGACATGATGTTTGTTTACATTACGTGAAAATGTTGTCGTATTGATAGTTGGGGAAACGTAGAATGGAGAGGCAATCACAGTTGAAAGCCGTCTGCGTAAAGAAAACACAGTATAAAGTTTCAGGGTATCTTTACAGTGAAGAGTGTGATTTTGTTGACAGTTGTGTTGATCAAAGGGGTTGCTTTAGTGGAAACAAGACCTTGTGCCCTGCAACGCACATACTGTAGAAGTATCCCTTAAAAAGTATAGGATTGCTACATTGCGGCGGCATAACTAGGGCTTGTGCTTTCTACACATTCCGGAGCATGTTACGGAAGAGACTCTTTACTGCACCGGCCCAAGAAAGAAAAGAGGGGCAGATAGTGAATGACTGGTAGTTGATGCTTTCACAGAAACGCGTCAACAATACTACACACATAGGTGAATAGAATATGAAAAGTGTGATAAATTCTCCAGTTTAGTGAAGGGGGTCACTTTCTTTGAAACACACTTGACATTTTCATCTCTACATTGTTCAAATCGATAGCGGCTTTCGGCAAAGATGCTGTCAGAAATAGCAATCGGTGGTCTGAAAGGTCTCTAATAATTATTTAAGGAACGAGTTTGTTTTGCTAGCATTTATGGACAGAAGGCGCTCTAGGCTATTCATTTTTTTAGATAGGCATCACCAATTATAAAGGCCCAGAGGTTACTCGAGGATAAGGGTTAAAGTATAGTAGACCATTGGACAATATAGTAATCGTTAGTTATAGAAAATCGGTAAATGTGTTAACTTACGTGGAACTTGTTTACGTTGGACTTGAAGACAACCATATTGTAGTCAGCTGGAAAGCAGGCAAGCGGAAGACAGTTCCACAAACGTGTAATTCTAAGAAAGAAACTTTGTTCATGGAATCTACGTTTAGCTTTAGTCACAGATAAAGTGTGCGGGAAATTATTGATAGTGTTTTCAACTAGACGAGTGTTTCTTGTGAAAGTTTGGCGAGGTCGACCATAGATTGCAGCTCAAACGTTTGAAATTATTTGATTTTAAGCATATTAAATAATAAAAAAGAAATTAAAAAAATTAAAAGAGGGTTTGCACTAAACTCGTTGGGAATTTTCATAACATTAGTATATATATATATATATATATATATATATATATATATATATATATATATATATATATATATACTAGTAATGGGATGATTCTTATATTCACCTCGGTTTCGATACAAGTAACAATTCTGTATTAAATTCCCCATTCCGATATAATTCCAGATACTATTTGATTCGTTATAAATATCCAAATATTTAACTATAAAATCTCTGTATTACCCACTTACTGAGGCTCGCATTTACAATTATCCGTTGACTTTGAACTGACTTAAACGAGGTTATATCATGTTTCCTATGAAACTCCCCGGATATCTTAGCGCTAAGTGAAACTAACTTGTACTACTCCATCCCTTATAACAACTTCAATGTCTTGTTATCTTCCACTTTGTCGTAAGAACTTTGACAGACACATGCACGGACTTGGACTTTATATTCGTATCATCCTCCCCATGACTAGAGAATCTAAACAAGAATCAGACGACTAGGCATTCATCTGCATAGACGTATTTTACTACATATCAGTAGCTACATATATTTTTTTTTTACACAGTGATCACCACTTATCAAGGTCCGGAAGCCACTCAGTGATAAGGGTTATTGCAAGTACATTACGTTAGTGTGGAGATTTGATGAAGTGTTTACTACAGGGGGCAGTTCATTAGGAATTTGTTAACATTAGACTTGAAGACATCCAAGTTGTAGTCCAGAGGGAAGCAGGCAGACGGAACAGAGTTCCACAGGTGTGCAGTTCTAAGAAAGAAGCTTTGTTCATGGAATCCGCGTTTTGATTTAGGCACAGATATAGAGTGGGGGAAATTTTTCACAGTGGATTCAGCTAGACGGGTGTTTTTCGGGAAAGATTGGCGAGGGGGGACCAGGGATTGGAGTTCAGACGAGCACCTGCCATGAAAATAACGATAAAACAAGGATAGGCTCGCAACGTCTCTTCTGTGGGAGAGGGGTTGCAGGGTAGAGAAAAGGGCATCCCCAACTAAACCACGAAGTCTATTTTGTACTCTGTCAAGGCATGATAGGCTGTTTATATACTTTAATTATCGCTTTCCTCCAACCCAAAACTGTACTCTTATCATTCACACCTCTGATAGTATAAATGTAGCACTCTCTCCAGGCGCCAGCGCACAAATACATGTATTTCGTGACTTTAATATCCACCACAATAGTTGGATTGGCTTCTGTAACTACGCTGGCACAGCTGGCAGCATCACACATAACTTTTTATACATCATTCTTTTACACAGACACTAACGTTCCGGACCCGTCTCCCAGATCGTGAGCAAGTCTCACTTTTGGACATTTTTTTTACCATAGTTCCTGATAATTGTGTAACGATTGCGCATTGCCATCTCATTTAAGTATAGATCACGCTGTAATAATAATAGACATCATTCTAAAATCCCGACCCGAAGTTGAAAAAACACTACTCAAAACGACAAGGTTTTACAATAACGCTGACTGGGATGCCATCAGAGATCGCATCATGGGGAAATAGGTTTTTTCTTCCTGGTGAGCAGTGCGTAACTGAGACCACGTACTTGCTCAAAGCGGCATTTGCAGCACAAGTTCTATAGTATACTCAAATTCCCAAATGGTTTACTTCTACCTGCGCAGCTATCATTGACCGTAGTTTTATCCGATATTAATCCAGTAAAATAGGCAAAAGTTTATAGAAGTTATAAAGAAATTTTTAAGAGGAAAATAGAAAACGCCATTGGAAAATACCGGAATCACCAGAAAACGCATTGAAGTGCAGAAAGTAAATACTCGTGACTTCTGGAAAATCTATAACAGTGTAGTTAATAATGGGCAATCAACAATGGCCACACTTTCCAGCGATCTTGTTTTTGTTGTTTGCATGGAAACCAAGAACGTTTTCTGGTTGCCCGTCAGTATGCCTGCAACTCTACTTTGGATCCAGCAAACCACTCCCTCCCAGATTTTCCTCTCTAAACAGAAACCGCACTTCATGATCTAAGAATCACCAGTCTCAAGTACATGTTTAAAAAAAAAAATTAGACAGCTCAAAATTATGTGTGCCTGATTTTATCCCGGTTGTACTATTAAGAAAATGATCCGCCTACGTTGATCCAATTCATTCCAAACTTTACAATATATGTCTTAATGAATCATGATTTCCTGATTGTTGGAAAAACGCTTCTGTGGTATCAGTTAACAAGAATTCGAGCGAAAAAACTGACCCATACAATTATTTGCCCATTGACCGCCTCCCTCTTTTTGCAAAATATTTGTCCATAATTAATTGAGCCCTAGTCCGCCACCTCACAAGCAGTATGAGTTCGGACAAGCCTGATCTACTGCAGATATTCTAACTGCAATCGCTGAACTTATATACCATGCACTGGATAAAGCATGGAGGCTAAGACAGTTGCCCTAGATATATCTAATGCCTTTGCCAGGGTGCTGCACGATGGTGTTCTTATGAAAATTAGATCCGATTGTATTAATGGGCAATTACTTAATATTATCTAATCATTCTTCGCTAAGAAAAGAGTCTATGTTGTACTTGATGGGCGTACGTCAAAACGATATACTTTAAATGCACGTGTACCTCAGGGGTCGATCTTTGGACCTTTATTATTCCTGATATTCATTTACGATCTCCCTGATAACATTTCTCTGAGATGGGAATTATTGCTGAAGGTACTTCGTTTAAACTACAATTCAATATTCACGGGGAACATTAATTGAAACAAATACATTGGATATATTGCCATGGCTGCTGTAAAGAAGGTAGACTGTTTCTATTGTGCTGGAAAGTTATATATGTCTGAGAGTACCCTGTACCTTTTCAAGACCAATATTCGCTCATGTATGGGGTATTTTTGCTACATTTGGTCAGATGCAACTGCTACTGATATCTCCCTTTAAGACAGAGTTCAAAAGAGAGTTGCAAAACTAATAAGTCCCGCAGTATCAGGTAAGCTTCAACCGCTGTCCGATGGACGAAATGTTCCATCCCTCTACATGTTTTACAAGTACTTTAATAGTTGGTGCTCCGATAAACTACAAGCCCTTGTGCCCCCTGACGTAAATACTCCCGATTCATCAGACAAGCAGCAAAATCTCACCCCTATGCAGTAGAAATCTTTAGATATAAGGAGTCCTTCTACTCTAATAGTTTATCCTTAAGGCTGGATTTTTTATTTCCGGGTTCCTGTTTCCCAACACAGGAAGAATTCAAGTGTAATGTAAACAGACATCTTACTGCTCGGCACCCTACATAGTACTTCTACAACGTATTTCCCAGATAGTAGCCCCTTTGATCAAAGTAGCACTGTGCCTGTTTGATGTGAAAATGTATTTAAAAAGCCATTTTATCATTACATATGAATTGCGACTTATCAAGGCCCGGATGCCACTTGAAGATAAGAGTTAATCGGTATACATAAGTAATTGTGATTATAGCATAGTAATGCGAATTTTGTAAATTGGATTACTTAGGGGAACGGTTCATCAATAACTTGTTTACGTTGGACTTGAAGACAATCAGATTGTAATCATCTGGAAAGCAGGCAATCGGAAGAGAGTTCCACAGGCGTGCAGTTCTAAGAAAGAAACTTTGTTCATGAACTCTACATTTTGATTTAGGCACAGATAAGGAGTGGGGAAAATTATTGATAGTGGTTTTGGCTAGACGAGTGTTTTTCGTGAAAATTTGAAGAGGGGGTGACCATAGATTGAAGCTCAGGTGAGCATTTGCCATGAAAATAACGATAAAGCAGATTCAGGCTCGCAACGTCACTTCTGTGGGAAAGAGGTTGCAGGGAAGAGAAAAGGGCATTCTCCACTACGCTACAAAGTCTATTTTGAACTGTGTTAAAGCAGGATAAGGTACTTCTAAGAACTCCTGCCCAGATTTGACAAGAGTACTTCATCGTTGGTCGTACATGGCTTTTATATAGGTAGAGAATCGCATAAGGAGTGAGAAAGAGAGCACATTCGAAAAAGATGGCAAAAAATAACTTTGTCTTCCAAGAGTTGCTTTACTGAAAGAATCAATACAAAATTATATGTTACAATGTGATTTTATGTCGCACAATAATAACAGCAATGTTAATAAACTCATATTTCATGGATGTTATTAGTTTCTTTCTGGCCAACAAAAAATCTTCACACCATATATTTGAGCTTTATCAACACATATTTTATATTTCTCATTCACTGGTATTACCAAGGGTGCTGCTAGTATTTACTATTGTTTTTATATCATTCAATTACATAATATATCTATCTATATATCTATAAAAGTGAAAATGTCTGTCTTTCTTTGTGTGTGCCTGTCTCTGCTCATTTCTGTTCCTAATAACTCTGCCAAAATTTCCAATCTACTGACTCGAAATTTGATATACAGAGTATTGAGATTTGTCCAAATCTTTGGAATCGGTTTTCAGCCAGAAATTTGACTGTTAAGGGGTCAAAGTTCAACGATTTGAAAGCTGACCTTTAAGAACTCTACCAAACTCTTCCGACAATTTTGGGTCTAATCACTTGAAATTTTGGATATAGGTTCATTGGACATGGATCTAACTTAATAACTGTATTTGAGCCCAAAACAATAAATATTAAGGGATCATAATAGGGGTCAAATTTTTAAAAACTTTGACCGCTTCGGTCTCTACCAAATTACCCTGACAATTTCTGGTCTAAACATTTCAAATTTGACATAAAAGTTACTTAGAGATAGGGACAGATTTTTAATCGCTTTGGGTGGAAAATTTTAGTTGCCAATATAAAAATGTATGTATGTATGCATCTTTGCATGTCTGCCTAATACTTTCGACAGATGCAACACATTTTTACAACATCAGTATCGTATTGAAGTTCGACCTTCCAGACGAAGAATATTGTAAAATTGGCTAAAATGTCTTAACCTGTCTTAAAGGCTTCCTTCGCCGATATTTTCAAAAGTCACTCTATTCTTTCGTATGTCTAGCCTCAATTAATTATTCCGGTTTGGCGGTAGTCGTATCAGCAACACGTCATTTTTTTCCTCGTTTGCGGTACGTGTTCGAACCTGTCTTCCTACAACAACTTGTTTTGTTTTTTTTGCTCAACATACACCTACAAACACCCTGGCAACTCTAGGCATATATATATATATATATATATATATATATGCGTGTGTGTGTATGTGTGTGTATGTATGTGTATGACACAATATATATATATATATGTATACATATATATATTGTTGAAAAAACATGATTATGCAGCGTTATTATTCCATTTCTTTTATTTCAGTTATGTAATGCTATTTTTCTATTAAGATTAACAAGTTAATCTCTTTTTGATATTTATCATGAAATTATTTAATTCCCCTTCGAATCATTCTAAGCTGAGAAAAACGAACGACGAAAAATGGAGATTAAAGAGAATTTCGAAAGGCAGCCGAAAATGCGGCCAGAAAGTCGGTTAAATACCAAAACATATCTTCCAATATCGATTGCAGCAACTACCCTATTGCACTTCCTGGGAATGTATCTTGTAAAATCTAATTTCATTTACCAGTATCTGCCCTCCTCGAATTTAATACAAGTTTTTGTTTATAAAACAAAAAAACTTGAAACCAAGTTTTAAAAAATGTAAATACTCGAAGCTATCTTTATTAAAACTTGGGAACTAAGACTTAAAACTATTGTGTATGAAACCGCTCTACCTATTTTTAAATGTTTAAGTTAAATCACTTTTGTCATGGGGTGCAATCTTGGCATCCCAGGTTCAAGTTGTTACGGTCTTTGATGGAACAGTTCAAAACAATGTTGCCAAAATACATGTTTTAAATATAGTAGAGATAGATGTATGGAGAGAAAGCTTATCGGAAGAGATATCACTATAAAGAAAAGTAAATATCGAATGCATAAAGAGACCCAGAGAAAAATATGATGAAAAATTGTGGAATTGGCTATCCGTTTTCCTGCTTTCCAGCTGACTACAATATGGTTGTCTTCAAGTCTAACGTAAACAAATTCTTGATGAGCCGTCCCACTTGTTAACAAATTTACCGAATTTCCATTATTAACGATTACTATATTGTCCAAGTACTACTGTACACTCTTTAGCTCTTATCCTCGAGTGGCATCTTGGTATTGATAAGTGGTGATGCTTATGTAAAAAACGATACAGAGAGAAACGGAGTCAGAGACAGAAGAATATAGAGATATACAGTGACACAAGTAGGATTGGATGATATGCAGAGAGACACAGTGAGAAAATACACAAACACGGGCAGACGTATTGAAACATAAGAACGCCGACGGCAGCTCTAATGACAACAAGTGCAGATTCTGCAACACGGAATTGAAAAGTGTGAGTCATCTAGTATCAAGTTGCAAGGTTATTTTAGGGGATGGCTACTACGGAGCGAGACATGATGGAGTATGTAAGTACATCCACTGGACCATCTGTAAAATATTTAACGTCCAATGTAGCAGCAAATCCTGGGAACATCAATCTGAAAGACAGGTTGGAAATTATTTATATACTATACATGTAATCCCTACAGCCACCTTCCTTGAAAATGCTACTATGAAACCGTAGATAGTAGTATGGAATAAGTCACAGAGAGAAAGCTGTAACCTTAGTGTGAGTGAGTGTCCCTAATGATGGAGGTCTGAACAGAGCTGAAAGGGAGAAACAGACCAAATATCAAGGTCTCATGTATGATATGAAAAGACACTGGAATCTTAGAGAGATATCAATCATACCAGCTGAAGAAGGACGTGAAGTCCGACCTAACTAATATTTCTGGTGAACCAAGTGTAAAAGAGATCCAGACAATTGCACTTAAGAAACAAGCAGGATACTAAAAAGAGCTCTCGGTTGGTTACTGTATATACGCTTAAACCTGATATTTTAATATGTGAGGAATTCGTATGTCTTATTATAGAATAAATACTCTATTGATTTTTATACATTACAAAAGAATAATTTTCCAAGTGGACTTGTTCGAAAAGAAAATTAAAAATAAATAAATAATAATGATAATATCGTTCATCAAATTCCGTCTGTGTATGTTTACAAAATGACGTCATCTGATATTTGGGCTTGACGATGAATTCCCTGGAAAAGTCGCTACTGGTTAATGTTTATTTTAAAATATGCAAACGAAGAAATTTTTTGCGAAGATTTTAAACGGCCCCTCTTCTTTTATAGTACATTGAACTCATTAATAAGAAAAAAATTAAAATAAATAGGTTAGGTACGACCGGGCGTGAACTGGGGATCATTTGATCGGTTGTCAAATGCTCTTCTACTGAGTTATATCTCCAAATTGGCGACAAATCTGTTTCGTTTTTCTACGAAGAAATGATTTGCTTATTTTTATTATTATTATTATTATTATTATTATTATTATTATTATTATTATTATTATTATTATTATTTTCCTTAACCGGTGTAACATAAAATACTCTCATATATTTTTTTCTATAAGAGAGAAAGACTATTTTAAGATCGAGTTGTTCGATTTTCGATACGTATTGGATGATTTTCTGTACAAAGCATATCTAAGAACATTGCCAGATATATAAATTACCTTTGTATGACATTTGCAATGGACCGGCTCAGCCGTTTTGAAACATATATGAAAATGAACTCAGACTCATACGACTTGACTTCTATATTACTAGTGCTACCGGATCAGACTGATGAGGCATCAAAACCGTTTCCAAAATAACTGGACTCGGCATTAAATAACCTGAAAAGGGTTGATATGCCGTAAAACAAAACAAGCTGCCAAAGTTCTATATTATATTAGAGATATACAGATATATATTAAAAGAGACACATACAGGAAGATAAAGATAAAAGGCAGAGAGAGAGAGAGGGGGGGGGCAATACGCAAATGTACTTTGAGCATAAGATAGCTGCGCAAACTATAGACAGAAAATGAGATACAGGGAGAGAAAGGGAGAGAGAGAGTCTGTTGGAGAGATATTGAGGCCTTTAGACACAGGAAAGTGAATAAATTAACGTAAGGCAGAGCATGGCACAGAAGGAGTAACAGAATAACCGAGAGACTGGGACATAAATTAATGTAAAGACGCAGACACAGACAGGGAAAGAGAGAGAGAGAGAGAGAGAGAGAGAGAGAGAGAGAGAGAGTGACAGCATCCAAAGTCCTGGGGCAGAACGAGAGAAAAAAACGCAAAGACACATAGGAAAACAGAAAGAGAGAGAAAGAGGCAATGACCATATATTAGAAGCTTGGGATTTACTAAACATACTTGAGTTCAGATGATTATAATACGTATCTAATGATACGTTTTACATTATACTTCTTTTTATAAAGAACTACGATGGTTAAGTGGTTAACGATACAGAGTGTTTCCAGTTCGGCTGAATTCTTGCCAAAAAATTAATTTTCACTTACGATGTTTGCAACCTTCACTTGGTTTCTTCCGCAAGTACCCAACGTATTTCTAGAATTGATTCTAACTTAAAAAATATCGGGGAAACCAATACCAAAATAGATCCTATTAGTTGTACACTATGATGATGATAACTTTTTTTTATCGCGAACATGAATGTTGATAATTAAACTGAAATGAAAATTATTCTTGTCACTTCACTGAGTTGACTTGACTCCTGTCCAATCGAACAAGTTTGATATGCGGCCAAATCGTTCAACATCAAAAACAAAATCTCGTATAATCGGTTTTCGTATCGCGAGAGTTCTTGTCTCGAGCGAGATTGTTTAAAATCTGTCGCGTTTGATGTGCAACACTATCCAGGCCTGACTACTTAATCATGGCCCGAAAAAGCTGCCATGAAAGTTGCTGCTTATTCACGACAAAAGCGGTAAAACGATTTTTCATCGATTGACACAGTCAAATAACTATATATATTTTTTATCGTTTGCTGTATTGTTATTTTAGACCACTGGCAGAAAAACACGGCGTTGCCTCGGTTAAATGATATACGCTATGTACTTTTCGGTCCAGTTTATACGTATACATTTATTAGTATCGTCACTCATATCGTATGGAAGGATTAGAATGTTAAACATGCTTATGAAAGCTTACACTGTTGCACACATACTTTCAGCTCGTAAAGATGGATAACAAAACCATCCAACGCTAATACCAAATAGGCAACATGGAGGATATGTTTAACAACGTTAATTAAAACACTGTGTTCAATTCTCTGAAAGTCGCCAGATATTAAAATACAATTTTAAAACCACAAATCTATGTTTACCAACCTCCAAAAACATTTTACTATTAAAGATTTAAGAAAGTATACGAAATCCATACGACGAAATACTACAAGACATAACATACACAGAAAAGTTTTAGATAAATAACTTTTCATTAAATTAAATGGCCTAATAAGAACTAACTCACAAACCCACCAACAGATCCAGCCTCCAACACCAGATAACATTCTAGACTCAATTTTAACATTTATTAGAGATAAACGGGGAGACCAGACGATGATGATCAACGAATGGCTCACGCACTTATCTTTATTGTCATCGAAATCCGTGAAATCGCCAACTTTTCGGTCAAATCAATTGATTGCCTTCTGTACATAAGGATCCATATCAGTAAATTGGGTGGAAGTTTCTCATGTCCCCAGGTAATGACTGATTCCACGATATATTGTAATCCATATTGCATTGTATAGAACCTACCGTTTATTTTATAAAACCATTTTTATATATAATGGCTTGCATTAAAGTTTAAAATGCAACAGTCGAGTAGCATGGTCCAATTGTGCTTTAAACAGAAACATTCATTTTGAATGCGCTCTTGTCATATCAAAGAATCTATAGTTGATGTTTTTTGGGGTTAGTGATTCTGCAGTGATAGTTGCTTCACTTAAGGTTTAAATGAAAATAATAAATTTCATGGGGCAATTATGTTTTAAACTTCATTTCAAACGCATCCCTGTCATATCAAAGAACCTACATTTTATTTTATATGCCGGTCTTTTCTGTTTGTGCTGTAATAAAACTTCTCAAGTACAGTTTTTATGTTAGGCTTAATAACGTGTTAAATTTGGAAAAAAATATCCTGTTTCTTCATTTTATCGGGATCCTTTGATTATTGATTATCGATATTTATTGAAGACATTTCGATACAAATCTTATCTATGAACACTGCTAGGCTAAAAAGTTCCTTTCCTGCGAGATGTCATGATAATCGATCCAGTAATTTCGGAGTTCATAGCAACCGAACTCACAGGCACGCACGCAGACTAAGTTTATTTTATATTTTACATCTATAAACTTGGGATTTCCTGAATCGATATTCATTTAAAAAAAAAAAAATTATTTATGTATTCAAAAGAAAATACAATTTTGTATATATGGGTCAGTAAGTAAAGTTTATGTTAACTAGTAAGAATTTCAGGATGGTTATATTGCGTAAAATATGAGTCAAACGAGCAAAATAGACCCATTGCAGCTATTGTGATTGATGCGATATTCAAATGTCATCTGCTTATATGAAACACGCTAGAAAATCCGATAGTGAATGATATAACAGAGATAGTACATAACAGGTCCGAGGAAGAGAATATATTTTCTGAACAGTCGAGTTTGATTCGAGAGATATTTCCTCGAGAGCCTCTTCCTTCGTAAGAGTAAAAAAAATACATTAAGAAGGAATTAATTATAGTTTCTCTCTTAGTTTCTTTCCTTACTTAGATAGACTTTATCTTCCACAATAAAACATTTAAAGCCGCAGCATGTGTCCAATGTTTATCCATAAGAGTTTTATCTGATTAATTTAAACAACCGATCTACAGAAAATAGAGGAGACAACCATGCATAGGAACAGCATACATAGGAAAGCAACGATAAAAAAAGAAAACAAGCGACCACGCACGTTTGTAAAATACTTTTTTATTTATTGCTTTGTGTTCTTGATCTCTCACTGGCATGCAAACTTAATATTCTGGAAGATACATTGAAAATAGTGCCGTAAAACAGGACATTGTTATATGGAACAAATATCCACATATAGCAAAAATCACTGATGCCACAGTTCATAATGACTACGGACTAAATAGAAACGACGGTGAGAAACTGGCAAAATATGACGCTCTTACAAATAACCGAGGAATAACATGGAGATTAAACTAAATCGACATAATACCAGTAGTGGTAAGTGCAACAGGTCTGATAGAGAGCACTCAACCTACTTGGAATCCATTCCAGGACACCCAAGCGCCTATGAGGTATAAC
Organism: Euprymna scolopes; assembly: GCF_053919585.1. Lineage (NCBI taxonomy): Eukaryota > Metazoa > Mollusca > Cephalopoda > Sepiida > Sepiolidae > Euprymna > Euprymna scolopes. The sequence continues at coordinate 22,371,292 of NC_136496.1, read as the reverse complement.
TTAAGGCAATAAACGGTATAAGTTCCCAAAAGAGCGTTGGATACTCTTCAATCGTGGAATAGGCTGCAGCAAAGCTTGGGTTAGGGTTCGTTGCACCATACAAACCATGAAGCAGGAAAAATTAAAAAGGAGAGAAAGATCTTATTTATGTGTAGTATGTGACCAAGCATTTACACAGATGATGTGATGTGAAGACCACGCACAGGAGTGAAATCTGTATCTTGTAATGTGTGTTATAAAACATTTATAACAAATGCTGATGAAAAATTACATATTGGAACATACACTTGACACTGACATCAGAAAACTGAAATAGTTCCATAACAAAGGCATACAGACGGGCAGACACATAAAGGAAAATGCCATTAACCCAATCATTGTAAGATGAGACTAGCTTTTAAGAGCTTCGTTAATTATCGATGTCACCGTTCCAAATGACTGTAGCCTCAGTAGAGCTGAACGGGAGAAGATGACAAAATATTAGGACCTAAAGAATGATTCTAACACAATATGGTCCCTTAATAAAATCAACATTATACCAGTTGTGAAAAAGCAACTAGCCTAATGAAAAATAAAGAAATGCTTGGATATAATCCTAATAGACCGATCAGTAACAAATACAGACAGCAGACATAAAAGGAACAACATATATTCTTAAAAATCCCTCAGATATAAATGCAAATCATAATAAAATCAATTGTGAGCTTCCTGAGGCAGCGCCTTTATCTTAAAATAAAACGAAAACCTTATTCATATAAACTGTATTATGAATAGAGCTATGACAAGGGAATATTCTTTTCATTATTTTGACTCTCGAGTATATTTGAGTAAATATCTTATATATTTTTAGATAAAGTGATGTGGTTCTCAATTGATTTACTGTGACTAACCGTGTTGGATATATACTCGAGAGTCAAAACAATGAAACGAATATTCTCTTGTAATAGCCTTAGTTATTAAACATTTGCAACTAATGCTAGAGTCACCTCACACATGAGAACACGCACAGGAGACAAACCTTACTCATGTAAAGCATATGGCAAAGCATTTACTCAAACATCTAATGCTATTAAATCCATGCGAAGAACACACACTGAAAAGAAACATTTTTATTTTAACGTATGTGATAAAACAGTTGCAGCCAATACTGAGATGAAATTTCACATGATGACACACACTGAACTTGAATGCCTACTAAACACTGTCCTAGAGTGTCTAAGGTCTCTCTGTACAGGGGTTTGTCAGAACAATCTGGCGTGAGGATACTTTTTCCATAGAAGTAAACTCTGACCAAATATTCAAAATCACATAGTATTCGCAGCCCAAATAAGATCTCCTTAGTAAAGCTAACCCACATTTGTTTTTCCGAGGAATGGTGCACCTTCTCCAAGTGATATTATCTCAAGTAATAGCACGAAGCTGGATGCTCTATCAGACTAGATAAATTCTTGTCCTGGAATCCAGTAAGAGAAAGAGACCAACATGAAAGATATACTACAGCGTATAAAAATGGTTAATTTGGGAGAGGAAAATTATGTCCTCAATTTCTTTACTAACTCAGTGCTCGAGAGATACATGACTTTAATGGAGCATTCGAATATCTATGTATCTCATATAGACTGCAAGTGTTAGCCCCAGGTTGTGGGCCCCTTGATTTCTGAGAACTTCGACGGAAGTAAAATAAAACAAAAAGAACTGAAGACAAAATGGGAACTGAAGACAAATCTAGGATGGCAACAACATAAGAGAGCAGGTAGGTTCATAGAAGAACTGAACCAGAACTGCATTGACAAGGAGGCTTCACTACAATGGCTTAAACGTGACAAATTTCCATTTGATGAAGAACGATTAACTATAGCTGCACAAGACCAAGGCTTACTCAAAAATGGATTAAAGAAAATGGCTGGTCTACAAAAAAAACGACCAATGCAGATTCTGTCTGTTGAAAGCCCAAGCCACCTAATGTCTGGATGCAAGATCCTTCTATCTGATGATCATTACACTGCCCGCCACAGCAAATTATGTAGATACTTACACTGGAAGAGCTGTTGAGAGATGCAACTAGATAGGTCGTCGAACGTCTGGGAACATGAACCACCACCGATAGCATCAAACGGGAGAGTGATAGTGTTCTACGGCAAAGACATACGGGCAGATACATAAAATATAAAGCCATCAAGCCAGATATAGTAATATGGTACAAGCCCGAAAGAACTGAACTCATTATCGACGTCACAGTTCCAAACGACTTTGGCCTTAATAGAGCAGAACGGGAAAAGATAACTAAATATCAAGACCTTAAAAATGATCTAAAAACAACATGGTCTCTTAGAGATATAAGCATTATACCAGTTGTGACAGGAGCAACTGACATAATAAAAAAGAAGCTTCAGAAATACTTAGAAGCAATCCTTGGAAAACCAAGCTGTAAGGAAATACGGATAGCTGACATAAAGGGAATAGTGTCTATCCTTAAAATAGCCCTCGGATATAAATTTAAACTATAATAGAATAAAGCGTTAACCCCAGAAAGGATACCCTTGATCTCTTTAAACTAACAAAAGTAAAATAAAAAAAGAGAAGTTAAATCTTATTAATTTAAAAGTAAAATAAGACATGAGAACACACACTGTCCGCCACAGTAAAGTATCTACATACTTTCAGAGGAAAACCGTTGCAGAGATGCAGCTTGGCAAATCATCAGTCGTCTAGGAATAGTAACCATCACCAATAACACCAAGCATAAAAGTGACAGTGTGCTATTATAAAGACATACAGGCGAGCAGATAAAAAAAAAACACAAGGCCATTAAACAAGACATTGTATTATGGAACAAGTTTGAAAGAACTGCGCTCATTATCGGTGTCATCGTTTTAAATGAGTGATGCCTCAATAGAGCTGAAAAGGAAAAGATAAAAAAAGATCAGGGCCTGAAAAATTATTTTAAAACGAGATGATTCCTTAAGAAATCAACACTATACTTGTGATAAAAGCAACTGGTCTAATGCAAAAAGATCGTACGAAATACTTGGAAAAGTACCACCGGAAGACCAAGCTGGCATCGTATAAAGATAGCAGCTATAAATGAGACAGCATCTATTCTTAATGAAATCAAGTGTTAGACCCATTTAATATCTAAAAATAACAAAAGTAAAATAATACCAAAAGAGATAAAAGTAGAAGACAAGCGACAGCGCACGTATGTAAAAAAAACTTCTTATATATTACTTTGTTTCTTGGTTTCTCATTGAGAAAAAAAAAACACAAATGCACATGAACGCTTTTGTGTGAAACGATTTTTGCGAATGTTGGTTTGTGTAAACGTGTGTTATTAAATGTTACGAGACTATTTACGAGTATTTATAGAAAAAAAGTAAATATTATATTAGGGATCTTATATACTTTCGCTCACAGTTATCTCCCGTTTTTACACACATATCCTCTCATTCCAGTAAAAGAATCTGCACAATGCCAACGAAATCGGATTAACCAATCAATATTGACAATTTTTTTTCTCGGCTCAGGAAAGATAACAACTGTTGGAATAGAAAGTCAATCATAGAATATTCCGTATGGCTCAAAAGGAAAAAGGTGTCGAAAGGAAAATCGATACTGTTAGTTGATCCGCGATGCAATCTATTGGCTATTGTTGCTAATCTAACGTCTTCAATCGTCTAGATCTGATACCGATGGATAAAGTTCCAAGTTGTGGCAATCGGATGTCGAAATACAATGAGATTTAGAAATAAGAGCTTAACTACTTATTGCCGTAATATTATCTGTTTGACGCTAATGAAGAAATGAGGGAAACATAGCTTTATTAAAAGTAAAAGCTTTTCTTTATTTTCTACATTCACTGAAAGTGTCAAATATATTTTGTTTACAAGTGTGGAGACACAATGCTACGGAAAGGCAAGGAACCTTCTTTTGTAATTCCAGTCCAAGTGGTGCAGAGCGATAGTTGTTCACGCGTTACATCTAAATTTCTTGAAAATCGGTCCTACATATGTATGTATGTATATATATATATATATATATATATATATATATATATATATATATAACTACTTAATTTACTCACATAAGATTAATATACGAAAGTATAGATTTATGCGTAACTTTAAGCATTTACTTCAAAAGTGCTCAATACGTAGGTAGAGCTAGTCAGTAATTTATAAAATATATATGGCGATTAAGCTACACTGAATATTCCGCATTTCATCCATAGGACTCTTCAGGCTTATGCACGAATTCTGTGGTTGTTTATCGTTTTTATATGCTCCTCTTCAATTGAGATTTTAGTTAGCCAATCAACTTTCTAGTATCCACCGCGCACTTCCTATCAGCCAATGAGCATGCATTTATCGGACAAAGGCCTATTTGGCCTCTGCTTGACCTGTTCCTTCGTGTGTGTTCTATTTCGTTTCTTGTTCTGTTTTAAAACTAGGTTAGTGTTTTTTTTGTTTTTTATCCTACAGTTGTTGCGAAATTTTAGAGATGATAATTAAAGCACATAATAACAAGATATTAAATAAAAACCATGTAAACAACAACAAAATAAACAACAAAAACGTAGACACCATGACAAAATAAAAGTATCACTAGCAGAAATAATAATAAGAAGAAGAAGAAGAAGAAGAAGAAGAAACCCACCCAGACAAGAACAACTATACTATAAATAAAAATACGAATAACGAACAAGATAAATGTAACTGTAGACACCGCACACTTTGCCCACTTCAAAATAAATGTCTAACCAAAAGCGTAGTTTACCAGGACACAGTATTTGCGAAAGCAACCCCGAATAACAAGAAATATTCCGTAGATATGACTTCCTTAGATTTCAAAATCCGATACTATGGCCACAAAGGTGCATTCAACAATAAAAAACACCGTATGAAAACAACACTAGCGAATAAATGCTGGGAATTCAAAGGAAGCGGACATTCGCCGGTAGTCGAATGGAAAATAATAAGACAAGCTACCACGTGTAGGGACCTAGAAGACCCATGTAGATTATGCCTTCATGAAAAAATTGCTCTCCTGTACTTTAAAGAACCCCAACATCTATTAAACTGTAGAAGAGAAATATCAAACAACTGTGCTCACAAGTTAAAATTTACTCTAGGATAGCGATACAATATAGTTTTAAAACTAACAAAAACAATAGAAAATAAACAAATAAATAAATTAAATAAACACGAATATACATAGACGATCACACATATATGTATGTATGTATGCATATATATGTATATATATGTGCATATATGTATGTACACATATATATATTTATATATAAACTAACAAAAAAAACACTAACCTAATTTTTAACATGTCAAGAAACTAAACAAAGGAGCAGGTCAACCAGAGGCAAAATAGGCCTTTGTCCAATAAATGCATGCTCATTGGCTGATAGGAAGGACGCGGTGGATACTAGAAAGCTGATTGGCTAACTAAAATCTCAATAGAAGAGGAGCATATAAAAACGATAAACCCTCACAGAATTCGCGCATAAGCCTGAAGAGTCCTAGAGTGGATGAAACGCGGAATATTCAGTGTAGCTTAATCGCCATATATATTTATCAATTACTATATATATATATATATATATATATATATATATATATATATAACGTATGTATTACAAGCCGAATATTACATAGATGATAATAATAGGAAAATCAACGAGGATAACAGAAACAACCAGAGCAATAGGAATGACAAAAACACATACACACACACATACACACACAATTACAACTACAACACTAATAAAAAAGAGTATAAAGATTGTTTAAAACATACTGAATATATCATAAATGTATTCGATTGTTTTTCAGACTTAAATTTTTTGGATGCAAAATAGACTTTAAATTATATTACCTGAAATACGTAATATATTTTAATTCATGCAGATTTCGTATTTATTCTTACAGAGCCAATTATCTATTCAATATTATATTGTACCTAATATATAGTAGTGATAAAAAACGTAAAACAAATAAAAAATGACTTGGATGTCATCAGTTGGAATCGAAACAAAAACAGTAAGGGCTACAGCCGCATCTCCTACCGATACAGCTATCGAGTGATAGATAAAGATTTTGATTTAAACGACTTAAATAAAGAAGTAAAATGTGTCGACAAGTTTAAATGAACTGGTTGCAGTTCAACTTGCCGATATATGTTTGCACACTTTATTCCTTTAACCAGAGCAAAGTTTAATTGCTGACCCGATCGATCCAATTTGTTTTGCAATAATTGTACCATTGTACATACTTCTAATAATTGTACTGTAGTGCTTAGTTCTTTTCTTATTTATAAATGAGTACAATTAGCGATTATATGATTCAACGAAAATGACATTCGATTTGCTATTGTATACTTCATTAGATACTTTTTTGAATAAATTAATAAGAATTTCCATCGCTGAACCTATTACCCTGCAAGCGGTAAAAATATACGAACATTAAAAACAAATTATTTCTTTAGTCAATACCAAAGGTGTCTATACATTCGATAAAATCTTCCATCTTGCAGCATTTGTCTGATCAAAAAGAGTACTGCAATGAATCGATACACACACATATCTATATACCTATAAAGTTAAGTCTTTCTATTTGCTTATTAAAGATCTACATGTTTGATTTGAATATTATTAAACGTCCTTTTTCAATAAATCCGTAATAGATACACGATGCCATAATTTGCATATTTCGTTACAAAACGATCGTAAATTAATCATATTTATATTTTCTTATTAGATGGTTGGGTGTCATTATACTATTACACTGGATTCTATTCGTGGACAGTTTTTAACATTCTGCGTAGAATTTAAGAGGAATTTTTTTAGCATTTGGAATATCTATCTATCTATATATATATATATATATATATATATATATATATATATATATATATATATATATATATATATATATATATCCGGGAATTTAAACTGCATTCTTTATTTTTATTTTTGTATATATTGGACAGTTTTTAACATTCTGCGTAGAATTTAAGAGGAAATTTTTTTAGCATTTGGAATATCTATATATATATATATTTATATATATATATATATATATATATATATATATATATATATATATATATATATATATATATATCCGGGAATTTAAACTGCATTCTTTATTTTTATTTTTGTATATATTGGACAGTTTTTAACATTCTGCGTAGAATTTAAGAGGAAATTTTTTTAGCATTTGGAATATCTATATATATATATATATATATATTTATATATATATATATATATATATATATATCCGGGAATTTAAACTGCATTCTTTATTTTTATTTTTGTATATATTGGACAGTTTTTAACATTCTGCGTAGAATTTAAGAGGAAAAGTTTTTAGCATTTGGAATATATATATATATATATATATATATATATATATATATATATATATATATAGATAGATAGATAGATAGATAGATAGATATAGATATAGATATATATGTATGTCCTGGAATTTAAGCTGCATTCTTTATTTTTATTTTTGCATTTTTTATTCAAAGCTTCTTTAGACTATATATTGGGTTTTTAGATATGTATGGCTAGGTTTCCTTCCTCTTATCTATTTGACTTTCTGGTACCTAAGGTACTTACGCTTTTATTCATTTTTATTCTCATAGCATTATTATGCTAGTTGACATGTCGCAGAATGGATCTTGTAATTCTAAACTTACTTGTTGATAGTTTTTTCTTTTTTTTTTCGATTTTATTATTTAATTCATCTATTTTTTTCAGATATTAGACATAGTACCGCATTATTTTACATTATTTTTTTATTGGGGAAGTGGTATTATCCACTGGAGGCCCATTTATTAAACAGCTGTCCTGTTTTTTAATCTCCGAAACAGCTACATGGTAAGCAGCTGATGATCACCGTTTTCTAATTACAAAATTTTACTTAAGGTTTTCTCTTTCCATCCTCATGTAATTAAATCCTGTTTTAAAATTGAAGCCTTTTGCGAAATCGGCTGATGCAAATGCAAAGTCTTTCTATTTAACAAATTTAGTAAAGGCTTTTTTTTTCCTTATATAAATGAGTTCTGTTTTGTCAGTATAAACATTTTTGGAGTCGGATTATGTAGGTGCTAAGTCTGCGATGGGTTAAGGTTGCATTTTTTATTCAAAGCTTCTTTAGGCTATATATATATATATATATATATATATATATTGTTGGTGTGTGTGAAAGGTATCTACCAAACTCCTCTATGCACTTTAAGTATACATAGATTAAATTTTATATATAGGTAATGTGGACATACAATACACTTTTAATTTGGGTTTTATTCGGTAACAATTGTTGCTAAAAGGTCAAAAGTGAAATAAAATTAGTTGACTTTGGAATGATTAGTCGACAAAGCGTGGTTGCATTCACAAATCTACATTCTAGTTTAAACATGTTATATTTCAAAGTTAATGTTTAGCCTTCACATATCTTAAAATGAAATTCAATGCATAATTGGTCTCTAATGACTATGGGCAGACTCAACTCAAATCTGAAATGTTTAAACTTTCAAATAGTTGATTCCGTTTATTAGTTAGTTACTTATGGTTGTCCATCCATGTGGATGACGACGTCTTCTTGATCATTATTTTTTTTTGTAATCTACACTGCTTTGCTCAGATAGAACACAGGAAGACAGGATTTGGGTTTTGATGGTGAGTGGTCGCCACTCGTCGGTGTCTCAGAGTGCGATACTCATATGTAGAGCGTCATATGTCCATGTCCGATACGGATGTCTGATTATATTATCTTTCTTAACCATTGAAAATAAACATCAATTCAGAGAATATTTGCTAATTGCTATTTCCTACTTAAAGATCCAAGCAATTTGAAATCTCAGGAAAAGCTTGGAATTCGTTTATTATATTTAGTCGAAAAACATTGAAGAAAATTTAGTTACATGCATTCAACCACGCCAAGTAATTGTGATTAAAATATAATTATCATCGTATTGATTCTTGACGTTAGCAAAGCAACTAGTCCTGACAATACTTCCTTATCTGCATCAACTATCTCCTAAACACCACTCTAAATTCATTAGTCGACACATACAAATACGATACTACCATCTATGCCAACGCTTCCAATACCAGTAAGGACCAAGGTGTTTCCATCAATAACCACCCTTCAGTTTACAATAATCGACATTTCTGTAAGATAATCAATATGTGTTGTTGGCAAAAACGGTTTTATCTTTTAAAATATATATTTAGGATGATATGTGTTGACAAGCATAAGCTAATAAGCTCACAATAATGAAATCGATTTTGTCACATGATCTGTTATTTTTAAATCGACTTAGCACAAAAACCTGATCTGATGAAGGAAAATCGATTATTATTCAGCATTGACCATAAATCAGCTTTTGAAAGCTAGACAACATTCAAAAAGTAAAAAGAAAAACAACTCCTGCCTTGTGTCGTTATTATTTCATGAATCTGTATGTAATTTTTGGAGATCTATTTTTAGTATTTATTTCGACAGTTCCCGATACTTTAGTTGAGCTAGATAGTATTTAAACATATATACGGAAATTAAGCTACTCAACCTCATTAAAACACACACACACACACACACACACACAGAAATGATTGGATCTGAAGTAAAATGAACCTTTGAGTGAAAACACGCACCGATAGGCTTCGATAAATGGGTGTGTGAATAATAAAAAAAATGATTGGCTAACTAATCAATACGAGTAATATATATATATATATATATATATATATATATATATTATTATTATTATTATAGTATAAAGTATATATATATATATATATATATATATATATATATATACACTTTATTCTATTTGATAATTGCTAGAAGAATAATAGATGTTTTATTTATGCGCAGGTAGTTTTTATTTATTTCTTATTAAAATCAATATCAATAAGGATTTTCTCACTTAATCAGGAATACCTCCCCCAACTGTAACCATCTAACTCTGTCTTGAGCCATCGGTTGCCATGTGGGATCAATGTGTTGCATCAGTTTTCCCTCCATCTCGTTCTTGGTCTTCACTTTGCCCTCTTGTGTTCAAGAGGTATCCATTCCCTTGTTCCAATTGACCATTGTTGTCATGTTGTCTTACTACGAGCCCTGCCTATCTGCGTTTAAATGTTTTGATGGCAGTATTAATGCCAATAACTCTTGGCAGTATTAATGCCAATAACTATTGTTTCTTGGCGGATCCAGAAATAGAACATTGGAACGTACAACAGGATGTCACTGTCTACTGACGTTAGAGTTACTAAATTTATTTCTTATTCTGATATTATGCTAAGTGCTAATCCTTTATCTCGTATAGAAATGTCTTGGTACTTCACGTTAGTGCCTTCCACCGATGTTTAACAATAGAATAAATAACAAAAGATTATATTCGAAAGTTCATAATGTTGACCATCTTATAATTTACTCCTTTAAATCAGTTGACATTTACAATTCAGTATCTGTTTTGTAGCACAAACTCAATCACTTAATTATTATATCAATCAGTGAATCGGTTATGCCCTTAACTCATCAGAAGAAATAGCAACAATCATCCGTCAAACGGAACTAAAGTGCGTGTTGATGATGATTAAAATCCGTAAATTGGAACAGAATTGTAAATACATCATAATATGTTTCAATTACGCCATTTTGAATGCTAAAATGTTAAGGGAATAAATTGTAAGATGGTCAACATCATGAACTTAAGAATATAGCCCTTTGTCATTTATTCACTATATTGCTCTGTAATTGCATTGCGCTTTTTAAATAAAGATAGGTATATATTATACGAAAATATATTTACACAGATATATATATATATATATATATATATATATATATATATAACTACTTTATTTACTCACATAAAATTAATATACCAAAGTATAAATTTATGCATAAACTTTAAGTATTTACTTCAAAAGTGCTCAATACGTAGGTAGAACTAGTTAGTAAGTCATAAAATATATATGGCGATTAAGCTACACTGAATATTCTGCGTTTCATCCACTCTAGGACTCTTAAAATGTATAAGCCTGAAGAGTCCTAGAGTGGATGAAACGCGGAATATTCAGTGTATCTTAATCGCCCTATATATTTATATATATATATATATATATATATATATATATATATATATGATTGCAACGTCCTGTCCGACGAGTGCCACTCCCTCAGTCACTAAAAGTTCATGTGCCCGGCGATGACTTTTCAACACTGCCAGCGACTTGCACACCCTCAAGCAGACATGAAACTGAAAACGTTCATTTGTTTCGATGAAACTAACAGCAGCGTGGCTTTCATGTGATTAACAAAACCTGCCTTAAAACAGCAGAGCCCGATCACAAACCTTACAGGTCCAGAGATCTCCATGGTTGGGCGGCAAGGTTTGGCATTTCCTACATGCTCTCTTAAGCTTCGCTCTGTCTATTTTGGCTGCTTCAAAGTGTTTGCGCCCCTGTATATCATTGTCCTCCACTGCCTGCGACCATATGACAGGGATTCCCAACTGTCAACCGGAATATGAAAACTCAGCAGACTCTCCTTGATGCTATCACGAAAACGGTTTTAGGGCTTGTGCTAGGGTCTTTTTCCATAGCTAGCTCACCAGAGAACAACTGTTTTGGGAGTCGATAGTCTTCAAGCCGGATAAGATATCCGTCGAACGCATCTGGTTCTTAATAACAATGGTAGCAATACTGGTTGTTTCGGCCTTATATATATATATATATATATATATATATATATATATATATATATATATATATATATATATATATAAGATATCAGTTTTCAGTATTTATTTCAATAGTTGGTGATACATAAGTAGAGGTGCTTATATATATATATTTATATATATATATATATATATATATATATATATGTGTGTGTGTGTGTATGTGAGCGTGTGTGTGTGTGTGTGTGTGTGTGTGTGTGTGGTACATGTATCTCACCTGTTTCTTTATGAGCTATAAAGCGATGATTGCTGTTTGGTTGTAAACAAATAAGACGCTGGAATACTGTAAAATTGTGGGTTAGTGTCTATTTAAATGAACATGTGATGAAATCATTTGCCAGCACCGATTCCATTGGCTAAGGGTAATGCTTCGAACTTCCAACGCGGTAGTTGTAGGTTCAATCCATGGCTAGAGAAAGATGCCGATCTGTACTGATGAGCTCTAATACAGTGAAACAGTACTGTATATATATATATATATATATATATATATATATATATATATATATATATATATATGTGTTTTATTGAACAACAGGGATAATCCCTGTTTTTCTTGTGATCTATTTTTTTTTCATTTAACGGGCCAATGTTTGAATGTTCTCCATGTGAGTAAAGCTAAGATTACCATAATCGCGAAGGTTTTTACTTCGATTAGTTGTCTCCAGTCGACTGATGAATTAAAAAATGCGTTTGGTGACTTCATTGAAAAGTACTTTAAAATCGTTTTAAATTGTTTAAAGCACTTGAGCGTACCACCCCCTTCATATTGATCCAGATTGGTTATTAATTTTTTATACAAATGGGTAGGGCTTCTATGGTTGGTAGACGTAGTTTACAATTTTATGATTAAAATAATGGTGTTTTTTTTATTAATATGTTTCTAAATTCGTTTTTTTTTAATTGGTGGGCATGTGCTACAAAGTGTTGGTAAATGGATCTGGTAGGCGCCTATATATATATATATATATATATATATATATATATATATATGTATGTGTGTATTTGTGTGTGATAGGATTAGAGTAATACGTGTTTACGCGCTTCAAAAATATAAGTAGATAGGTCTATTAATTTGCAGTAAAGTATTAGTGTACCCAGTAGGCTTTCTATTTCTTTATTCTGCAGAGTATGTATTATTAAAAACTGCAACTAATTTCCTGTAGCATCTATAGAGTTCTTCATGAACTTTTGAATTTCTAATTTACCTGTCTCGTTTAAAATTTTAAAAATAGTGATCGCATAATCTCTTTGGGGATTTATAAAAAAAAACTGTAATATATCTATGATTTATTCAAAAGGTTGGGCAAGTTGCGGGAAATGAATGGCAGTTTTTTTTTGTTAGTATTGATTAGCTATCAAATGCAATTGCATGTCGTCATAATGAAGATTCAATCACGATGGAATTAAAATATTGGATTGGAAAGTAAATGGCGCCAAGATTTACAGTGTTCGCGTTTATCCCCCTAAAATATCTGTTAAAATCGAAATAATTAATAAGCATTTGAATGTTTATCTGGAAATAATATAGGTATTGCGAAAGGATAAATTTCGATGAGGAAACTGCGTAATAAAAACTTTACACTGAAAGGAAAAAGGCGAAACATCAATCTAAAGGGCGACATATGTATATAATCCTATCTATCTATCTATCTATCTATCTATCTATCTATATATATATATATATATCGATCTCTAGACATAAATCTATATGTGTATGTGTGTGTGCAAATTTTACATACATGCATCAATATGTTACCTTATTCTATTTAGTGAAATGAAATTACCATATATCGCTACAAAAAAAATCGATTGTTTAAGCCTTAAAAGACATCTTCAAAACTTATTCAATCAAAATCCAAAAGAATAGAGAAATAGAGAGAAGGATAAAAAAGAAAAGAGAAAATAGAAAAAAAGAAATAATGAATGATTTTTTTTATATAATATATAATTATGTCAGAACGCCCACGTTTTCTATTCGAGTGTCTTGCTGTTTTAATTGAAGACTATCAACAACTGTGTTGAAATACAATGTTTATTTTTAATTTTTTTATATTTTACCTGGAATATTTACCCGGAATATATATATATATATATATATATATATATATATCTGTGTGTGTGTTTGTATATATATATATATATATATATATATATATATTTAAAAGAATGAATAAGTCTACAAATTGATAGTTCTCTTTACTTAACAATCCAATCAGATTAATAATCAACATTTGCGATACAGCATTGATATGAGAAATTTAATTGAAACCATGAAATTAACAACAGTTTTGTAATTCGATAAGAAACATCAGTTAAAAATTTAAAAAAGTTTCCCTGGCAATAGTCTCAATTCAATTGTTCCAACTCATGTTTCCTGTGAAGTTTAGGCCGAGAAATTAAAAAAAAAAATACTTTCATATAATGAATCTTTGACCATTGCTATTGGTGGTAGATAAGGTTTCTTGTAATTATTGAAGGAAACAAGCTTAGTCTTGGCAGCATTAGTATGTGACCATGCATTTTTGTCCTCATTTCTGCTACAGATTGGAGGTCATCCTCTAGTGTTTCTGCCATTTCCTTAGGTATGGGTTCATTTGGTTTCCTGCCGTGTCTGTTATAGAGCGTGGAGTCATCAGCATTTCAGAGGCAGTTTTGCCGAGGAGGCCATTTATGAATATTAGAAATAACAGAGATCCAAGATTAGACCCTTGAGTTACTCCCGTATTTATGTAATATTTTTTTAGATGTACGACTGAGGAGGACAACCTGGATTTTTCTCTTATTTATGAAGGATTTAATTATGTTACTTGAAATCTCAAGTTCAGGTCAGTCAGGAATACGGCGTCATAGCTAAAAGGACTTTGAAGACCTAATTTTACAGACACCCTATACCGAAGAGCACTTAAGTTATTTTGACCCGTAAGTGTATTGATCGGCAAACGAGTCATTTTAGCTCTTACAGCACCACCGACATGGATCTGCTCAAGCAATTTGGAAGAAAAAAACGACCTCTGACTTCCCGTGTCCATCAGAACAAAAAAATAGACAGGGCCTGCATCTGATTTCAAAGAAATCTTGAAAATGGGAAAAATGCTAGAACCATCCGAAGGAAGCATATTTTTCCCCACGAATGGTCTAGTCTGCTTGGGGCACATCACTGTAAAATGTGATTTAGAACCACAAGCATGACATGCATACGGAAAACCTGAATTTCCTTTGCAATCCTTTAATGAATGATTGCCCAAACAATTAGTGCAAATGCCTAACTTTTTGGCTTTCTTCAGTCTATCTTCATAACGAGAATAATAAGAGCAATCGCTCAACGAATGTCCTTTTACGTCGCACAATTTACAATATTTACTCTTAACGGTAGGAGACAGCACCGCCATCTTGGATTTTCCAACCGAAGAAGACGAAGAAGAAGAACTTGGCGCCATTTTTTCCCGCCCAGAATTTTCAATGGGGGTGGCGATTAATATTTCTTAGATGTCGAAAACCTTCGACATTATAAAATTGTAAGAGGGAATTCTCTCTTCGCTCCTACAAAGAAGTTCCCTTTTAACGTTATTAGGGAATTTTTCAAACAAGACATGGGCTACTAAGGAACCGCTTGTCGAGTCCGGTCTAGAGAAATCCGTGTTAAAGAAATCGTCAAATTCACCCAATTCCGCTTTCACATTTTTTAAAAAGAACTGTAGCTCCTGAATTTCCGTGAACCTATCAGGAGAGGAAAATATATCCTTATAGATTTTTTTTATTTTATTAATGAAGGGTCCAAAAATTCATCCTTCAAAATAGAAATTGCAACATTATAGTTGTCGGCTTTGATATCAAGATGCGATATTAAGTCAAATGCGCGACCATTTACTTTGCTTTTCAAAAAAATTAATTTCTCTGCCTTATCTATGTTGGCAGTGCAAAATTCAAATTTATTAATAAAAGTTCGAAACTCGAACTTATCTACATTACTACTAGGACCGGTGAAAGAAGGACAGTCTATATTAAAAGAAGCAGATTTGGAAGGATGGGTCGTTTTACTCACACATTCTATACCTTCAGTAAACTTTTCGGCCTCCTGACTCAACGTTTCTCTATCTTCCGACGAAGATTTAACTATCAAATCGTCGTAAAGTTTGTTGATATCGAGAAGCCAAACGGAGACTGTATTTCTTTTAGCTTCGGACATCTCCGCTTCCTTTTAGGCACAGTCGATTCTTAATTTCTTCGACTCAATTTTGGCGGCTAATTATTTCACCGCCATACCGAAGCCTTTAAAGGATCCCCCCAGCAAACTTTGTTACCGTGAGGCAAAGGCAAAACCAAAGTAAAAGGGAACAACAGACACACTAAATCGTCTACATAAAAATAGCACCGATAGAATTTAATCAGCAGGACAGACACCACTTTAAATTTAAAACTGTGACAACAAGTGACAACAAGTCCCAGCAACAAAACTTTTTTGGAAATTTACCGATTTCGGTTTATTTAAAATTTAACAGATATTATTATTGTTTTAATTAGGTATGATTCCTCCTTTTTTATTTCACGACCTCGTGGGTCTTACATAAAAGGAAAGAATTACGATACGTTAGTAATATCAATATCGAATTAAAAATGTTTTCAACAAGAATTTATCTATTTATTTTAATATTCATCATTTTTCATTTTTCTTTTTTTGCAAGAAAAAGGGTCTACATGTGAGAAATATTTTCATTCTCTCCATGTATCCCTTTTTTTTGGGGGGGCGCCTAGCAGTGCATGAAAAAATATAAGCAAACAACAAAATTACCTTAAAATTGAACAGACGTCTTTATTAATGTAATCCTCGAGGTTGCAAAAAAAATGCTACACTTTTTTCAGCTGCACATAACTGGCTCGTGTATAATAGGATGTTATGATCCAAAAGTTCCCTTGGAAGTATCAGAGTTCGATTTACAGAGTTAACAGTTTATCCAGAGTTAAAGTCCATCTCCTTCTCGTTTCAACGTAAGTCGTCACTGTCGACAAGTTGAGAAATGTTTAACTTAGACTTTTCGTCTAAAAATGATTCGTTAACATCGGCACGCTGAAACACGTTTAACTTAGATTTTTCATCATAACGGTTCACTCATGCCTTGTTGGACAAACAAGTCCGAAAATTAATTAAACCCATTTTTTAGGGTTTTTAAAATCCCCTCGTGGGGAATATCTTGAGGCAAAGGCTGCCATATGGTGCGGCGGGAAGGGTGACGTCTCCTCCGTTCGCTGTCTTGTCGAAAACTGCTGTATAACGACGAGAGTGTTGACATTTTGTCCGTTCGCCGTCTATCCAAAAAAAAACACTCTCCTGAAAAACAAACAGACACAAATTTCGCGCCCAATCTCTTCCTAGTGGCGTGACAAATTATTAACCAATGATAACTCCGCTGCTACTGCTATAATTTCTCAGTTAAGTTTGCGTCCAGTATATTATATACCGTATGATCTGATTTTCCTGAGAAGACCTTCATGCCATACTCTGTAAAAAGCCTTAGATATATCTAGAGCTACTGCTCTACTCGCTTCTGCTTTGTCCAGTTAATGGTATATACGTTCAGAGATTTCATGTGCTAATCAGTAAAATTTATAGCCTTCTGATGAATATAATTTTACTAACTATTTTCCTCTAAGCATGAGAGCTCTTCTTGCAAACTCCATGAAATAAGGATACTTCTATGTTTTCAACTTGTACTTCCAGTCGAATAAGCTGCTGTAAATTCTAATTTACAGAGCTTTCAATTACTTTTTCATATATATATATATATATATATATATATATATATATATATATAGCCTTTGAAGTTTTTAACCTTTAAAACTATACAAAAAATAAAAAATATATTTTGTATCATTCGTTAGAAAACCATCCAGTCAGTAAGTCATTTAATCACCTACAATCACTGCATCCACTCGCTCTCGAATTTACTATAGTTCTAATAATTTATTTTTAAGGGATCATCAGTTGCTTACTATGAAACACTGTTTCGGGGATATATATATATATATATATATATATATGTGTGTGTGTGTGTGTGTGTGTGTGTGTGTGTGTGTGTGTGGGTGTGTGCATTTTGATTCAAAAATTTGTAAAATTATCGCACATTAATTCATAATTGTTTAAAGAATTCAACGTAAGTTAGAGTTTAGCGTATAATCGTATGATTTCAAGAAAACTTCATTCCGAGTTTATTTTCCATCATTTTTAAGTGTTGTCTAAATTATCAACATAAGTAAAATTCATAGTTGATATAAAAGATGAATTTGTAAGATAATAAACGTACAAAATTAACACCAATAATAATAATAATAATAATAATAATAATAATAATAATAATAATAATAATAATAATCGAATAGTTCAATGGTTGTATTATTACTGTAGGTGAAAGTGAGGACGAGTTCCCAATCTCATAATATTCTGAAGGCTTGCGAAAAGATATAGCCTCTGATATTCTAGTCCACCTTCTGGCTTTCTGGTGTGACTAAGTCACTAAACCCGGCGGACCTGTGTTACTGGCAGGAGAGGATGCATCTGGCGATTAACTGACGCCTGGGAACCAGGTAGCCAGATTGTGCCGACGATCTCGCAAACTCGAGATTTCAAACCACCGCTCTTTAGAAAAAATAACCGGTTGTTATGTAACAATTTCACTAAGTATTTTATAACTGAAATGTCAAATTAAGGCATTAAGAATAATGGCGTGAATGTGATAAGAACTCAAAGTACGGTCCCATGAAGCAAGAACACTGTTAGCATGAAGTGGGGAAAAGAGATTAACTGAATAACAATTGTGTGGTTTTACAGGAGCATTCCCTATAATGAAATGAAAATTCTTTCAAGAGGTATCGAGAAAATACATTTAGAGAATGGATGGGAGAGGAACAATTGACTCAATGCAACAGCGGCGTGTGGTCAAGCAAGAGCAATAAGGAAACCTGATTGGGTGTCAGAACTGAATTTGGAGGCCATTAAAAACAGGTGGGTGCAGAAGTAATAAGATATAATGCATGAAACGAACAAGACGTGAGAATTAATTAGGAAATGACAAGAAATGAAGTGGAAGATGTGGCTGCATCGGCACATAATTGAAAAGAAAGATAGGATGCAATGTAATGTTGTGAAAACTGATGGTGAGGTGCTGGGAGAAAATAAGGAAGTGAGAGGGAGTGTTGAAAGATAAGTGATAGAATCATGTTTTAGAGAGTAGAACAAAAATGGTGAATGTTCAGGCAGACGAAGTAAATGAGGCAATGAAGTATATGAGATGCAACACCATTATAGAAACGAATTATTTGACCGTAGCAAAATGTGTTCCCGTTACATCAAACTTCGGATTATAAAAAGGCAGGCATAAAAAAGAAATGAACCAAAACAGTAATGAATAATAGAATATAATATAAAGAAATTAAGACAGGGGTTGAACTTGCTTGATTTGGATCCAAAGAAAACTCAGCTTGTCAAATAACTTTATGAAAAATTTAAAGTGAGGCGAAAGGGTATGAAAATTGTCCTAAAATAAATAAAGGACAAAATGATCGTAAAAAGTGTTAAGATGAAAAGGGCAGTTACACAAAAAGGTGTTTGGTTTGAACACGCTGTTTTATGAACAACTGAATAAAAGGTGTAATTGCTCGAATGAAATACCAAATTTTAAAAAAAGATGCAACGAAAGAAATTCAGCAAAAATAAGCAGGCTCCTCGTTGGTCGGTTTGACCACCCACAATTTTGTTTGAACCTATCAGATTGATTGTTGTTACAAACTGCCGATAGAAATGGACTAAGAAAACCCACTCGGGGCTTGTTGCCTCAAAACCTTTTTGCCTCATTTAGACGCAATAATGGAGTGAAATGTTGTTATCATTTGCAAACACCAATGCCCTTATGTTAGGCGAAATATTATATTCATCGCACACTGTGTGTTCTGTGAATTGGTTGACTTTCATCATTACTTATATAACGTCTCTCAGGTACGAAATTAAGGTCTACATTTTGACTTGACCTAACCCTAACCCTAACTCTAACCCTTTGTCCGCCATTCGGACTGTTATGCCCACTGAACTATGATGACTACGCGGTATTCATACTTAGAAGGCATTACTCGACCTGTTGCACTTGTTCTTCGAACAGCATGGGCACTGAATCCTGCAACCTCGAAGATAAAACATGTTACAATCCCTGCTCGGTAGATAGCTAAAGATAACACATCTTTTGCAATTTGGATGTTTTTACTTTTAAAAAAAATTACGTTGAAGTTTAAAGGTAAGCCTGTTCGGATTTCTGATAGTTTTCTTTCATTCTGCCAAGGGCAAAACCGAAGTGAGAGAATATTCCAAAGTTTGGGGGTAATATGTAGGGTAGAAAATGAACATTAGAGGAATGCTTCGTGTCTGAAAGTTTTCAAAAATTAAATAGAACGTAAGTTTAAGCAAACACAAT
This sequence comes from Euprymna scolopes, assembly GCF_053919585.1. Lineage (NCBI taxonomy): Eukaryota > Metazoa > Mollusca > Cephalopoda > Sepiida > Sepiolidae > Euprymna > Euprymna scolopes. The sequence goes on along the minus strand of NC_136496.1, from coordinate 22,351,058 downwards.
ATGGATGAGAAAAAATAATGAGGAGGGTTATTTTTTTACATGGGAGTCACCACTTATCAAGGCCCGGAAGCCACTCGGGGGTAAGTGTTATTGCGTGTACAGTAATCAATGGGATAATATCGTAGTAATTGTTAGCAATGGAGATTTGATAAAGTGTCTTTCTTAAGGGGGTGGTTTATCAGGAATTTGTTTATGTTGGACTTGAAGACATCCAAGCTGTAGTCAGGTGAGAAACAGGCGAACGGAGCAGAGTTTCACGGGCGTGCACTTCTAAGAAAGACGCTTTTTTTCATGGAATCTACGTTTTGACTTAGGCACAGATAAATAATGTGGAAAATTATTGACAGTGGTTTCAGCAAGACGGGTGTTTTTCGTGGAAGATTGGCGAGGGGGCGGGGCAGAGATTGGACCTCAGACGAATACTTGCCATGGAAATAACGATAAAACAAAAAACAGGCTCGCAACGTCTCTTCTGTAGGAGAGATATTGCAGAAAAGAGAGAAGGGCATCCCTCACTAAGCCACAAGTCTATTTTGTACTCTGTCAAGGCAGAATAGACTGTTTTTAGCAGCTGCTGCTCAGATCTGGCAGCAGTACTCAATCCTTTGACGTATTTGGCTTTTATACAGATAGAGAATTGCATCAGCAGTGAGATATCTTATAGAGCGGTAGACCTTGGCAACAGACTTGATGTACGTGTTCCATTCCAAATTTTGAGGATCCTGATGTTGTTCAGGGATTGGCATGAAACGATTGCATCTCAAATTGACTAAATTTTTCCAGAATGCAACACGCAGAATGCAATTCACATTGGCAAACAGGATTCCTCAAACGATGTTCCGATAGATAAGGATCGGTCCCTCATTTGCCTTGGATAGATGCAGACATTGTAACTGATAAGATTCAATAATATCTGTAACCGCAAGGGATCTTAACTGAGGAACCAAAGGAATGTAAGCGCAGAAGTAGAGTGGCCAAAATCCATTGATAGGACTAATTCTGGATTGTAATGAAATCAATCCATATTATCAGGTTCCACATAGCTGGAGTAAGGAATGCATGGAACTATTTTGAATATCGGTGAATCTGCGCGATTTCATAGAAAAAGTTTGGAACAATGGAAGGTGACATGGACATCAAAGTAAGGATAGCGATAAAGAGTTTGTCGCAGTTGTTATTTGTTTTGAATCTGGTACCCTTGTTTTTTATCTTACGAAATTTAAATGTATGCTATGAGTGGGGAAAAATATGCCGTGTAAAGAATTTATTATTCACTAGAGAGGGGTACCCGGCGTTTCCCAGGTGTTTGGAGGCGTGTGTGGAAACCCCGGGGGTGGGGGTGGGGTTAAAAAAAGGTAAGTATGAGGATCGAACCCGAACCCTTGAGGCAAAGTTGTGAATTAAAGTGTGAAAAAAAGGACGTGCGACGTTAACGATTGCCCCACCGCGAGATGCTAACGGAAACACGTTTGAATTTATTTAATTACTTGGATTTGGCAGGTGCCCGTTTCAATGAGTTATTGAGGTCAAGTTTGACTGCGGGATACTATTTCATTTACTGCGGGAACGCTTCCCAAGATGTTATAGGAAAAAGACTAACCCACATGCGGCGAGCGACAAATGTTAAATATTTATCTTCCCGAAATAGAGCAAATTAAATAGACAAGCAAGCTTCGTTGTTAACTCTGAGATATTACGATTTATATGGGATATCAAAAGTTTTAAAAAGTTGTGAACTGACCGACCGCTCACTGAAAAAAAGCCTTTTGTAGACATACAGAAAAAGCGAACACACATACATGCATACACACATACATACATTTTCGCTTTTATATTTATAGATGGACAACTTTATATTGTATGCAAAAAATTAAAATAAGCTAAGTATTTGCTGAGTTAGGATCCACCTAATTAGCATATGTGGAGTGTCAACCGTATAAATATGGTTAGTATCCTACGGACGGGAGGGACCCAACGATAGACACAACGAGAGACTCAGAGAGACAATGGGATCGAGAGTCGACGACTACCCAGCCAACACTTTCTCCAGAGACGGTCACCCCTGACTATACCAATGGACTCTATGTAAATATTGTATATACGTTCTTGCTTTCAATATATATGGTCTACTTTACTTTTGTGTTGTAGTTAATTATTTCCATGTGTAAAAGCCGAGCTTGTAATGACTGTTGACAGGTATGGAATTTGGCATGAAGAAATTGAACGGGAATATTCTTGGAAATGAAAGGAAAAAGTTTTGAAATGAGATAATAATAAAAATAATATAATAATATTTACGAATTGTTGAAATATAAAACATAACGAAGCTGAAATTGAAGGAGGGATAGGAAGAATACAAGGGAAGAGTGTAATTTTTGCTTAGGTCAATAATGAATAAGTAAAACAAAAATATTCTCAGTAAACATTCGGCAGTAGCCTTATCTCGGTACAGGGGCGGTTATTATTCAATGAAAAATAAAACGAGCTGAAAAATATTGCGACGGAAACTCATGGCGGGATTATAATACAAAAGGGGTTATGCTAGATAGACAAAGATTAGGCGTAGAACGCTCACAAGCGCCAGAACGCATGCGAAATTTTTCAACGTTTCGGAGTCTGACTATCAAGGCCCTATAAATTTGATCGCGCTTCACTAACCTTTTTTATGTATTGAGGTCCGTTCTTTTGTCTCCTATAAAGTGGAATTTGATCACGCACGGTTATTAAGCATATATTAAAACAGACAAACTAAGCATTTGTTCAACTAACTGTTTGATTGGGGGGGATGTACTAATGAGTTACCACTAATCAAGGTCTAAAAGCTACTCGAAGATAAGGATTGGGGAGCTTGTCAGGTGGACGATGAGACAGCATCTTTGAAGAATAAGTGAAAATGTTTCAAGTTTTGATTATTTAAGCGGACTACTCTTCAAGAATTTAAAATCGAATTTGAAAATTACTCTGCTGATGCTACCATATAAGCTTTCTGAAAAAAAAACAGTACCTTCCTGACTAGCATGCACCGCACATGAATGTAATTGGTTTTCCTTCTCTTTTGCACAAATCAAACATGTTATGCAAAGCCCAAAACCGAAACAAAAAAAAGCCCCTTCCTCTTCTCTACTCTCCCTTTCTCTCTCCTTCCACTTTCCTATTTTACCCCCCCCACACACACACACACTTCCTCACTGGCTTGCTGACTCAAAACACACCAAATAATAACATTATAACCTTTGCAAGGCTCAATCAATGAGTAACTATTTACAAATACAAAACACTTGAAGCGAGGAAATCATTTGCAGAAATTGCTGTATTCGGCGTTGAATAATCCGAAAAGGGTTGATATGTCAAAAACAAAGAAAACGAGTCTGTATTCAGTTAAGAAGCAACCCTATGCTATTGTGTTTTACTGAAAAAAAATTCTTAGAAAGAAACTTCGTTCATGGACGTTTCGTTCAGTTTTTTTTTTATACGGAAGACAGAACTGTTTTAAATTAATATATTAATACTATCAAGAATGAAAGTTCAATAGAAACGTTGTTTTAATTTGGATAAAATAAAGTACGCATCAAGTGCACTTGAAAGCCAAATCACAACGTAACATTAGGAAAATAAACAAATATTTTACTTGTTTGACATTTATTACAAATATATTTCAGTGGTATACTCCATCTTCAGTATGTTGTTTTGTTTCTTTTTTTCCTTTTCTTCTTCCTTGCCATGTTGTAAATTTGAAGAAAGAGATCTTTATAGAGCCGTGCGTTGTATCTAGCAATTTTATTTTGAAATGTTTGAATTGTGCGTAGGTAACGCGAGAATAACATCAAGAATGAGAGTTCAATAGAAACGTCCATCTGCTCTCTCTTTCTCCCTCCCCTCTCCCTCTCCCACTCTCTATCTATCTATCTATCTATGTATCCGTTTGGTTTTACATGAATTTATTTGTGATATGTAAGGCAAATGGGTAAGTATACCAACGTTGTGGCGAATTTATTTTAATGTATTTCTATGACCTTGTGGTATCTATATATTAATACGATAGCGTGTGTGTTATTTTCTGTGCCACGCTAACATCCGGGTTGTTTAATTGTTAAGTACTCCCATTTCTTGTCATAAACAATTTTACCAAGAATTCTTCCGAAGTGTCGGTTTCAGTTTCAGACACTTCAGTAATCTATTATTTTTATAAATATCAAGAATTCTTCATAAGTTTTGGTTTCGGTTTCGATTTTAGCTGAAAGAACCCAAAGTAATTTATATATATATATATATATATATATATATATATATATATATATATATATATCATATGTTTTCATTCCGGTTTCGATTCAAGCTAATCCACTTAAGCCATATGGATATATATATAGATATATATATATATATATATATATATATATATATATATATATATATATATGTTTTTAAATCGCAACATTATAGTATATAAAAATTGATAGAACATTAGCTCTATAATAATATATATGAAATCTGCAAGAATGGAAATATCCTATTTAAGCGCACCTTATGATCGGGTTTTGTCGGATGTTCCTGCTAGCTCAGTTAAATACATTTGCATTTTAAACAAAAAAGTTACAATAATATCAGAGCGTCTCCATTTACACTGAACATCTACAGAATATCAACATCAATATATTACATATGAAGGAGTCCCTGTGGAATTTCCACAGGTCCTGCTAGTTTGAAATAATTTTGATTAACCAGGAAAGGATCACTTAACGTAACGACCTTTGACCTGTGAATAAATAAAGAAGGAATGAAAAACGTTTTTATATTTTCTTTACACGAATCTCCTTTCTCATACAGACCCCTATAGTTTGAAGAAGGTTATCGAATATATATATATATATATATATATATATATATATATATATATATATATTTGTATATATATATATATATTTATATTTATATTTGTATCTATATATATATATATATATAGAGAGAGAGAGAGAGAGGCAGAGAGACAGACAGACAGACAGACAGAGAAAGAGAATTACAGAGTTGTTCTATTTTAAGTTTCCATATATTCAAATATCATACAAATGAATTATGTTGTTCGAAATTCGTGCTCTAAAATGTAAGCATGAGTTTGTCTACTTATTCTAAAACAAATCATTTATACAATTGTGAATAAAGTGGTCCTAACATCTTGTTTCAAGTATAAGCATGTATTTTTCTAGCTATTGTAAAATTCATTTCTTGAACTACAGAGAGTGGCAAGAAATGCGTCTTTTAAACTGCAAACATACATCTGTATACTCACACTACGACTCATGTAACCAACTTGCATTCTGTTTGGATTGAAACTTATGTTACAAGATAAACGCACGCGTCTGTATATTTACTTTACCACAAACAAGGGTGACGTCTTGTTGGGTCGTAAAATATACATAAATGTATTTTAATCCATGCAGATTTCGTACTTATTAATACGAAACCAAATTTCTATTGAATATAATACTGTGTCTGATATATCAGACTATAAATAAGTTCTTGATGAGCCGTTCCACTTAAGTTAACAAATTTACCGAATTCCCATTATTACCGATTCATATATTATCCAATTGACTACGGTACACTCTTAACCCTTATCCTCGAGTGGTCTCTGGGCCTTGATAAGTGGTTATGCCTATGTAAAAAAAAAATTCAAAAGTTTAAAGATTGACTTGAGTTCAATCGAAACCAAAACATTTGGCGCTCCAGCCGCGTCTTCTATCGATGTAGTTATCGAGAGATAGATAAATAAAACTTAATATTAAACAACTTGAAGAAATGAATTGGATTTAGACATGCGCAGAAAGAATTAAATATATGTCGCGTTGTTCATTCCTCCAAATAGTTTACTCGTTATAAAGCATACTAGGTGTATGATAACCATTTCCTGCTTATTTCAGTCTTATATGATGAGGTGTTTAAGATTTTATCGGTTTAATATCTTAAAATAGACAGACAGGCAGACAGATATATATATATATATATATATATATATATATATATATATATATATATACTAGGCGCGTTCCAAATGTAATGACGCCTACTTTTTGTAGTCACGTGCAAGCGACTCTATGAGTCCGTAGGTCGGTTGGTCTGTCCGTAACACTTTTTTGCTTGGCCTTTTTCGTTAAGATCAAAGGTCAGTTGTTAATAGATGCTGTTCTTAGCTTTTTAAGTTTTTCTTGCCCTTTTTGCCAAAATCAAAGTGTAGTATCTGTTCCGGTAGATACTTTAAGCAAAGACCAGATGTGGGGGCAACCCCACATACCTGACCTTTACCCAGCTCCCATTTCCCACCTCTCGGGAGCTGGTCCCCTTTTTCCCTTCCCCCTCCCTTCACTCCTCACATTAAAAATTGGCCTTGTGCCACATTTGCTCGGTGGGGGAGCAAATAAATACCATCTGTTCCGGTAGATACTACAAGACAAGGCCAAATGTGGGGGAAGCCCCACATATAAGACCTTGGTAAATGTAGGGGCAACCCTTCATAGCAATTGTCACTTTCCAGCTCCCCTACTCCCCGGGGAGTTGGTCCACATTTCCCCTTCACTCCTCAACTTAAAAATCGGCCTTGTGCCTAATTTGCTCGATGGGGGAGCAAATAAATACCCTTTCTTTTTCCTTTTAGTCAAGATCAAAGTGTAGTATCTGTCCGGTAGATACTACAAGACAAGACCATATGTGGTGGCAACTCCACATGTAAGACCTTGTTCAATGTAGGGGCAACCCTTCATACCAATTGTCACTATCCAGCTCCTCTACTCCCCGGGGATTTGGTCCTCATTTCCCTTTCACTCCTTACATTAAAAATCGGCCTTGTGCCTAATTTGCTCGGTGGGTGAGAAAATAGATACCCTTTATTTTGGCCTTTTGGCCAAGATCAAAGTGTAATATCCGTTCTTACTTTCTTGCTGTACTTCTGTTTGTAACCTTGTGATATAAAGTGGGGGATAACTTTTCTGCATTAATTTAATGTAAATTGATCCCCCATTTTACAACCAGTCTGTCTCAAAGCCATTCAAGTCATTCTCCAGATCATCCAAGTCCTTTTTAAGGCTTCTAGTTATTTTTTAAGCATTGAAGTCATTCTTAAGGTCATTCAATTCATCCTTAAGTTCATTAAAGTCATTCTAAGTCATTTACTTTTTATTTATTTAAGTCATTTCAGCCCATTTTTCGGTCATTTTGTTTATCTTTAAGAATTTCATGCCAATCCTACATTCACACATTCATTCATTACACGAGAGCACGCGACTAATGGCTATCGGCCTTATTTTATTCCGTCCAAATTCATCAAATTAAATTGTCAGTTGTATTTTATGACCTGAAATTTTCATATATCTTTTGCAGATATTGAGAGTTTGCGACATCAACTCCTATAATAGACGTGCGTCATAAATAGTAAGACTCCCGTCTTCGTAGTTCTTCCAGTTTTTGAGTTAATAAACATAGTATGGTTTACTTTTTGGACGATTCTTGTACAAATTCAAATCATCTTTAGAGAGTTTAAAAAGATCAGTCCATAATCGTATGCATATTTACCAGAAACTCAGTTAATAAATATATAATGGAAAAAGTATCAAATATAATTATACAAGTATATAATGTGTTTTTATTTTATGTAAAGTACACTCGTTATAATCGAATGCTCCTCGTTTTGGATAGTTTTTTACTTTCAAAATGGCGCTCAGCTGTCTTTAATAATAAATTATTTCGTATACAAAAGACGACATGGAAGATAATTTTTGCGTCAGGTTGAAGCAATGAACCGAATGAAATCAGTAAAGTGAAAATCGATTAGCAGAAAATACAAAGTTTCTTTTTTTTTAGTTTTGAAAATTTAACTTTTGTTCAGTAAAAATATGTTTTCTTTTGGTTCATATATATACAGGGTGGCTTTCCTATTCTTTTACGAAGTTTACTGAATTGTTCCCAGTGCTTTTTTTTACAAGGTGGTCACCACTTATCTTATTTAAAGGGCCGTTCATCAGGAATTTTTTTATGTTTGACTTGAAGACATTCAGGTTGTAGTCAGGTGGGAAACAGGCAGACGGAATAGAGCTCCACATGGGTGCACTTCTAAGAAAGAAGCTTTGTTCATGGAATCTACGTTTTGATTTAGGCACAGATAAGGAGAGGGGAAAATTATTGACAGTGGTTTCAGCTAGACGAGTGTTTTTTGTAAAAGATTGGCGAGGGGGACTAGAGAATGGAGCTCAGACGAGCACCTGCCATGGAAATAACGATAGAACAAAGACAGGCTCGCTACGTATCTTCTGTGGGAAAGAGGTTGCAGGGAAAAGATATGTTGCTTCAACGTTCTTTGTTACATGTAGCGCTTGATGTTTTTCCTCTGTAGCAGTTTTTCTTGCCCGCGCATGTAGCTCATGCGTGTTAGTCTCCGCATTCAAAGGTTTCCTTTAATATTTCAGCTGTTTTCATTAATTAATTTCCACTCTTTTTTCAAAGCTTTTCAGGATTTTTCCTAGTGCTCGTACTATTATATGTATTATTCCTCTTTTCTTCATCTTCCACATCCCTTTCAGATCTCTTGCCAGCTCCGTGTATTTGTTTCGCTTCTTCTTTTCTTTGATATAAACCCTGTGGTCAGCTCGAACAGTAAAAGTCTATGATTTGACAGAACTTGTCTTTCTTATTAATTATTACGACACCTGGTCTTTTTGCTTGGATGGGTTTATCAGTTTGTATATCCATGTCTCATAGGACTTTGTGATTCTCGTTTTCAAGTACTGTTGTTAGCTTATGTTTGTACCATTTGTCTGTGCGTTCGAGATGCAGTTGTTTGCATAATTCCCAGTGCACTGCCCTTCTCACTTGGTCGTGCCTGTTCTTGTATTCCTTTTTGGCCGGTTTGCTGCATTCACTTACTATAGTTTATCGCTTCGCCTCTTTGTCGGCAGAGGCTGCATTCTTGTGTTTTATCGATCTTTGCTTTGATGTGGTTTGTTCTTATGGAGTTTTCCTGTGCTCCGGTTATTAGGGATTCAGTTTCTCGACTTAGGTGTCCTTTTCGCATCCATGTCCAAATGTTTTCTTTATTCTCATCTTTTATCATCTTATGAATCTTCCATGTAGTTGTTTTTCTTCCCATTTTTCTTTTCCCTTTTTTTTCTTTTATCTATTTGTTTTATGTATTTGATGATGTCTGCTTTTCCAACTCCCTAAATATTTGTAGGCGTCTTGTGTCTAGTGTCCTCATCTCTTCTTGGTTGGGTAGGTCTAAATCATCCGTTTCCTTTCGTTTTTCCTATTCTTTTATATAGCAGTGTCTACTTTTTCATTTCGAATTCTATTCGAAAGTCCTGGCTGAAATTCTTGTGGTGTCATAGCTTTTTCTAGATTCTTTTTGTTCCTGGCGCAACGTTTCAGGTCGTCCATATACATGAGGTGGTTCTTTCGTTTGTATTATTAAACGTGTGTCCGGCTTGGCATTTTCTACGTATATTATATGTTATTGATGTTGATAACCAAAAGTGGCGATAAAGAAACATCTTAAAATACATCTTTCTTTTTTTATCTCACTTATCAGCTTTCAATTTAAGTTTCGATGTTACCAAAGTTTATTTCTTTAACCATATTGATAATCGTATATTTAATTTTGTACAATTTCAGCATTCTATTATCCATGCTTGAGGGAGTTTGCCATTCCATGCCATGGCTATGTTTATGCTTTTACTTTTTTCTTCTGTCAGATGTATTGGATTTACATAGTAGAACATGCGTTCCTCTTTTCCCCCTCAGCATCCATTCTGTTCCTCAGAAAGCACTCTACAATTAATAAAGGAATGTTAGATTTGCTCTCTCATTTTTGCTGTTAAGGTTTTACGCGTGATTGATAAGCAGCTTTAGTTGCTTGACTCTGTTTCCATTTGCGTGTTTCTTGGATTCACAAGAACGTTGGTAGCAACGAGCCCCCCCCCCTCCACGGTCCAAGCCATCTTCTTAATCATCTAGAGGAAGTTCTTCCTCTACTCGGTTTTTATATTTTTCTTGACCTTTCACGAATATTTGGTGTAGCGTCAATCTAGGCCGACACTACCATTATTAGCATTATTTGGAATCATTAGGATTTTACACAAGAACCTTAATCAACGATTGTTTTGCTGATACTCTGTGGTGTTCCTTGGAGTTTTTACGTAAACATGTATCCACAGATTACCAGTATTCTCCAGCACTTTCGATAACCAATTCAAATGTATGAGGCCTGGTTGTTGTTTCTCTCGTCGGTATTTCTATCCACTTATAGTCTTCTCGACTATTGATACGAATGGGTGTGGTGGGAGGTTTCAAGTTTCTTGATTTCATATAGGGTTGGACTATTTTGTTTTTATTTTTTTACTTCTTTGTTTGCAGCTTTTATTAGTAATTAGGAATTAATGTTTATTAGTTTCTGCATTTAAGGGTTTCACTTAATGTTTTAGCCGTTTTTATTATTTTTATCCATTGTATCTTCTTAGCCACAACCTAATTCCAATCTTTCCTATTCTTTTACGAAGTTTACTGAATTGTTCCCAGTGCTTTTTTTACAAGGTGGTCACCACTTATCAAGGCCCGGAAGCTACTCGGGTATACGGTTTATTGCGGAACAGTACGATAAAGTGTCTTACTTAAAGGGGCGGTTCATCAGGAATTTGTTTATGTCTGACTTGAAGACATCCAGGTTGTAGTCAGGTGAGAAACAGGCAGACAGAATAGAGTTCCACATGGGTGCACTTCTAAGAAAGAAGCTTTGTTCATGGAATCTAAGTTTTGGTTTTGGCACAGATAAGGAGTGGGGAAAATTTTTGACAGTGGTTTCAATTAGACGGGCACTCCTCGTGAAAGATTGGCGAGGGGGGACCAGAGATTGGAGTTCGGTACTATCATTATTAATGACTACACATTTTCATACAGGTCAGCATTTATTGATTGCCCTTGAGAACAATCTGTGGTGTTCTCTGGAGTTTGAGTAACGACGAATCTTTCCAGATTTTTAGTGCTAACTCCCTCTTTCGGAAACATTTTCAAATTATTTTGTATTATCGCCATAGACGTTTCCTACTGATTTAACGTTGGTAGCGACCATTGGTGTTCACTGTAATTTGGGTGGCAATAAGTCAGCCGAAGGTTCCAGTGCTCTTATATGTGCAATTTTGGTCAGTGCTTTCTTTCCTCCGTCTTTCCATCGTCCTTGACCCTCCTCGAATATTTGGTGTGGCATCAGTTTATGGTGACACGATAAAAATGAGGAGGTGGGATGAAGTCAAAGCGGGATGGTTACCTTACAATCATACAGTTTATGTTTTCAATATTTTATGCGTTGTTTCTTTATATATTATTATTATTATTATTATTATTATTATTATTATTATTTACTAAGGGTTTTTTTACACAAGCCATCACCAAAATACTCTCTTTTCAAACAATCTGTGGTGTTTCCTGGATTCTGAGTGACAACGAGATTCCTTAGATTTCCAGTCCTCAGTATCCCTTTTGATAAACTTTGTAATAAGTCTGTGTTATCGCAATAGCCATTTACCATTTATTTCTTGTTAGTAGCAATCATTCATCTTCAATTGTTATTATCTATATATTAATAAGATAGCTTGTCTGTTATTTATTTTTTTGTATGTCACGCTTACATCCGAGTGACTATCGTTATGGAAATCTTTTTTTTTTTTTTGTAATAAATAATTTAAGCAAGAAGTCATCATAACTTTTGGTTTAGGTTTCGATTATAGCTGATGGCACTGAAGTCATTTATTTTTTTATTATTACTTTTATCAGGAAGTCATCATAAGTTTTGGTTTTGGCTTGGATTATAGCTTAAGAAACTCAAGTTATATATATATATATATATATATATATATATATATATATATATATATATATATATATATATATATATACTAACTGTGCCCTGCCACGCGTTGCTGTGGCTCAATTTGGTGTAATGGAAAATTCTAATAAAAAGAGAAAATGCATGTTTCTTATATTCTTAGTACAGCAATCAACTCTACAAGGTAAAAAAAAAAGGCGAAAATGAAAAAAAATGTTACTCTTGCAGAATTGGATCCTGATCGTCGGGATTACCGTCAATTATGGCTTGATCTCGACCAACAATCAGTGGATAAATCTGAACGTAGTAAAAATGTTGAAACGCTAAATGTTTTTTTTTCTGTATACAAAAATGTGAGTTAGTAATTAATATTAGGTGATGAGGGGGAGTACTATACACAGATTCGAAAAAGTTGTCCAAAAACAAATAAATGAAAGCAAAGGTCAGGTAAGTTATGTTTCTACCTAACTGGATAATTGTTTAGTGTTTTTATGTAATGTAAAATGTTTAATCGGCTCGAAAAACAGAAATGGTTGCAGACTGTTGAATACGTTAAGTTTGGGAAAGTAAGTTGAAAATTAAAAACTATACAATACAGTGTCAAAAACCCACCGAATATATGTTACCATGACATAGGCTGACATAATCGGTGGGTTTGTGACAGTATTTTGTATAGTTTTTTACTTTTAACTCACTTTCTCAAACTTAACGTTATCAACAGTGTCCGCCACCATTTGTATCTTTCAAATACACCGATAAACACTGTTTTTCGAGCCGACTAAACGTTACATTAAATGAAAAGGGTTTGTACTAGTAAACACAGATACAAAGAAGTTGTCAAAAAATAAATATATGACAAATAAATGTTATCAAATGCAAAAAAAGTAAATGTTCTACCTAACTGGATAAGATTGCAGTGTTTTTATGTAATGTATAATGTTTAATCGGTTCAAAAACATGCAGTGTTTATCGGTATATTTGAAAAATACAAATGGCGGCAGACTGTATCAGACACGTTAAGTTTGAGGAAATTTTGGGAAAATGAGTTTAAACTAAAAAAACTATAAAAAATACTGCCAGGAACTCACTGAATATATGTTACTGTGACGTAGGCTGACATATAATCAGTGGTTTTAAACTTTTTCTCGATACAGGTGACGACTTTTAGAGTCCCTTTTTTGTGATTACCTGGTTTGAGGATATTTGTACAACTAAATGACAATCTGCCCCAAAAATCCGGTATTATTTTACTTTAAGGCCCGTCTCATGTTCGTATATAACGAAATATTTTATTGTAGATTTCGGTGTACTAAAAACGAATCTGCAAACCGTTTCCGTCGCAAAAAGAAAGTTTTCATGATATGAAGAAATTACTTTTTCGAAAAGTGGGTGATCACTTTTCAATCTAAATTTAACTTAGAATGAGCACCCACTTTCTGACCACCTGAGAGAGGGGCATTTTTCTGTGTGTTTCTTGGCTAAAAAGTTTTTTGTTTGATTTCTTTTGACGGGTTAACCCCTGAACTCTGGGACCATTTTCCATTTCACAGCCGTAGCCTTCGTTTATGCTACGCGCGAGCATAAACGAAAGCTGTTTAGCCAATAAACATGAGAAAAAATCCCCCTCTCTCGGGTGGCTAGAAAGTGGGTGCTTATTTTAAGTTAAATTTACATGGAAAAGTGATCGCCTACTTTTCGAAAAAGTAATTTATTCATATCATGAAAACTATTTTTTGAGACGGAAACGGTTTGCAGATTCGTTTTTAGCACACCGAAATCTACAAAAAAAAGTTTGTTATATACGAACGTGAGACACACGGCCCTTTATGGAAAATTTTATCAAAAATCCGGGAGAGAATAGTTTTCAATAAAAACAGCAAATGAATTCGATAGAAAAAAATGGATGCTATTTTTTTTTAAATCTTCTATGTGTTTCTTGGCTAAAAAGTTTTTTTGTTTCATTTCTTTTTCATTTTGAAATTTAAACAGGTAATTTTAAAAAATTTTCCAAGGGTAGAAAGAAAATCCCCCCCCAAAAAAAAATCGTGGCCACAAAGTGGGTGATCATTTTACGTTAAATTTTTATGGAAAAGTGATCCTCCACTTTTTTAAACTAACATTTTTCATATCTTGGAAACTACACGTTTGCCTTAATTATAAACGTTATTTACGTTTTCAGCGACCCCGAAAATCTTTAAGAGTGGTAATTTTAAAGAAATTTTCGAGGGTCGAGTAATTCTTCATATTAACCTTTTTTTTTACCAATAAAATAAGAAATTAAGAATTAGACACATTTATTTTAGGTAGGCTTCGCAAGGAAAGTTTTTAAAAATAAAAAAATTAAGATAAACAAATGATGCTAGTGCGCTTATCGATCCGCGCTATTTTTTAAATCGTATTTCCAAGTTTAATTAAAGTTTTATATGTTTTTTTTTATTCAATTATAAGGTTAAAGTACAAATATATATATTAAAAAGTAGGGATTTTTTTTTACCCATCTATTAATTAGATAGTTAAATGTTGTAATTCGAAAGTCGTCCACGTGTGGTGCACGTGAAAGGCTAATTTCTACCGGAAATGAAATGGCTAAGAGTCTCGCAGTTACGAAAACTATTTTTATTTTATTTCATATATTTTTATAATTTGCGATCTTAATTATCTTAATTTATATTAATAACATGCAAACATTCTTTGATATTACAGATAAATTTTCTGAAAATTTCAATAAAGTTGTTAATGTAGAAATATGGTTCGATCGACTTTGAACGAACCAAGAATTACATTTATATATATATATATATATATATATATATATGGTAATTTATAAAATATATATGGCGATTAAGCTACACTGAATATTCTGCGTTTCATCCACTGTAGGATTCGTCAGGCGTATGCGCGAATTTTGTGGTTGCTTCTTGTTTTTATATATGTTGAGGATTTCTAGTTAGCCAATCAGCTTTCTAGTATCCACCGAGCCCCCTCCTATCAGCCAATGGGCATGCATTTTATCGAACAAAGGATATGTTTTAGAACTAGGTTAGTGGTTTAAGGTAGATCTTTTCCCTCCTTTTTTATATATATATATATGAATATACCTATGTGTACACACACATGCACACATATATACATATATATACATATATGTGTGATCGTTTATGTATATTCATGTTTATTTAATTTATTTATTTGTTTGTTTTCTATTGTTATTGTTAGTTTTAAAGCTATTTTGTATCGCTATCCTAGAGTAAGTTTTATTTTGTGAACACAGTTGTTTGCTATTTCTCGTCTACAGTTTAATAGATTTTGAGGTTCTTTAAAGTACAGGATAGCAAATTTTTCATGGAGGCATAATTTACATGGGTCGTCATATATATATATATATATATGTGTGTGTGTGTGTGTGTGTGGATGAAACGCAGAATATTCAGTGTAGCTTAATTGCCATATATATTTATGAATTACTAACTAGCTCTACCTACGTATTGAGCACTTTTGAAGTAAATACTTAAAGTTTACGCATAAATCTATACTTTTGTGTGTTAGATTTGTGTGAGTGAATGAAGTAGTTATATATATATATATATATATATATATATATATATATATATATATATATGTTTTCATAAGTTTGGATTTCGGTTTCGAAGACAGCTGATGCACCAAAGTCATATGGATATATTTCTTTTTATTTTTGAAATTGCAACTTTATAATATATAAAAATCGATAGAAAATTAACTATATAATTATATATATAAAGTCAGCAAGATTAAATAAATAAATTATAAATTAACAAATAAAATAAAGCGTACCTTACGAAGGAACTATTTAATAATGCTATTATAATAATTATAAATATTGCGCATATTAATAATATTGTTGTTAGTGGCGGTATTGGTTGTTAGATGCGGAAGTATCGAATCAATCCGAGGATAAATTGTAAAAAAAAAAAAAAAAAAGGAAACATAAAACAGTTTATGGTTACACCATCTTAGTGTCAACATCGACTTTGAATTCGGTGTCTGACGATTGAAATTCGAATCAAGA
>NC_136496.1:22185150-22330150 GCF_053919585.1 Euprymna scolopes | reverse complement strand
AGAATGTGAGAGAGCATATATAATTACTTCCACAGCCACACAACGCAGCTTACAAAAGCCATGAAAGCCAACAAATTCCAGTCTGTAGACTTTATTAGCTCTTGTGATCTGCGACGTTGTCTGGCTGCGGAAATAATTATATATATATATATATATATATATATATATATAAAGTACTTTATTTACTCACATAAACTTAATATACGAAAGTATAGATTTATGCGTGAACTTTAAGTATTTACTTCAAAAGTGCTCAATACGTAGGTAGAGCTAGTTAGTAATTTATAAAATATATATAGCGATTAAGCTACACTGAATATTACGCGTTTCATTCACTCTAGGACTCTTCAGGCTTATGCGCATAAGCCTGAAGCGTCCTAGAGTGGATGAAACGCGGAATATTCAGCGTAGCTTAATCGACATATATATTTTATAAATTACTATATATATATATATGTGTGTGTATGTATATATGTATACACACATATATATATATATATATATATATATATATTAAGTAATGTGATTTACAATTTAAAAATTTAAAAAAAAATTTTTTAATTTAAAAATCAAATTTTAATTAAATTAAAAATCAGTTTCATAAGAAGGAACAACAACAAAGTCAATTATTCATGTATACCACAAATAAAAAGCACGGATTTCCGAAACGATAGTACAGATAATTGACTTTGTTGTTGTTCCTTCTTATGAAACTGATTTTTAATTTAATTAAAATTTGATTTTTAAATTAAAAATTTTTTTTTTTAATTTTAAAATTGTAAATCACATTACTTAATATTGAATTAGCTCTAGGACATTTAACTATCGAGCTTATTATATATCTAAATTACAACGAGCATTTCCTGTATTTTAATTAAACTAGTAATTTCACTGTTACATTAAAATACACTTAGCTCTTTAGACTATTATTCTAATCTCCTTTAAATTATATATATATATATATATATATATATATATATATATATATATATATATATATATATATATATATAGGGGTAGTCCAAGACTTATCTGATACTCTGCTAGGAAAAAATAATTAAATAAAAAAATTTTTAAGTACGTAGAATGATATTTTATTTTAATTAGTAAAAATATTTCATATCTGTGCTTAGCATTTTTAAGAATTTTTTTCCAAATAATTTAATTTCTTTGAGTTCGGATATTGGTTGGCTCACAATTACCGCCTGATCTAAACCTCTGCGATTTTTTGTTGGAATATTTGAAGTCAAAGGTATTGTCTCCCACCCCCGATCTCCTTAAGAATAAAAATGAATCATTCGTTCTGAAATTGCAGTTGTCGAACCCGAAATGATGTCTCGTGTCATTAAATATTTTTGTGTGTTAGCAATGATAGGAAAAATTCAGCCGGTTTATTATTTAAGATAGTGTGAAATAAAGTGCATTTAAGCAATGCAAAATATATTTTCTTTATATCATTTTTACAAATCAGTCAGATCATTTTGGGGCACACAAAATATATATGAGAATAATAGCAATGATATTTCGACAAGATGGAGAAATAATGAAGGAACAGACTATATATATATATATATATATATATATATATATATATATATATATATATATGCATAGTAAAAGTACCCGTCGTTGACTGGGTTAAAAAACAGCCTACAGAAAATGGATTCGGATTCATGAACGTATGATAAGTTATGAAAAGGAAGGGTTTTTAATTTTTTATTTCCATACTTTGTGGACCAGGCGCGAACGCATACCTCACAATTTTAAGGAACCACCGTCTGCCAGATCAAATATACCCATTCCTGTGTCTCGATACATCTTCTATCATTATATGTAATCAGTTTTTTAAAATAGTCTACCATATAGGAGCCTATTCGTGACCAGACACACACACACACACACACACACACGCACACACACATTCAGCTTTATATTATATATATATATATATATATATATACATCCATCCAAATATACTTTATTTCCTTATAATATATACTAATCCTTATTTAAGAAGCTCAATGTAATTACAAAGCAATATAATTAACGAATGACAATGATATATGGTCATAGGCACACACACGCATACGTATATACATAATGAATGAATGAAAAATCTATAGTTCAATTTCATGATGTTGACCATCTTACAATTTATTTCTTTAATTCAGTTTACATTTACAATTTTTAAATTCAAAATGGCGTATATCGAACATATAAGGTATTTACAATTTCTCTTCCAATTTTCGGATTTTTAATCATGTCAAAACGAACTTTATCTTCTTTGATGAATTGATCATTGCTATTTCCTCTGATGAGTAAAACGCAAAATAGATTCACTGATTGATATAATAATTAAGTAATGGATTTTGAACTACGAAACAGATACTGTCAAGAATTGAAAATGTCACCTGAATTAAAGGAATAAATTGTAAGATGGTTAACATCATGGACTTTGGCATATAGAATTTTCACCCATTTATTATTTATATATATATATATATATATATATAAATATGTGTGTTCCTATTACTATATATATATATATATATATGTATACAAAGATATATGATGATGATTGCAACGTATTGTCAGACGAGTGCCACTCTCTCAGACACTTAAAGTCCATGAGCCCAAATACCTGAGGGAGTATCTATGCAAAGATGATGTTACAGAGTCTTAGTTTTGAATGACAGCTAAGACTCTCTCTCTCTCTCTCTCTCTCTCTCTCTCTCTCTCTCTCTCTCTCTCTCTCGGATCAACATGTCGAGATCCAGCAACACACACACATACATATATATATATATATATATATATATATATATATATATATATAGAGAGAGAGAGAGAGAGAGAGAGAGATGGGGGGGAGAGGAAGAGAGAGAGTAGTGAGAGTACATATCATTGAATTTAATCAATGATTAACGAATAACGTCATTACGTCACACCAACAGTTTCTTTTGTATTCATTACGTTTTTATTTTTATTGTCTCGGTTTAATACGCTATTAAAAACAATAAATATGACGACCATATCTACTTAACTTCTTAATCCGACAGTCTTTACTGTTCAAGATAAATGAATGAAAATAATGTGATTGTGTGTCAGTTATAAGCTCATCGTTATTATTACAATTAGCAACGCATCTTATGCAACACGCGAGATCTTTTTAATCGACACATGTGATTCAGAGTAAGTTTGATAACGATAATGATTATTGAATACCTACTAATTTCATTAGGTAACAAAAAGTGATAATAAACGCAGTTTATTTATATCATTGATTTTTTTTTTACTTGATCGTACATCCTATGCTAATAAACTGACGAGCATTGTTTCGTTAGTGATGTGTAAAGTTGTTATGCATACTTAGCAGAAGAAGGGAATGGATGGAGAGCAAACAGAAGATGAAGAATTGAGAAATACGAGGGATGGAAAACGAAGCAAAATAAAATCCCGTCCACTGACAGACGTGTACACGTATTATTGCTAAATAAATCTTGAATTCTTTGAGAAAGCAAATGTTTTCGGTCTAGGAATAAAGATTTGTTCTTTTTACGGACATGTAAGCGGAGATAAAACAGAGTGATGAAACAAAACCGAAGATTTATCCTTCAACCAAAAACTACCAGGAGCAAGGCCATTATTAAGATGGGGTTTTCCTTTGTGTGCTTAGGTGTATAGTCCATGTGTGTGGAATACTACAAGGTCTACCCTACCGAGATTTGAACTTTAAACAAGGCACGGCGAAAACGGATGAAGGGAGTATTTTTTTCTTTTTTTACCGGAGTACGTCTTTAAAAATCTATCAAAAATCAAATCATTATCTAATCAATACGAAACTTTAATCGATTATTATCTGAAGAATGAACTCGATAATGGCGTACGTGTTTTTAATAATCGACATTAATACACACACATAAACACACACACAAACACACAAACAAATACGCACACAAACACACACACATATATACACACACACACATATATATATATATATATATATATATATATATAACAAAAAATAAACAACTGCGCACTAATTTTAAATGTTTTCTTCATAATCTGTTGTGTTTTAATGTGTAAAAGTCGTTGATTATTCTTGTGGGGTTCAAATCACCTCTATTTGAGAACTAAGTGGAATCAACTAGTCCTATGAATACCACTGGTTTCAGAGACTAAATGTAAACATTCATCCCATATTTAACCGCATGCTACGAACACGTTCCTCTCATAAAACTTTAGTGGCTCCTGTATTCTTAATGATAAATGCATATTATATTTTATACAATTTACACTACTTGTGGTTTCTTTCATTTGTAACCTCTAGCACGGGTCTACAACAACTGGCTGACGAGGACGATTCAAGAACTTCCTGGATAAATCTACAATAATTGCTAAAAACAACTCAATGACCCATATTAGGGCAAAGAATTAATTCTAAAAAAGACAGCCATTGGAAGACAGCAGTTGACGACCAAAAAGATTCAAGAAAATAAAACACATGCGGATATTCGAAATAGTTTTTCCTACACTCGGTGGAAATTCGAAGATTCAAAATTATTTATTTTTCCAAAGTTCGGTGAAAAACAGGAAAAACTATTTGTCAACATTGAGACAAAAACCAACATTCTAGCGGAAAAATCCACAAGCACGGGATAATGAACACTTAAAAAAAGGACAACAATTCTTGCCGCAAAAAAGATTTAACAAAGACGTCGTCAAAAAGCCTTATTCTTGTTGTTAAAATAGCTACTAAAACGTAAACTACGATCTGAAATAGAACTCATAAGATGAATTGCGTGGAGAATTATCACTACTGAATTAATTAGACCAAGTTTTCAGTAAGTACAAAAAAACTTTTTTCGGTCTAAAAACCATGTCCTGCTAATACGTATTATAGTTAAAAAGCGTTAGCGTTGGAAAAGAAAAACACCTGCAAAAGTAAATAATAGTATGTTTATTTATTGGCTAAAGCAAGTATTGGCACAAATTAAAAAATATGTCGGATTTTAATCCGATTAACATAAACGTTTCACTGGTCGACGGGACTACACGTTGAGGAAGAAAAACAATTTCGCCCAACACGACAAGCAAAGTGTTAACGAGAAAAGGACATTCTTTTTCGCACATAGATCTAAGATAATAGCCAATATTAAATAAATGCTATGAACTCTCTTTCAAAGATAAGTAACTTTTTCTTTTTAAGGAAAATGGGGGGAAAAGATGTGTAAGATCAACAAGGAACTGAACACAATACCTACACGGTACAAAAATTGAAAAATGACAAACGAAATATTCTACTTTCTGTATAAATGCAAACGCCGAATAATTTTCTCAGAAGAATTTCCACACGTGGAAATAAATATATGAAAGAAATATTCATTAAATAACCAGGTGCGAATTTTGTAAAGTTTTTTTTTTTCTATAGAGTTGGTAACTTATAGGAAAATAAATCCACGAATTGTGTTATTTCTAAAAAAAAAAATCATTTTTTCATTAAGTAATTCCACATCGTCAAAAAAATGGACGATTTTGCAAAACTTTCGGAAATGGTTAAATTTCAACAAAGTCAACTTGAAAAAGGTTTCTGAGAAGAGAATTTGGCAATACAGAAACAAAACGAAGAACAACAATTGGCAATACAGAAACTTTACGAAGAGAAACAATTGGTAATACAGAAACAGAACGAAAACAAACAGTTAAATTTAATAAAATATATCGAAGAAAAACGAAGAAGAGCAAAGAAATGAACGAACAAATATTGGAAAAGCAGTTAGATTTAATGAAATTCATCGAGGAAAAACAGGAAAGAGAAAGGAAAGAAATGAATGAACAAATATTGAAATTGAAAAAAAATATTTAGAGCAACACAACCAGTCAGATAAACAAATGGGTTTGATAATGCAAGTTTTAGTGAATAAGGACAGCGGAGAAGAAACCAGCATTGCTTTTTTCCCAAAATGCGATATGGTCAGCTATTGATACATTTCACTATGCTCCTGAGGAAGACCTAACGTTTGAGGCATATTTCAGAAGATTTGTAGACCTTTTTAAAGTTTATTGCAGTGCGTGGAAATGAATCTTACATATAAGAAGAGTCAGGACTATACGACGTTTGCGTCTATAGTTATTAAGCACTGTTACGATTTCAAATTGTCGTCATTAACGGCGGACAATTTCAATATTTAATATTCACACAAGGTTTGATAGGCAAAGCAGAGGCCAATATAAGACGTCGTGCTCTAAATAAATTGGAATTAGAACCTGATTTGACGCTTCAGAAACTGGATGAAGATTGTCAGCGGTTCGTGGCAATTGTGCAAGATTTCCGAAAAATAGATGAAGCAGGTATCGCTCACATTAAATAAATACGCTTACAAAATTAAAAGACGCCCGTCCGCCAGCAATTACCAACGAAGAGGCAAAAAGAACCCTTCACAAAATCATCAGGATAGACAAAATCCTAGGAACATTGTAGCAAAGTGGAGGACCTCGTGAGTACAAACGAAAAAAAACATGTGACCTATGCAAGCGAGCAGGACACAATGCCTCATATTGCAGAACAAAATTAGCAAAAAAGAGCCACGTGAAAACTTCAAATATGGACCCTTCACTAACAGAGAACATAAGAAAATATGTTACGGCGAAAATAAAAAATAACGAAGTAAAACTTCAGATCGATTCAGGGTCGGATTTATCAATTATAAATTTTCACACGTATAAGAGAAAAGGAAAGCCCACGATCACAAGGGCGAATAAAGTCGCAAGATCGGTAACTGGTGAAAAATACATTTTGAGGGTGAGGTAGTTGTTAATGCGTCGCTAAAAAAACGACAAAAAAGCTAAAAGTTTTCGTTCTAAAGAACACAACGAACTTATTCGGGACCGATTTGATCAGGAATTTGAATTATGGGACTCGCCAATGAGTGATTTTTGTCACAAAGTCGAAAACCTAACGGCCGAACCAACAAACTAAAAAAAGATCTCCAAAAATCTTTCCCAAGTGTTTTCTCCGAAAAGCTTGGATGCTGCACAAAAATAAAGTCGAGATTCAAATTGCTGGATGAAGCAAAACCAATATTCAAAAAGCCTCGGAGCGTACCGTTCGCTTCGAGGTGAAAATTGAAGAAGAATTGGAAAGACTAGTTAACACTGGGATTTTGACCCCTATTAACTATAGTGAATGGGAAGCCCCCACCGTATACGTGAAAAAAAATCTAAAAGGATTAGGGTATGTGCCGATTTCCGACCGGATTGAATGCGGCGCTGACGGACCAGCACTATCCGCTACCTCAACACACAAAAGACTTTATAAATTCAATAGATTAGCATTTGGTATAAAAGTAGCTCCTGTAACCTTCCAGCAGGTAATTATTACTTTGCTACGCGGTTTGGATTTCGATATAGGCTATCTGGACGATATTCTTATGCGTAGTCAAACTGTTGAACAATATAGAGATCATGTATGTCAAGTGCTTTACAGAATAAAAAGATACGGCTTCACATTGAAGGGAGCAAAATGCGAATTTTATGGAACGAATTAAATACCTAGGTCATATCGTAGATGAGGACGGGAGGAAACCCGACCCAGACATGTCCACAGCTATCAAATACATTCCAGAACCTCATAATGTAATTACATTGCAGAGTTTTTTAGGGATCGCGAACTATTATCAGACGTTCCTTAAGAACATGCATGATTTATGTGCGCCATTGTATGTAGAATTAAAAAAAAGTACACAAAAAAATGGGACTGGACGCCTAAGTGCCAAGCAGCGTTTAATAAATTAAACGACGTATTAACGTTAGATTTTTCCCTGACTCATTTCAATCCGAAACAAGAGATTATTGCCGCAACTGACACAAGTGCTTATGTGATCGGGGCGTGTATTCTACACAAGCTGCCTGATGGGTCTATTAACCGATCGGATATGCGTCAAGAACTTCACTGCCTGCCGAGAAGAATTACCCCCAAATCGGAAAGGAAGCACTGGGGATCATATTCGGTGTTACAATATTCCACCGATTTTTACATGGTCGTATATTTAAATAGCAAACTGACCAGAAGCCGCTTATAACCATCTTTGGCTCTAAAAAAGGTCTGCCAACTTATACAGCCAACAGACTGCAAAGATAGGGGGACCATTCTACTGAATTAAGATTTCAGTATGGAATTTCTTACATCTGCGAAGTTAAGTACCGCAGACGGATTGTCGCGATTTATCCAGAAACTAAGAGAACTACTGGAAGGCACAGTAATAGCGTCACTGCAAAGTAAAACGGACTATACACAAATACTATGTAATACTATCAAGGAACTAACAGTCACTTTGGAAGATATAATAAGGGGGGCTAAAGAAGATAGTTTTATCAAAGAAATGAAATCGAAAAATAAAATCGGATAAATCGGCGGCGGAAGCTTATGCTGTGTGCAATAAGGTACTGTTGTATCGAGAAATATAGTAATCCCAGATAAACTACAAAAGAAAATTCTACAGGATTTTCATACGAGACGCCCAGTGGTTACGCTAATGAAGAGCCCAATGAGGGCCTACGTTTACTGGAAGAATATGGACACTAATATAGAAGGCGCTGTAAAGCTGTGAAAGAGATGCGCATTGGCTGCAAAATCGCCCTCAATACAATTTAGCCCGTGGTCTAAAGCGGACCACCCATGGCAAAGAATACACGTAGATTACGCAGGCCCACTGGATGGAAACTATTATTTAATATACAGTTTTTCGAAATGGCCTGAGGTATTTCGATGTAAAAGTCCAACGGCGGATTTTACAATCAGTGCTCTTCATTAATTGTTTGCTAGGTTTGGTGTGGTTGATTCTCTAGTTTCATACAATTGCACAAAATTCACTTCAGCAGATTTAAAAAATTCTGCGAGGCTTTCAAGGTTATCCACATAACGACGCCAATCTGTCATCTCCGATTGAACGGTCAGGCAGAGGGGGTTGTAGACACGTTGAAAAGAGTCCTAATAATACTAATTATTATAACTATTTCGACTAACAAACTCTCGGTATCCTTATATTAACTCCTCTAACTAAGTGGCTCTTAGTTTTAAGAAATTGTGACTCAATAGTTTGAAAAAATTACACAAAATCGCAAGGAATCGTTTGTGGTGTTATTCACTCTTTCCTGGCAACGTCGGTTTCCCAATCTAATTAGTTTTATATATTTTTTAAAATGCACTTAGTACAGAAGAAAACGCTGTTAGATAAATATTTGGGGTTGTTCGGTGCGACTTGAGAATCAATTGAAAAAAATGGCGGCCATGAAATTTAACACAGAAACAGAATTTTTTTTTTTAATTTCCATTAGTCATTGCATGTTGAGCATACGAAAGATAAAGAGTGTGGGCGGGCGAAGAAATTAAATAAGAGAAAGAGAGTGAAAGAAAAGAACGTAATGCGGAAAGAATAAAGAGAGTGCGAGAGGTAAAGGTAGGGGTATTGTTATCAGCAGTTTTCTAGGTAGACACGGTGCACGCTAACTGCGCATGCGTCAGAGAATCAACAAAGGTTTTCATATTAACAGAAATTCTTTTTTAGGTCGAACAGATTAGATGAATATCCATTTATATAAATATTCACACGCAGGTATCACTGGGAATACATCACCGAGATCCATGGTTCATGGCTAAAATTGCTTATATATAGTAAATCAAATATGGCGTTATGAAAAATGTTTCCTAGTTAGTGGTAAAGCTAATGATTTTTTTCAGAAGAATGTTTACATATTCAACAATAGTTTTTTTTTCAATCATTTTTCAATGATTTTGCAAAGTTTAAACGATTGCATTCCTTTGTTATCAACCTCTTCCTTCACTTCATCAGTTTTCGTCAAAGGGAAGAGATTTATATCTGTTTAAGGCCAATTCTTTGGTGAATTTGTGTTATTTAACATAACACGTAATAGTCCTACATAAGCATATGAGTAAAAGACTAGGGGCGTCAAAGAAAAATACATCTCATGTTTTGGAAGTATAACATTATATGTATATGAATATATATATATATATATATATATATATATATATATATATATATATATATATATGTATATTGTTATCCACTGACACATATTTTGTCTTCTGCGACTTATCAGTGGCTGAATCTAGTAGGATACAGCCACTCTGATGAGTCGTAGAGGACGAAACACGTGTCAATGGATAACAACATTTTAAAAATAATACATACGCTGCTCCCTATTTGGGGTTACCAAACTGGTCAAAGGGGAAATTATTCTCAACTTGCATTTAAGGAAAAATGCGCTTCCATATAAATAATTGAATTCATTAGATAATATCGCTAACAAAAAAACAACAACATCTATCTATCTCTGTTTCTCTCTCTCTCTCTCTCTCTATATATATATATATATATATATATATATATATTTATATGTTTATATATATATATATATACATATATATAATATATATATATATATATACATATATATAATATATATAATATATATATATATAGAGCGAGAGGGAGAGAGAGAGTAGAGAGAAAAGATAGAGAGAAAAAGATAGTTTTTGTATATATATATATATATATATATATATATATATATATATATATATATATATATATATATATATATCGGATTTTTGAATTTTACTTGTGCAAATGGAAATTCAATTAACTTTCTAGAAGTTATATATTTGGATTTTACCGTCACTGGATTATTTATCTTCCACCAGACTATCCATTCATGTGTAATCACCTTGTCTTTACCATACTCCTTCTACTTCACTTTTTTTGTTATCAAGTTAGATCTTCGACTTACTTGTTGTTTCATCAAATACTTTCGCATGCAAAATCGGATCCCGCTCTTTGCTAATTCCTACCCTCTGATGAGAAGGAAAGTATTTCTTCGAAACTCCGCGGATTAAGGACTATCCACTTATCTAGTGTTTCCTTTTCAGATTATATGTGTTTTCAAAGTGTTTCTTAACAGGTTTTATTAACTGTTTGCTTGTATATATATATATATATATATATACAGTGATGATCATATTTATTGGCACGGTAAAATAAAAGTTAAATTTTGTCTAATAAATTCTAAAAAAGGGATTAAATTAAAGAAAATAACAAAGTATATTATGTATTTTTAACTGGCCTTTCCGATGCAGCAATCGGATTTTAGAAAAAAATAAATAACAAAGGAACAACAAACATAATTGCAAAAAACCCTTGTTCAAAATTATTGGCACGATTTATTTAATAATCAATTGTATAGCCTTTGGCCTTGATTACCTTCCTCAGTCGCTTTTCATAGTTTACAACCAAGTTGTTACACTCTTCAGTAGTAATTTTAGCCCACTCTTCCTGACAATAATCCTCCAATTGAATAAGATTCTTAGGCTTCCTTTGCATTACCCTCAATTTTAATGTTCTCCATAAATTTTCAATTGGATTAAAGTCTGGGCTTTGTGATGGCCACTCCAAAAAATTAATATGATTGTCCTCAAGCCATTTCTTAGTCAGTTTAGCCGAATGCTTTGGGTCATTATCTTGCATGAACCACCAACGACGACCAAGTGAGAGCTCTTTAGCAGAGTCTTTCAGGTTTTCATCCAATATTTTAACATAATCTTCCTTTTTTATGCTACCTGTGACCTTAACAAGTCGCCCTGGTCCAGAGGCAGCAAAGGATCCCCAAAACATCAAACTGCCTCCACCGTGCTTCACTGTGGGTATTGTGTTCTTAGGCAGGAAAGCTTCGCCAGATTTTCTGTAAATATAGGACACTTTATTATGGCCAAATAACTCTATTTTCGTTTCGTCAGTCCATAGAACACGTTTCCAGAATGCAACATCTTTATCAATATGACGTTTTGCAAAGGCTAGCCTTGCTTTCAGGTGCATAGGCTTCAATAAGGGAGTCTTTCTCGGACGACATGCTTTTAAACCAGCTCTCTTCAAAACTCTACCAACTGTATGTCGAGATACATTCACTCCAGAAGTGCTCTGTTCATCAACAATCTCCCCAACAGAGATCCTTGGGTTTTGTTTTACTTGTCGAACAATTTTCCGTTCATCTCTTGGGGAAAGAATCCTTTTTCTCCCTCTACCCTCTAAACTCATAACGTGGCCTTGCGATTTGAACTTGTTTATTATGGCTCTAACAGTGGATTTGGGAAGGTTTAGCTTCTTTGAAATCTTATCATAGCCCTCCCCATTGGTATGGCATGCTACAACAAGCTTCCTGACGTCTTCGCTGTGTTCCTTAGTTTTAACCATGGCGATTGAAAATTATAATTTAGTCACTTATAATAGTTTAAATAAATCGCTATCTAAAAATTATCTGAATAAAATTATTCACTGAATTAGCGTTAAACAAGCATAATATGACTATAAAAAGTTCAGAAAGCACGTAAACCGGAAATTGATTGATATTATACTGATACTAAAAGAAAAACAAAGCCGTGCCAATAATTTTGAACAAGGGTTTTTTGCAATTATGTTTGTTGTTCCTTTGTTATTTATTTTTTCTAAAATCCGATTGCTGCATCGGAAAGGCCAGTTAAAAATACATAATATACTTTGTTATTTTCTTTAATTTAATCCCTTTTTTAGAATTTATTAGACAAAATTTAACTTTTATTTTACCGTGCCAATAAATATGATCATCACTGCATACATATATATATATATATATATATATATATATATATATAAGCATAATCAGCAAATTTTTGTAATAATTATATATGTATATATATATATATATATATATATATATATATATATATATATATAAGCATAGTCAGCAAAGCAAAAAGACAGATGAAAAAAAATACTGGCACCAAAACCAAGCTATATTACCAAACATCCTATCCATGTATATTTTTGTGTTGTAAATTATTTTTCAGCGTTCATTTCTTTAAAAAATAAAGGTAGAGTAAAGCCTGTTTACTTAGAACAAAAAACAAATCCGAGTTTCGACATTAGCGCCAAGCCCGAATAATAGCCCAAAACCAGAGTATATATATATATATATATATATATATATATATATATATATATATATATATATATATATATATATAAACGTGAACGTGTCTCTGGGTGTGTCTGTGTACATTTCCCTACGCAATAACTCTGTCATTTTTTAGTCTACAGACTTGCAATTTTATATACAGGGTACTGAGATTTGAAAATATCGATGTGATCGTTTTTTTGGCAAGAAATTTGGCGATTAACGTGTCAAAGTTCAACGACTTGACCTTTGAGAATTCTACCAAACTCCTCCGACAATTTTGGGTCCACGCACTTGAAATTTTAGATACAGGTTCCATGGACATGGCTATAACTTAATAACTGTATTTGAGCCCAAAACAATGAATGTTAAGGGGTCATAATAGGGGTCAAAGTTTTAAAAAAATTACATCTGCGGTCTCTACCAAATTACTCAGACAATTTCTGGTCTAAACATTTGAAATTTTACATAAACGGTAGTCAGACATACGGCAAGCTTTTTCATCAGTTTCGTTCGAAAATTTTCAGTTGCCAATATATAAATGTATGTATGTATGTTTGTTTGCATGTCTGCCTTAAACTTTCGATAGTGCCGACGGATTTTACCGAGATCAGTATCATTTTAAAGTTCGATCTTTTATACGACAAATATCGAAAAATTGGCTAAAAACATTAATATCTTCCTCTTCAACTAGGCACTTTTCTACAG
This sequence comes from Euprymna scolopes, assembly GCF_053919585.1. Taxonomy (NCBI): domain Eukaryota; kingdom Metazoa; phylum Mollusca; class Cephalopoda; order Sepiida; family Sepiolidae; genus Euprymna; species Euprymna scolopes. The sequence continues at coordinate 22,316,431 of NC_136496.1, read as the reverse complement.
GGGGGTACTTTTTTTCGCCGATATTTCTTAAAGTTATTCTCTCCTTTAGATTATCTAGCTTTAATTTTTTAAAATGCCTCTTCCGGTTTGGCGGTGGTCGTAACAGCATAAACGTTAGGTTTTACCCCGTTCTTTTCTTCCTTTGCGGTACGGGCTCGAGCCTGCCTTTCTACTACCACTTTATTTTTTTGCTCAACATACACACATCCAAACACCCAGGCAACACCGGGCTGAAATGCTAGTATATATATATATATATATATATATATATATATATATATATATATATATATATATATACATATATATATATGTATATATATGTATGTGTATATATATATATACACACAAACATATATATACATATATATATATATATATATATATATATACATATATATATATATATATATATATATATATATATATATATATACAGCATCGCTCAGTTTCGAGTAGCCACTCAGAAGATCTTTATAATTTTTTTTCCAAAAATGCTTTTTACTGAATTTTTTATTTTTTGTTTTCGAGTTCCTTTTGCTCATATCATTAATATTGCTTATAAAATTAACAAATTAATCTATAAATTATACAGGTTATAAACATTTTGTTTTAGTTCTTTAGCACGGAAGAAGGGGGGTCAAATATATATATATATATATATATATATATATATATATATACTATAAAATGATGTAATATTTTGAGTGCCTTTTCACAATGTTTAAATATTTTTTTTATTCGCAGAGCAAAAGATGTGACAATATTTTTTGTTCGTTGGATTAATTTAAAGAAATTAATTTTTCTTAGATTTCTTATGCATGGAGATTTATTGCGGAAGTATTTTGAAACCATGCCTCGAAATGGGCAACACCAATTTCTAGAATAAAAAATCTTCTCGGAACGTTTAAAAATAACTTTTACTCCCTGTATCTACTTTTACAAAGTAAAAGTTTTCAAGAGATTGTAGTGCCAGTACAAGAGATTGTAGTACCAGTACAAGAGATTGTAGTACCAGTACAAAAATAGTTAAAAAGGTCTACATATGCATTAACAAGTAGTCCAAGGAAAATGTTACAATTCTTTACAGCCTATAATAAGAAATAAAAAAGTAACACTTCTTTTAGACCATTGCAGAATAAGAACAATCCAACAATGTCGATTAAATAAATGGTTCAGTTCGAAATTCCTCGTTAATTCTCCAGTTATATATTAAGTTTCCCAAGTTCTAACTGTGTGAACACTTGTTATTCCAAATTTCATGTCTAGTGCAAGTCAAAAATTCGTTGACTATATAGGTTGACAGTTGTCCTCACACACACACACAACCCCCCACACACACACTCGCGCGCGCACACGTTTTATCGTTTATAGATATACTAACAGGCCGGCCGGGATTGCCCGATCCTAAAATCAGAAATCTTATATTTTAATTGATGCAAGATTCATATTTATTATAATAAAAATACTGTAAGGAATTTAATGTGAAATTAAATTCATTTTAAAGAAGAAGACAAAACTGAAAAAAAAAAAACTGAGGCAGTTGCTACTGTTTTCAAAAATGTTTTCAAACCTACCTATTCTCAACATAAGAAAAGCCTGTAGATCAAACATTTCTTGAATATATAGGTTGAGAAGTGTTCTAACACACACACACATTCTCACTTTTATTAACAAGCCTTAAATTGCTTTAATAAAAAATTAAAAACTGAGAAATGGTTATTCGCGTACTATGTTTTTTTTTCTAAAGAGTGCATAAGTAAAAATGTACTCGAACTGAGATCGAAACCAAAGCCTTAAGACAATGAGTCTAGTACGATAACCATTAAGTCGACTGTGCCCAATCATCTCAATATACGTATTCTTAACATAATGTGAACGATTGGAAACTTGAAATTTAGTTTATAAGCAAGATGGCCTATAGGCTATCGTTCTATCCACGACTGGGGAAAGGTATTAGTCTAGTAGCACTGATCAGTTGTGATACAGCGAAACAGTACTATATGTTGATTACTATTAAGCTTTCTTCTCTTTCGGTTGAGCACTGTCGCAAATGTACTTTCACCCGATGCTTTGTTTGACTATTAAGTGAAGCTCACTGTTCGTTTGTTTGCAAACAAACTAGTAGTTCGAGCACTGTGAAGCGATAGGCAAGTGATTCTTTAATAGGCACTTGATGAGCCATGGTCTTGTGAATAGAGCTGTCGACTGTCAACTCGATGGTTGTAGCTTCAATCCTCGGATGGTGAAAGGTGCTACTCTAGCCGCACTGATGAGTTGTGATACAACCAAACAGTACTGTATGTGGATGATTATATATATATATATATATATATATATATATATATATATATATATATATATATACAGGGTGACCAAAATATATATATATATATATATATATATATATATATATACAGGGTGACCAAAAAAAAAACAAAAAGCTAAATGGAGGTCATCTAGAACATATGCTGTAGAACGGAGAAAAAAAAGGCCAAAGACCCTGGTGTTTTGATATGATGTTTTGAATATAATGAACTAGTTATGACCAAAGTTTAATTTCATTCAGACAAAACACTAAAAAACGGGGCCTAATTAGAGTTGGGGCTCGTTTTTTGGGTCGCCCTGTATATAAAGATTCTTCTAAATCAGCCCAGCCTTGACAGTTTTTTTAAATTCTTTTTTCCACGCACATCTTATCTTTCTTTTAATAATATTATTTGAATTCATTCCCTTTTCATTGTGCCCATTTGTGAATTATTCCACAGATTTCCGCCTTTTGGATTACTTTGGACCATCTTTCAAGTATGCGATTCCCTTGGATTTTACTTGTTGAAATGGAAATTTAACCAAGTTTTTTGGGATATTGAATTTTGGATTTTACCGTTATTGGATATTTTACCCCTCACCAGACTATCTATTCACGTGGAATTACCTTTTTCTTTACCATATTCCCTCTGCTTCACTGTTTGTTACGAAGTGAAATCTATGACGTGCTTGTAGTTTGATTTAATACGTTTTCAAGCAAAATCCTATCTGACGAGAAGGAAGGTATTTCTTCGAAATTCCGCGGATTAAGGACTATCCACTTATTTTGTGCTTCCTTTTTAAAATTAAATATGTTTTAAACTCTTTTTCAAAGTGTTTTTAACATGCTTTATTAACTATTTGTTATAATGGAAATCCCTTTTTTAATATGAATATCAAAAAAAATGAGAAACTTTACAGATGTAAACATGTTTATGCAAGTGTAACAAACAATGATAAAGATAAAAATAGTATAAACTCTATTGATAAAAATGATATAAGCGGGGACTTGCGACATTCCTCCAATAAGAAATATATTCAAACAATGAATAGTTTCCTAATCATTATTTTTAACAGAAAATAACTATTAAATGCAGCAAATATTAGTTTACTTACATTTCTGTAAAAATAGTGTCCATTGTATTTTAAATATAGAAACATATTAATAAAAAAACAACGCCATTTTAGCCATTTCACATTGTAACCTACGCCTCCCAATCATTGAAGCCCTACTCATTTATATGAACAAATCGACAATCAATCAGGGCCAATATGAGGATAAAAACACACTTAAGTTCATTAAAACGATTTTAATCGACTTTTTCGATAAATTTACTGAACTCAGGATTTGGATTCATCACACGCATGAAGACGACTCATGGACGTCGAAAATCACGGGGCTAGGGCAAATTGCTTTTTACACGAGGCCAGAACGCTTGAACATTGGCCTCTTGAATGAAAAAACGGATCGCAAGAGAAATAAACAGGAATAATCCCTGGCATTTAATGAAACCTGCATAAAATAAAATGCTGCCCAAATGTACTAGTATATAATAATGTAGTGTTTCAGAGATCGGCGGAAAAACGCATAATATAATATATATAAACTTATCATATGTATAACCACCAAATGTCTATCTTACAATATCACTACTAATCAACATAGAGATTACACGTCTGTGTTTTCTATGTACATCAAAAGGGAAAATAATTCGTTCGTGAGAAGAAATATTTGTTTGGTATGAAGGATATTACAAAGAGAGAATTAAATATTTGCTAAAAATGCGACCACGCGTTTTTGCTTCTTTAATAGAAATATCGATTATATTTTGTGGTCATCTTTACTTACTTTGCGTCCTTGTCTCTATCATATTATCTCTTGTTGTATCTGTCTGTCTTATACTCTCTCTCTCTCTATCTCTCTCTCTCTCTATCACTCACTCTCTTTCTTCCTTTTTTCTATAAGCTTGGGCATTGTCTTTTCGGTTCAATTGCTTTATTGCAGTATCCTGCCGACCCTTACAGTATCGTCCCTCGACAGTGTTAGCTAAAACACGCCGCCAGCAAAATCCAATAGCGAACCACGATTATTGGAAACGTGTTTGAGATATCTGGCCCTCCTTTAGGCTTACAAGAAAATCTACCTTGTTAATGCTATCTAAGGAGACAGCCTTGTCTTTTCCATGTGTCTTAAGAGATTTTTTTTCGATTTTTTTTTGTCTTCTTTTCAATTAGTAGAAAGAAAATAGAACACGGAAAAGAAAAAAAAACCTGGCAAGAAGCAGATATATTTATCATAGTTAACGGAGTAGTTAGTTGCTTATTAATAGGGCTATGACAACAGCATATTCTTTTCAGCCTTTTGACTCTCGAGTATATATACGACACAGTTAGACACAGTTAATCAACCGAGGACCGCATCACTATATAAAAACATATGATATTAACTGATATATACTCGAGTCCAAAAAATGAAAAAGAATATTCTCTTGTCATAGCCATACTTATTAAATAGCCACGACCTTGCTGTCCATTGAATTATCCTCACTCTGACCGAATGCGTTCTATTTCTTATAAATAGTAATGATACGTACTAGTTTCATTAATTTTAATCATAATTTGTTTATTGGTCTGTATTTCTTGTGTTGCAATAGTTTCAGTATATGTTGCGGTGGTATTATGTTCTTGAAGTGTTGAGGGGATGTATGTTTTTTTTTGATTATTTTATTATTTTTACTGTTTGAGTGTTATTATCAAAACGTTTAAGCTAATAAATCTCCGAAATTATTTGCGTGTATTTTATTTGAATTTTTTTTTTATTCAATCTTAACCCAGAACAAGACAAGTGCCACTTTGAAGTAGGGGGCTACTGTTGAGAACATAATTTTCGGGGGCATTATGAAGGGAGATGAGCAGAAAGATGTTTGTTCACATTAGACTTGAACTTCTGCATATCAATACAGTTTGGAAAGCAGTATCCCGGAAGAGAGTTCCAAAGACTTGCAGATCTGGGGAAGAAACTATTGAAATAAAAGGCTTTCTTACACCTGGGGATCTCTACTGTAAAAAGGTGGGACTTAGTTGCTCGTCGGGTTTGTCGGAGGTAGTCACGTCGAGGAGGTACAAGTGCTTGCAGTTCGTCAGAGCATTCACCATTAAAGTATTTGTAGAATAGGCATAGGGATGCAACATTTCGTCGATGGGACAGAGGCTGAAGCCTATATGACAGCTCAGGACCTATCAGGTTTGCGACTCTCTTTTGAACCCTGTCCAGGAGTGAGAAACAAGCAGCGTATGCATCAGCCTAAATGTGACAGCAGTACTCCATACATGGCGAATGGTAGCCTTATAGAGGTACAGGATACTTTCAGGCGTAAATAATTTTCTGGCTCGGTAGAGAGAGCCCACCTTCTTTGCAGCAGCCTTGGCAATGCTTTCAATGTATATATTCTAGTTCATGTTCCCTGTAAACGTTAGGTCGAGGAATTTAAAGGAAGTACTTTCAGGCAGTGTGTTCTTGGCCATTGCTATTGGTGTTAGAGGAGGTTTCTTGTGGCTATTGAAGGAAACAAGCTTAGTCTTCGCAGCAGTATCTGATCGAACTCGCAAATCTGAAGGAACTTTGGAACTAAACCTGTCTCACAGAAGAGATGTTGCGGGTTTGTCTCTGCTTTATCGTTATTTTCATGGAAAGTGTTCAACTGGGCTTCAATCTATGGTCCCCCCTCGCCAAACTTTCACAAGAAACACTAGACTAGCTGAAAACATTATCAATAATTTTCCCCACTCTTTATCTGTACCTAAACCTAAACATAGATTTCATGATCAAAGCTTCTTTCTTAGAACTGTACGCCTGTGAAATTGTCTTCCGTTTTCCTGCTTTCCACCTTTCTATAATATGGTTGTCTCCAAGTCCAACGTGAACAAATGTCTAATGAGCCGTTCAACTTAAGTTAACAAATTTACTGAACTTCCATTACTATCGATTACTATATTGTCCTTTTGACTACTCTACACTCTTTAAACCTTATCCTTGGGTGGCCTATCGGCCTTGATAAGTGGTGACGTTTATGTAAAAAAAAATTATATCCACAAAGAACGTGTTCTCGCTTCCTCAGTCATAATCAGGTAGAATTACCAATTGTATTCTCAGTATCGCTCTTAAATCTCGAGAATACTGATTTGGGGTGGGCGTATTTTATCTACTACACCAATATTTTTTAATTGCACTTTGTACGAGATAACGTAGCTCTTATTAAAGCCACGTTACACTTTAAACATTATTTTTTTTAATTAATCAAATAGAACACATATTCGTTTATATTGAAAATTGAACGCCTTGGATAAAGCGCTCAATAAGAGATAGACGAACAAGAAGACAGTAATATCATTTCATTACTTTGTGACGTAATTATTTTCATTAAAAAAAAACAATCTCACAACTAGTTCTGTCGATTAAATCTCGGTGCAAAACTCTCCGATGGCCGTGCGTATTCACTTAATATGCCGTTATTTCCGCCTGATCATTGCCACTTCCGATGCTCACTAACCTATCCTTTTCATTGACTGATAAAACGCGCACTAAAATCGTGATGATTCCTCTTTAGTTTATGTTCTATTTCAGCAAAAGGTTAGATTCCCCACCTAACAAATATATTTTTACTAATATCTTCGTGACAAATATAATTATGTATATTTTACACTATTCTGAAGCATGGCAACTGTTTGCAATTATTGTAATGCAAAAACAATGAATAATTATAATTCGTGATCTGAACGATAACATGCGTTTTAATTCGATGCAAAGAACTTAATATGATTTGAAGTGACCGGAATCAATTCCATAGTGGCGACGATGTCCATTAGGCTAATGATGCACCCCTATACTTTAAGAATATCGGCTATACATATTTCATGTATTTTATTCAATTTGAACTACTTTCAATATATAAACAGAAATAAATAAACTTAAAATTGTGCTTGTTTATAGTCAATTTTTTCTGCTCCTTTTAACTTCCGGTTTTTGCTGTTCATTTGATGGTTAATTAGACATTGTCAAGTGGAAAGAAAAGCCATTTAAAACATGGGAAAATAGAGGTTTTTACGTACGGTAAAAGGAGGATAAAACTTCATCAGAAGGTACATGGCTTGTCACCGTCGTTCCGTTGGCGAAGCAGTAATCGGGAGTCAAATAAAGTATAAAATGTTAAATATAACCGTGTTTTTATTTTACAATTTCATTGTTTTTCTCGTGATCGTAATATTTGCTTACAGAACCAAAGTTGGAGTAATCAATCTCCTGCGATGACATTTTAACACGGACCCGACATGGTGTAGAAAACTTTCAAACAAACAAAAACAAAGAAAAGAGATTCGTCACGAGATTTCTTTTTCTACGTTGATAGAAAAGGTATTTATTGCCGGTCGTTTCATCACTAAACCGCTGACGCGTATTTTCAAAACTAACTAAATGGTCTCATTCTTGTTTTTCCCTCTCTTAGTCAATTAAAAGAGGAGCAAATGCATAGAAAAGTGTACTTCTTATTATTGAAACGACTCATATCCTATTCATAAAAACGTATGCTATCTAACATCTCTAGGCAGAAATATGTGAAAGGCATGATGGTATTAACACATGTGACAATGTAGACATTCATATGCTTCTAAAATCTTCTCCTTTTAAAATGACCGTTATAGAAGACAATCAAGATTGTCCAAGACCAAGGTCAGATCAAAATGTATTCCAAAAATCAAGGGACGTTCCTTAACTAACTATATGAACATACATTTAAACAATTCACCGGCAATTGTTATCAAATATTTTCTCTTGGAATCATAAGATGTTTCGGCAATCTTTAACATCGTATTTCGTACTGAGGAATCAGATTTTCATACTCAGATTCATTAACAATTAATCTTTCGTTTTATTCTATTTGTTTGTCGTACCCTTTAACCCATATCACACGTTTATAAGCTGCTCAATTCAAACCTCATAAAACACCTGAAGTCACATCACTACATCATTTGTTTATGAATGCAGTATACTTATCACATCTGGGCTGGTGTATTAAACACTAATCTTTCACTCTCAGATAAGGTCAATTAAAAACTCAAATCGACTAAGTTCCGCAATATCGGCCAAGATCCAATATCTTTCCCATTACCACAATGTTGTATCCATTTTGCCTGGCCTGTTTTACAAGTGCTTTAATGGAATATGCACTAGTGAACTCATAGCATGTGTGCCCCCTCGACATAAATATTATTCCCGACCAACACAAGCAGCAAATTCCAACCAGTTTACTGTGCAAGTCCCTAGATAACCTTCTACTCTGATTTTTTTTACCCTCAGACTTGTAGACATTCGAATTTATTTAATGTCTCCTGCTTCTCTGGCTGTACTGACATGCATATGCTAAAATCTGACGTGAAAAGAAATTCCGCCGTCTATTGTTAGGCATGATATAAACCTCAAATAGTAAACCTTTATGTATTATTATTCATCGGACTACTGTTCTCATCTTGAGTGTGATTTTCACAACGTATCAGTTGATATAACCTCCGACCTTTTTCAGGTGTATCTTGTCGAACTCGGGAACGTTTCTGTCGAACTCTGGAATTTGGACGGAATTTCGAGCGGAACCCTTTATTGACTTCACGGGAGTAGCGTGCTCTTGTTCCGTCAGCCATGACTGGATAGAGGTCCTAAGTAATTCGCAAATGTATATTTCGGTCGCCCACACTGAGAATTGAACCTTCAACCTTCAGGAGAATGTCACTTTTACAATTGATTTTTTCCAGTACTCTAACCACTGCGCCACTGGTTCTTGTGGCTGGTGGAACAAGAGCACGCTACTCCCGTGAAGTCAATAAGGGGTTCTGCTCGAAATTTCGTCCAAATTCCCGAGTTCGACAGAAACATTCCCTAGTTTTACAACATACACATGAGGAAGGTCGGAGGTTATATCGACTGAAACGTTGTGAAAATCGCACTCAAGATGAGAACAGTAGTCCGATGAATAATAAAACATATAACCAATCCTCATCACAAAAGTTAAGAAACGTAAGTAAACTGGCAATACGGTTTTAGTTTTTTTGTTTTTTTTTTTAATGAAAATAGTTTAAAAAATAAGCATTATTAATTCTCTTTATTTTCCCCCATGATTCGGAAATATGTCGACTAGATTCATTTTGCCTTCATTTCTTTACAAGCGGGGATACCCAGCGTTGGCCAGGTGTGGAGAGACGGTGTAGTAAGGAACGCCGTGTTGAGAAATGTGTTAAGAAAGTGATAGTAGCGGGGTGAGAGATAAAAAGCACGTAGTTTGAGTGGAGAGAGGTGTTAAGAAAAAGTGGGAGTAGTCAGGTGGGCTTGAACTCGTAACACAAAGGAGGAAAATAACATGAAATAAAAACCTAACATCTTAGCTGATGCGTCCATTGCGCAACCGGAAGTCGCGAACGTTGAAATTAAGGGTAACTAATCGAAAGGAGACAACGACCTGCAAAATGTCGACGAAAAAAGCTACCCCTCCTGATAAAAGACGGACTAGTTAAGGGTGAAGGAATTAATGTGTTTGGCTAACTTTTCGATATATGTCGGCCTGGAGACGGAACTTTAAAACGATACCGATTTCGTCAGAATCTGGTGCGTGTGTCTAAAGTTTTTGTCAGAGATACAAACACACACACATACAATTGTTTTTTTACATAAAAGATAAATCTAATCTCGGTCGTAATGTTTCTGCGCGATTACTTTCTTTTATGTAATCTTGAAACCTGTAAATTCTATTAATTTATAACCGCTCATTACGTAACAAACCCACTGACACATATGCAAATGATCAAGCGGTGACGCGTGCGTTACGTCACAACGAGGTCAGAGTAATAGAAAGAAAAACGCGAAGAAAAAACAAAAGCAGGTATCGGCGCAGAGGGACTTTTAACCACGTATCAGCGCGATAGGATTTTTTAAAACACATGTCGGCGTTAGAGGGTATTTCACCTCCGCCTCGGTGCGATAGAGACTTTCAAATATGTGTCACCGAAAAAAGAAACTATTAAACAAGATGCAAGACTCGTCAATCCTCAAAACTTTTGCAAGATTTCGGAAAACGTAAATAGTTTTTAAAATTTCACGTATAGCAGCTGTTTCTAAACTTTTAATTGACTCAGAGAGAGAAAAACAAGAACGCGACCATTTAGTTAGTTTTGAAAATATGCGTCAGCGGTTTAGTGATGAAACGACCGGCAATAAATACCTTTTCTATCAACGTAGAAAAACAAATCTCGTGACGAATCTCTTTTCTTTGTTTTTGTTTGTTTGAAAGTTTTCTACACCATGTCAGGTCCGTGTTAAAATGTCACAACCACGTTTCACTTGTGTGGTGTTTGTAATTGCTGAGGAATTCAAATGTGTATATTAACAGAACTGCTTCTATTTTATAGATAATGCTAAGAAAATTATGTTTAAAATTTCGGTGAAATATACGCCACGAAGACTAACTACAGTGGCCTTCAAAACATCAAAAGAGCTCCTTATCTGCTTTCATCAAAACAAAACGGGTCGTTCTAAATATAAAGCTTCCTATTTTTTAACCTAACTCTAAAACGTTGAAGTCCTACAAAAACGGAGATGGTACAATTAAAACGAGCAATGTTCTTTGCTCCACTATTTATTTTTCTACATAGATAGATAGATAGATAGATAGAGAGAGAGAGAGAGAGAGAGAGAGAGAGAGAGAGAGAGATGATATACGGTTTTGTATTTAGATCCCCGAAACAGTTTCATGGTAGACAACTGATGAACCTTGAAATAACAAATTCAAGAAAGTAAGATGATTTAACAATTGCAGGCGATTAAATGACTCACTGGCTAAAATATTTACTAATGATTTATAAAAAAATATAAAAATCAAATGCGTTTTTTTTATATAGTTTTAAAGGTTAAAAAATTTGCAATACTATATATATATATATATATATATATATATATATATGCGAGGGCACCCGGTTTAAACGGGCGTAAATTGCGCTTAAATATGATATTTGAAGTTGTTCAGATTTCGTATTAGAGTCATAATTTCAAGTAAAAAGAAAAATGTATTTGGGTGTCATCAGCTATAAACGAAACCGGAAAACAAAACTGCAGCATACAACGCTGGTGACATTACCACTGTACCAACGTGATAGGCATATAAACGGACTAAAAATTACGAATTAGAACTAGAATCAGATGAATGTACAAAACGTCTAATTTTAATTTTGACCCAAATTTTACCAATTTTTTATAACCTTTTAAAACAATTTTAACCGGCGAAAAATCCATAGAAGCAACCCAATATGTCTCTCCCCCTTCCTTTTTCTCTCTTTCTCTCTCTCTCTCTCTCTCTCGCTATCTATCTATCTATCTATCTATCTATATCTTTTATCTTTCTTTTTCTTTCTCTTCCCCCACCTCTCTCTCTCTCTCTCTGTACATACATTACATCTCTATCTCCATATGTCTCTTCCATTTTTCGTCCATCTATCTATCTATCTATCTATCTATCTGTATACATATATATATATATATGCATGTATATATATTAGCAAAATATTAAATCGGTTAATCAATATATTTTTCGAAATCAACCTTGACACTTAATTTCAAAATCAAGGCTAGAGACGTTTTTAAATACGCACCTTAATTAGGAAAGCAATTAATTATTTTTACAAATTCAATTAAATTTTCATTCTTTCTCCTCTATTTGTTCTTTTATTTCTTATTTCGTTTATTTATATATTCTACTTATTAAAACTATACCAACGGTAGCGTATTGCATAACTACGAGTGGCGCATTATAGCCTAGAATAACAGTACAAATAACTTACTAAAAGATCTTTAACGTATTTTTAAAAACACATTAAATAACGTTCCCACAACATCCGACAGAACTTTCTTTTTCTTTACATAGGCGTCACCACTTATCAGGGCATAGAGGCCACTCGAGGATAAGGGTTTAAGAGTGTACAGTAGTCAATTGGACAATATCATAAGAATCGTTGGTAGTGTAAATTTGATAAATTGGATTACTTAAGGGGATCGGTTTATCAAGAACTTGTTTACGTTGGACTTGAAGATGACCATATAGTAGCCAGCTGGAAAGCAGGAAAACGGAAGATTGTCCCACACGGGTGTAGTTCTAAGAAAAGAAGCTCGGTTTATGGAATCCACGTTGTGATCCAGGCACAGATAAAGAGTGGGGGGAACTATTGATAGTGTTCTCAGCTAGACGAGTGTTGGCTGTGAATGTTTGCCGAGGGGGGAACCAAAGAGTATAGCTCAGACGAGCACTTGCAATAAAAATAACGATAGAACAGAGACATAACGTAACGTCTCTTCTGTGAGAAAAACGTTGCAGGGAAGAGAAAAGGGCATCCCTCACTAGGCTATTTTTACCTCTATCAAGCAGGATAAGTTTTCTATCAGCTCTTTCTCGGATGTGGCAACTATATCCCTATTCTTGGACATACCTGACCTTTATAGAGAAATGCATCAGCAGTGAGATATCTACATGATCGATATAAGAACCCCATCATTTTTCCAGCGATCTTGGCAGCGGATTTTATGTACGTGTTTTATTTCAGAGTCAAGCCCAAAAGCTTATCAAAACATGGAGCCTCACCAAGATTAGAGCAATTCATTTACATTGATACCGGATGAAGATCAGAGCTATAAAGATAGAAGCGTGGTTTAAGATGCATTAAAAGTAACCAGCCACCTCTTTCCTATTGTACCACGTACTAAAGATCAGAGGAGAGAGAATCAGAGAGGACTTGGTTGTTTACGGCCTGTGATGTGCTTCCATACATCATAGTGTCGTCAGCATAACTGTCTACGAATGATGTAAGGATGTGATTTGGAAGATCATTTATGCAGACCAGAAAAAGGACCCCTGAGGAATTCCAGCATTAATACTATGAGCTTCTGATTTCTGCCCATAAACCACTATTCTTATGAACATATCAGGTATAAATGATTTAATAACTGAGAAAAAAACATTTCAAAAACATGTAAAACGACTTGTATAAAACGCAAGAAAATATCTTATAAAGACACAACATGAATTCCAATAAAAACATACATTAATTTCTATACAATCTTTGTGAAATAAGGCATGAATTTCTATATTTCTACGAAATGAATTTCTATATGTATGCATCATGAATAATTATTAAAGCAAACAAATTAAGTTTCTATTAAAACAAATCACAGTAATCTCGACTAATGACATTTCTCCTACAAAAACGTACAACATTAATGACTATAAGACTGACGATATTTTTCTATAAAACAATTAGGCATTTAGCATTAGTCTATAAGACTGACGACCTTTTTCTATAAAAACATACGGCATTAATATATTTAAATTAGATGTACTTTTTTGATAAAACATTCGACATGATTCTCTATGAAACAGATGACGATGTTTTTCGATAAAAATTACCTCTATACACTGACATTAAAATACATTGCTCTCTGTAAAACTGACAATGTTTTGCTATAAAAACACACATCATTAATTTCAGCAAAACTGACGATATTTTTCCATAGACATAAATAACGAGGTGTTCCGACACAAAGCTACATTAATCTCTATAAAACTGACTGGATATTCAAGACAACATACCAGTTTATTCTCTGGAGAACTGAGGAAGTTTTTTGATAAAAGGATACGACGTCAATCTCTATAAAACTGACAGTGTTTTTACATAAAATATATTAATTTCTATAAAACTTACAGTTTTTCTATAAAAGCATATGCTATAAATCTCTTGAAAACTGTCGATGTTTCTGTAAGAACATGCGACATTAATATCTGTCAAACTGATGATGTTTTCTGTAAAAAAATATACGACATTAATGCCTATGAAATGGACTACTTTTATCTATAAAAAAACATACATTAACTTCTAAAACATATAAGATGCTATTTTCTATATAAAACCATAGCTATTGTGTCTTTAAAATTGTCGATGTTTCTTTACAAAACCGATACTACACGATTTTCTATTAAAACATATAAATATATTTCTATAAACATACTTCATGTATATCAAGACCATACCACATGGATTACTAAGCATATATACAATAGAAGCTTCTATAAAAACCATGAATTATGCGTTACAATAGATGCATGCGAGAAAAAATTCTTTACAATACACACACTATGAATTATAATGAATATGTGCAACGCAAGCTTACATACATCAACTATTACTATAAATACATAGGATAAAAGGCGTATATATATAAAACCTGCATCATAAACTGGTATAAATGCATCAGATATAAAGTTCTGTAGAACATGTACATCATTTACTATTAATATATGTGATGTAATCTTCCCTACAAAAATGTATAGCTTTCTGTGTAAAACATTATTTGGTCGTTTTGTTGTTTCGTTTTACGGCATATCAGCCCTTTTCGGGTGCTTTAATACCACAAGCAGTTATATCGGAAACATTATTCATTTTGCATCCAGTTATTTTGGAGAAGGTTTCTGTATTTTCAATCGCTAGTTTGTACTGTTTGTTTTGTGGTTTTATAGTGATTGTTATCGATTTCGTTCCCTGTCCTGCAAAACATGAAGGAGTTTTGCAATGATAGAAGGAACAGGGTTACAGTATTGATGTTTGACACATTTCAAGTTAAGAAACCAGTCAGGAATTGGGAGAGATAGAACGAGAAAGGGGAAATGGGAAGATGGAAAGGGGGAGGTGGGTTTGTTGCTTTTGTATTTGGTTTTGCAGAATATAATTAAGTTTTACCAAAGGAATTGGAAAAACAAACAGTATCAATGTGAGGGGCATTTCATCTCAGAAAGCCAATACCTTCAGACAGCCTAATCTGGTAGCACCAGTAGAATATCTTACTTCTTCTGTCGGAGAATTAATTTTGCTACAGTTGTTTACAAACCAAAAACAAAAAAAAAACATTTATTCTATTATCAGTAAAGGTGACATTTTTACTTGTTTGTTCGCCATTCTAAAACGAATATATATCACGGCTTCTTAAGTTGAGTAAGCAGTTATCTGTGTAAATCCAGTATACTCATGCACGAAAGTACAGTATATTTTCTGTTAAATTGATTGTATTAATGCGTTGCGAAGACGCGTTTTGTTCAAAATATGAAATTTTCGGTTCGTATACTCATCAGAAAAACAGATATTGTCTTAAAAAAAATGAGCATGCAATGTAAAAATAAAACCATATAAGAAAAAAAAAACATCGGGTGTTCTCGTTGAGTTGCCATTTTAGTTTCATGGGAAAATGTTATTCATTTCGATTATTTTCATATGGGTATATACTGTATAATATTTCTATTTACTTTGATTTAAAAAATAATTCTATTTACTTTAATTTAAAATGTTTTAAAAATAACACGTGCGCCACGACCGAATTTCGAAACCAAAATGTTTAGTTTACCATTTAGTTTTTCCTTTGACGTTAACGCCTGACCTATGAAGACATGTTTGCTGCAAGGCTACACATTTTTAACATATACCAATATCTATTACGTTACGCAAGCATATTCGAAGTGCCGTCTTCGACCATCACCTGTATCAAATCTTCCGCCAGCTAAAATCCAAATATAAAGTCTCATGGGTTCGAATCTCTCTCTCTCTCCCTCTCTTTCTCTCTCTTTCTCCATTTATATATATATATGTGTGTGTGTGTGTGTGTGTGTGTGTTTCATGTCTTTAGACCAAAATCTGACTGAAAGCTTTAGTAGGCAAAATTTCTAAATACATATGCATATATACACATACACAAATATGTATAAATCATGTTGAATATCTGCATAAACATAATTACACGTAATAGTAAACAAAAGATGATCATCCCATAAGAACACCGAAAAAAACTAATACGGATTTAATTAAAAGGAATGTTTAAAATAATATGCTAATTAACTAGATCTTTGGCAGGTGGATGCAATCTCCTGTGCCATATATAACAAAGTTGTAATTTTTATAAATAAATAGAAAAAAGGGGGGTTTAATATGAATATCAATAGAAAAAATACCCAAATTTATACGATTATTACTTTATCGATGACAGATAAAATGAAATAACGGTTTCGATTATCGGTAATTATTGGGGGTATTCTGGGACAAAACTTAACTAAGATCACTCCCGAACGTATGCATTAAATTTCTGTAAATATTAAAGAAAATCTGTTCAGCCGTTTTGGAGTCTGTAAGGAACGAACTCACACATATAATATATATATATTGACGAATACAAGCGTGAAAACGTTTCTGGTCTATGTAACACCATTTTTTTTTTTAACTAGCATTTCAGTCCGGCGTTGCCTGGATATTTGGAGGTTATGTTGAGCAAAAAAAAATATGGTAGTAGGAAGGCAAGCTCGAAGCCGTACCGTGAAGGAGGAAACGAACGGGAAAAAACGTGACATCTTTGCTGTTACGACCACCGTCAACCCGGAAGTGATGTAGGTTTAAATTAAGTCTAGACTATTGAAAAGAGGGGATGACTTTCGAAAATATCGGCGAAAAAAGCGACCCCTCCCTGTAGAAAGTGCCCAGCTGAAATTAATGTTTTGTGCCAATTATTTTGTATTTGCCGTCTTTCAGTCGAGCTTCAAAATAATACTAATCTTGTGAAAATCCGATAAACATACATTTATATATTGGTAGATCGAGTTTTCGCCCCAACCCGATTAAAAAGCTTGCCATATCTCTGAATACTCTTTATGTAAAATTTCAAATGTTTAGACCAGAAATTGTCTGAGTAATTTGGTCGAGACCGCAAAGATCATTTTTTTTTATTTGACGTCTATTATAACCCCTTAACAATGTCACTTTAAAAATTGAGCGAACACATGCGATAAGCCGGTGCAAATAATGCGAATTCATATATAAGAAAATGAATGTTTATACTTCGAGGACAGTTCATTTGACCTAGAGACCACGAGTGTGACTCCAAAGGTCTGGTAAACAGCTCAACCTCTGCAGATGCGATTTTGTGGAAATTCCAAAGGAGATCAATCAAGATATGGTGGAAGTGCAACTATCGTGGTTGATTGGTTGGAGGAAATACCCCTACGGCATATCAACCCTGAGGTGAGAGGAACTAACAAGCACCGGCCGCGAATGATAAACTGACCAGCGTAACGAACGGGTCCTACTGCATTGAAAAAGTTCACATCTAATCATTGTCGATCAGAATAGTGACTCGGACGAGGTCAGAGGTCACACAATGAAATCGCTAGTTCATCTTTGGAATATGTGTGTATATATTTTTTAAATAAATATTTGTATTTCAGCCCTCACATTCACGATTGAGCACCTTATTTGATTTCTATTCATCGCATTCTGACACCCTTTATATGTTTGTGTGTGTGTATACATACACATATACATACGTATGTGTGTGCTGACATGCATATACATATGTGTGTATCAAGTAAGCTGCATAGAAAAAGCATATTAAAACTGTTTGAGCAGGGGATTCCAAGCACAACAGTTTTAACAGATTACAATTCTCCTCTCACTGTACGTTTATTTTGCTCCTTAAGTAGAAATAACCAGACGTCGCATCCTTAATATGTTACCAATATTCTTTTCTTCTATTCTGATGAGAAGCATTAGACTTTGAATAACCATGGTATCAAGAGTTTTTCTTATCCTACACCCCTTAATCGATGAATCATCCTTATTGAATACACGTATTAATGTATATACATTAGTATACATTTTTATATTGCCGTTTTCTTATTTATTTCATATACATATATATATATATATATATATATATATAGAGAGAGAGAGAGAGAGAGAGAGAGAGAGACGTTAAAACATTATATATAGACGTTAAAAACATTATATGTTTAAATTTCAACAGTATTTCTTGTGTTTAACGGTGACCGAATGGATTAGACCCTTGCTAATGATACCAGAGATGACTTCCGTGGTCGTGTTCGAATCTATCGAACGGTCTTAATTGTGACACCCTGCACTGTTGATTCCCTAAAGGACGAAGCACTAGTGTTTATTAAATAATTATTATAGAAAATAAATATATATATATCTATATATATGTAAAAGTGAAAATGTATGTGTGTGTCTGTCTGTCTCTGTACACACCCTACCAAATAACTCAATTTTCAGTCTAAAAACTCGAGAATATACATAAGGGGTATCAGGATTTTGAAAGTTCTTTTTAATCGGTTTTCGGACAAAAATTTGACCGTTAAGGTATCGAAGTTTAACGATTTGATCTTTGAAAACGCTACCAAACTCCTCTGATAATTTTAGATATAGCTTACTTGGACATGGATCAAATTTATAATACGATTTGAGCTTAAAAAATAAATTGTAATGGGTCATATTAGTATCAAATTTAAGAAAAATGACATCTACGGTACCCACCAAATTTATCATACAGTTATTGTCTAAACATTTGAAATTTTACATAAAGTTTATTCAGACGTAAGGCAAGCTTTTTAATCGTTATTTTGCTGAAAATTTTGCTCCCAAGAGGTCAGAGTTTAAAAGATTTATTTATAGCAAACTAATAATAAAAAGTTAAAATTTTAGATGTAGTTTACTAGGACATGGAGCAAACACTTTAATTTAATTTGAGCCCAAAACAATAAATGTTAAGGGTCAAAATTGGGGTCAAAGTTATAAAAAAAATTACGTCTGCGGTCTCTACCAACTACCATGATAGTTAAGGAAGCCTATTATAAAGTAAGACATTACCGTACATATTCACACTTCTTAATATATACATATGCGCATAAAGTTATGAACAATACATAGGGCCTGAGCAAAGCCGAGCGGAACTGCTAGTATATATATATATATATATATATATATATATATATATATATATATATATATATATATATATATATATATAACCGGAAATGTATTCATTCATGTATCGAAGGTTTACTGCGAAAACGTTGATACGGTGATTGCTTTCCTTGTGAAAGTCTTAAATAATAAAACGTTTTTCGCACACAATCGTACATAACACTTTGATGATTGAAGAGATTGAACAATGGCTTTCTAAATGTGACATTGTCAGTAACTTTTAATGGGGCGGTGAAATAACCACTGAATATAAAACTATATTCTATTTGATATGTTCCGTGTGTCACGCTTCTATGCTTTCCAGGAAGTATAGTTTAACCAGCTAGATACCATTTTGTCTCGACTTATGTTAAATGCTAAAATGTCACCAACTGGTATATGGATAAATGAGGGGTGGGTGAGTCGAAAGTAGTGCCTCCTATTTTTCTGATCTAATGGATCCGAAAAGATATTCAAATTGCGTTGCTTTGAAGACTGAACTTATCCTTCTCTCTGTTGCAGATATTAAAGATGAAAGAATCAAAGAAAACAACCCCTGACATGAACGTGCGTCAGAAGCAGAGCTACGCCATTGATTTCCCGACAAAAATCGATTGAGAATTGTGAGATATATATGGGAATATCAACCCTTTACAGATCAATATTTTCTAGTCAGGAAAATAGCAGTCGTAATAGTGTGGCACTATTTTTTCATGTACTACTACGTTGTCACTGCCCTCATAATCGGTAAGTGATTTGGTCATTCGCGGAGGAATACATAGGAAGGGACAACACTGAAATTTGTCATTACTCATTCTCTTTTTTCGGCGACCAGCATGGCGTAAGGATACAAAATTTTGTCTAACCGAAAAGGGAGGGGCACCCACCTCTTCTCCAATGCAATAAGTTAGTTAAGGTTAGTTAAGCCTTTTAAATGTTTAATGGGTATGAATTGTCTTTTTGTTAATTGTAATATATTGTGAACATATTTTAAATGAAATAAGATATGCATTCACTTCTTAAGACTTCCAACTGTAGACATTATGTTATATGGATCAGTCAGTAAATTGACCGACTCATAGTGTTACTATAGTTCCTATACTTGTTTGAAAATAAATGTAGAGAAACCAATCACATGCCCAGCTATCGTCCATCGCTAGCAAAAGAATGCTGATGGCTATGTAGAACAAATAAAGTATAGAGCAAAAAGGTCGCTCGTTTTCAATGTAGCACTACGCCTTTGTAGCTCTTCAATTTTTTCAATTAAAAAATATAAAGCTTTACTTTTGGAACGACCATCTTACTAATTTTTTACAGGAGAAACGTCGTTAGGCTTTCTCTAATTTGTTGATATTTAAATAGAAGCTGTGTGATTGTTTCTCGATGTTTGCCGATATTTTCACCATTAAATTTCTTTAGACAATGAGTGCAAATAATTTTGTTTCTTAATACTATGAAAAAGAATTTCTATGAATATATATTTTTCCAAGACATTGTAGAATTTACATAATACGTCATCAAAACATTACTTTCCTGAAAAATACTTCATGGTCATCTTCATTAATCATAAATGTAAACACTCGTTATAAACACTTTCACGAACAAAGCATTTTTTTTACTCTATTCGTTATATTTCAATGTTCTCATAATATTCATTATAATTAATCAAACAATCGACCCATCTGATTTATTTTTACCCTAAACTAACTTTAGCCTTGATATATTAATTTACCAAATAAAATGAATTAAATAGATAATGATAGAAAGAAAATAAAAAGAAACTAAAAACAAAGAAAAGGAAGTGTGTGTGCTTTTTTTCCTTCTCCTAAAGTATGCATTAATTCTAGCTAAAGTTAATACAAAACCCTAAAGGTATTACTTCTTAACCAGCTTTATAAACGAGTTAAAAATAACCAGACTTTTTCAATTTGATAAAAAGTTCCATTATAGCATATTTATTATGGGGGGGTCGAAAATTCTGTCATTAGATTGATAATTCAATGTTGAATTTAAAAGAAATAAATAAAAATACAGAACTCACCAAGATCCCCCCCCGACCACCCAACATACCCTTTAAATATCGGCATAAAAGAAGACTGGCTGGCCGGAATTCATCCTATTTAAGCTATCGACTCCATGCTAAGTCGAACCCTACGGTCCCAAAGCCTAACAAACTTTTCTAATCGTAACTTTTGCAGTCTACTAATCTGAAAACACTAACATGTTTATTTTTTTTTTTTTGCATTTTTTTTTTCCTTATCTCAGGTTTGACTTTAATTCTGAATATTTGTCTTGTTTTCTTATCTTATAAATCTTTTTTGTCAAAAATACTATTATAAACCAATACTTTCTCTTATATTTAAAACGAGAAAAAAAGTCTCCCATGAAATGGAACATTTCCCAAATTATATTTGCATATTATCTGAACACGCGGCTTTTCCCCCTTCTCCTTAATTAGGCATTACTTCTAGCTAATGTTAATATATAACCCTAAAGGTATTACTTCTTAACCAGTTTTTTAAACCAGTTAAAAATAACTGGAGCTGGAACGGTTTAACATCCCAGCTCGACCTAGATAAAGGCAAAGGGTATCCGTGCACTAACATTGGAGGGGAGACTATCTTCAAGTACTAAGCCTAAGCCGGTAATGGGGCAACGGGCTTATACTAAGTAGATATTAATGTCCTTCTGACGTTTAGTTTAGTTTATTTATTTATTTATTTTCCTTTTTTCAATGGAGAGTAGATAATGCATGTGGATGTGTTATCGGCAGCACCAGTAACTCTCGCTTCTCCTTTTTTCTCCTTCAGTTCTCATTTCCACTGAATGATTTTTCTGACAAAGGGTGAAGAAAAAGTTGCTTTGCAGGTCGGTAGTACTTTGTAAAGAGTAGCCCGAGATGTTGGAAAATTTATGTTTCTATTTCTATCCTTGCGGTCATGTCACTAGTAAGGGTGCTGGAGGTAAACCTTTCATTTGGGTTGTTGTTACCCGCTTGATAGTAAAGGACCCAAATCTAGGATTAACCACCAAGGAGGATGTCCTATCAGCAAAGTACCGGGGCTGTTGTATTGTCATTTGGTGAATGGATTCTGGACCATACAGTAGTTTCTGGTAGGGTCTCTCGAAAAAAAAGAATGTGTCCTCTATAGTATCATACCTAACAGAATGGTTAATTGTAGACATAGACCGATTCGTACCATCTAAAAAATTCCAACAAAATCCTAACAGCCAGCCATGTTTCCCCCCTTAATGTGCTGCTGCCATCGCGCACAGAAATCACTTTTTCCATAGCTACCAACGTAATAGATGTACTGAGACTAAAGCTGCTTTCAGGACTGCCAGCAACCACTGTAAAAGAGTAATAAAACATGCACGAGAGCTATATTCCCAGCTTGTTAAATCCAAAGTAGCTAAGCAGCGGCTTGGTTCCCACCAGTTCTGGAAAATAGCAAACAGGATCTTGAACAGAAGCGTGCGTTCTATCCCAACTATCATCAATGAACCTGAGGTCATCTCGTCAGCATCAGACAAGGCCAGACTATTTGCCAAGAACTTCTCCGCTAATTCTACCCTATGCGACAATGACCATCATCTCCCTGTATTTCCTCCTATAACAGACAACACGCTATGCAACATACAAATATCTGTGCGTGAGGTCGCCAAGCTAATCAAAACCTTGATTCCAGTAAAGCAACTCGCTCTGACAGCATTCCAGTTATAGTGCTGAAAAAGCTCAAACCAGAACTTGCCCCCATACTTACAAACCTGTTTAAGCGTTGCCTTAAGGAGAAGTGCTTGGAAAACCTCATCAGTATGCCCTGTATTTAAGAATTCAGGTGAAAAGTCATCTCCCTCTCAGTACAGAACAATAAGTCTCCTGTGTGTCATGAGTAAGTTGTTGGAATCCATATTAAAAAGAAGTAGTCAACCACCTCAACAGAGACAACCTTCTTAGTGACATGCAATATCGTTTCCGCTCTGCAAGATCTACAGCAGATGTGCTAACAGTTATATCACATAGGATTAGTAAATCTCTTAACAAAGGCTTCCTTTCCAGGGCAATTGCTCTTGACATATCGAAGGCCTTCGATAAGGTATGGCATAAGGGACTACTTCACAAGATTTCCAGCTACGGTATTACTGAAAATGTTTTCTCAATCATTAAATCATTTGTCTACGATAGATTCATAAGAGTAGTAGTTGATGGGCAGAAATCAGAGGCGCACAGTATTAATGCTGGAGTCCCTCAGGGGTCCATCCTGGGCCCAACTCTCTTCCTGATCTACATCAATGATCTCCCAAAACACATACTTAAATCATTCGCTGACATCTATGCTGATGACACGACCATCTATGGCAAGACATCAAAGGCCGTAAATGACAAAGTTCTATCTAATTGTCTCTCCTCTGATCTTGAGCACGTGGTACAATGGGGGAAGAGGTGGCTGGTCACTTTTAATTCATCCAAAACCAAGCTTCTATCTTTACATCATCAACGCTCTGATCCCCATCTATCATCAATTGAAATGGATGGGTCTCGTCTTGGAGAGGCTCCATATTTTGACAAGCTTATGGGTTTACTCCTGATCTGAAATGGAACACGTACATCAAATCTGTTGCCAGGGATGTTGGGAAAATGGTGGGATCCTTCCACCGCTCCAGAAGATATCTCACTACTGATGCAATTCTCTATCTATATAAAAGCCAAGTACGTCCAAGGATGGAGTACTGCTGCCACATCTGGGCAGGGGCTGCTAAAAACAGCCCATCCTGCTTTGACAGAGTACAAAATAGACTTCGTGGTTTCGTGGTTTAGTGGGGGATACCCTTTTATCTTCCCTGCAACCTATCTCCCACAGGAGAGACGTTGCAAGCCTGCCATTGTTTTATCGTTATTTCTATGGCAGGTGCTCGTCTGAGCATCAATCCCTCGCCCCCCCCCCTCGCCAATCTTTCACGAGAAAAAACCATCTGGCTTAAACTACTGTAAATAATTTTCCCCACTCTTTATCTGTGCCTAAATCAAAACGTAGATTCCATGAGCTAAGCTTCTTTCTTAGAACTGCTCGCCAGTGGAACTCTCTGTCGCTTGCCTGTTTCCCACCTAACTACAACTTGGACGTCTTCAAGTCCAACATAAACAAACTCCTGATAAACTTCCCCCTTAAGTAAGACACTCTATCTAACCACCCAATACTAATGATTACTACAATAATATCTCAATTATTACTGTACACGCAATAACCCTTATCCCTGAGTGGCCTTCGGGCCTTGATAAGTGGTGAAACCCATGTAAAAGAAACATATATATATGTTAGCAGGGGGACCCGACGTTTCCCGTGCTTGAATGATGATCAACGAATATTTCACACACCTATATTGTTATTGTCATGAAAATCCGTGAAATCGCCAAGGGTGAAGCTTCACATGCCTCCATACAGTAAGTTTGCTTGACGTATATATTAATCTACATTGCACTCCAAAAAATCTACTTTCTTTTATAAAATTATTCATATCAACTTCTTTCCAGATAATGAAAAAACACATTAAAAATTTACGGGCGGGGTTTTGCGTTATGCAAAAAAAAAGAAATAATAATAATAATAATACACGTAAATTTTCAAGTCTTATAAAATTCTGTACGATTAATGAAAAAAATATAAGGCATTCACTTTCGGAGTTTTGACCTACAGGCCTCGTCATAAAAAAGCACGCTATCAACTTACCCACAGTAGAATTTTTACGGTTTGTTGTTTTATCATTGTTGCTAAGCGACGACATGGAAAAAATGTGATCACCGATGAGAGATAAATTAAAACATACGGTTTCGATTATCGATTATCGGTAATTATCGAGGGTATTCTGAAACAAAACTTAACTAAGATCACGCCCGGACTTATACACTAAAGTTCTGTAAAGAAAATCAGTTTAGCCGTTTCAGAGTCTATAATGAACTCACTCACACACAAAGACAAAGTTGAATTTATTTAATTGTAGAGATATACATACATACGTGTATATATATATAAATATATATATATATATATATATATATATATATGTGGGGGGGTGATTCCTTTTTACTAATATTATAGTGTGAAACTAAGAAAGCCACCTCTTCCATCGACGTACGTTTAGAGCAGATATGCGTCATCGACTTCCACCATGCCGGAAAATACACACTATCACGATTCCCCGACAGATATTGAACGTTTACGCAACTGCTGCAGTTGATATCATCACATGTAAAAGTAGTTCGTCGATTTCAGCGTGGCGACGGATATGGGAGTAACAAAGCGCGCTCCGGAATTTCAGGTAATGTGTTATTACCTAACAAAATATAAAGCTGGTATAAAAAACCGAATCTATAAAATATTCTGCTTATTCCTCTCTTGGTTAGTCCGTAAATTACGCTTAAAAAATGTCATATACAATTTCTGCAAAAAAAAGACCCCAAATTTGCGGAATTTCACTTTAGAACAGAAATTCTCGCAACCCTGACCGCCTTTTCGAATATCGTAATAATAATAATAATAATAATAATAATAATAATAATAATAATAATAATAATAAACAAAAATGAGGGCACTGGGGGAACAAGACGACTATAAATACTTAGGAATTCTGGAAGCGGACACCATCAGCAGCAACAGAAATGAAAGAGAAAATTGGAAAGGAATACCTCAGGAGAACAAGAAAACTCCTGGAAACTAAATTACATAGTAGAAACTTAATAAAAGGTATAAATACATGGGAAATATCACTAGTAAGATACTCTGGACCGTTTTTAGGGTGGACAAAAGAAGAACTGATACAACTCGGCCAGAAAACAAGGAAATTCATGACCATGAATAATGCACTATACCCTATGAACGATATTGACAGACTCTACGTGAAAAGGAAAGACGGCGGGAGATGACTGATCTGTATAGAAGACTGTGTGAAGGACACGAAAAAAAGGACTAGAAAAATACATAATGCAAAACAATGAAAGGATAATTATGACAGCGAGAGACACTGAAAAAAACAACAACATAGAAAACAGAGAGACAAATGACAAAACGAGAAAGGGGACTGGGAAGAGAAACAACTCCACGGAAGATTCAAAAGAATGACAAAAGATGAGAATAACGAAAACACCTGGACATTGATGCGAAAAGGGCATATAAACTAAGAAAATGAATCTCTAATAACTGTAGCACAAGATAACTCGATACGAACCAACCATATCAAAGCAGAGATCGATAAAACATAAGAAAACAGCAAATGCAGACTCTGTGGACAAAGAGACGAGACGATAAACCATATAGTAAGTGAATGCAGCAAACTTGCCCAAAATGGTTACAAAAACAGGCATGACCAAGTGGGGAGGGTGGTACACTGGGAATTGTGCAAACGACTGCATTTTGAGCGTATAGACAAACGGTACAAGCATAAATCCGCAACAGCACTCGAAAATGAGAACCACAAAATCCTATGGGACATGGACATACAGACGGACAAAACCATCCAAGCAAGAAGACCAGATGTCGTAATAATTAACAAGAAAGAAAAATCCTGAAAAATCGTAGACTTTGCAGTCTCAGCTGACCACAGGATGAGTGTGAAAGAAAAGGAGAAACGAAGCAAATACACAGAACTAGCCAGAGAGTTAAAAGGGATTTGGATGATGAAGAAAATCAAAATAGTACCGATAATAGTAGGAGCACTAGGAAAAATTCCGAAAAACTTCGAAAAAAGAATATCAGAAATTGGAATTAGAGGAATAACTGCAAAAGTACATCGACTAACGATAATGAAAACGACTGAAATATTAAGGAACCCCCATTGAATGCGGAGAATAATACAAGATAATATAAAAAAATAAGCGTTACAGGGAATGAAGAACACCGAAACTGCATATCTACAAGTTCTACACACCCCACCAGACATCACTCCCATTGTTTCATCACCGTTGCCCCCAATAAAAAAGTGATACCAAAGGGCCGAGAAGGGTCAATAAGGACTGAAAGACGGAGGAGTGAGCGCCAAACAGACCTCGGCTGGACAAGGCAAAGAGAACTGGGACCTTGGGGAGGCTGAGTGCCATTCAAATTCCAGTATAAACCAATGGCCACTACCAGCGAGAAAGCAATGGTAAGCGGCTGTTGCGATGGTGCAAATTCATTTGCAAATGCTATCGAAGGAGGTGAAGAGAGCTGGGCGCCTGGGGAGACTTGTTGTTACTCAGCTTCCAGAGAACACCAAAGGTTTCCAATCAGATCGTTTGTTGGCTTGTGTGAAAGCTCCATCTAAGCCAATAATAATAATATATGACTTGGTGTAATGTTTTTGGAAAGGAATTCGACGTTCAGCATTTCTTTACCGAAGAAAGAAGCCGTTTTCTTAAAAGGAACATTCGAAATAAACAGCGAAAAATAAAAATATGATCTGACAAGAGAACCTCTGTCAAGCATAAAAATTATTTTTCCGCAACTAAAAAGAGAGAACAAGGAAAGATGTTCGACGGTGAAAGAAAAGAGAAAAACCTAAAAATATTTCTGACAGACTGGCTTAAAATCCTTCTTTTTTTTTATTAAGGTCCCTTTCGTTTAGTCAATTTTTTGCCCTTCTTTTTCCACTGCATATTTTCGTGATACCCATTTTTCTTTTTTCCCCCTAATTTTCCCCCTTTTTTTTTTTATAAAAAAAGGCTCTTGTTTATACAGCGCCGAAAGAATCTTCTATAATTTTGTTGGCGAACCAACACCCGTTCTTTCCAGTTTCAGTCGCAAAGGAGATCAAGACAAAGAATAGGAAATAACTTTAATTCGCGTGTTCGTCTGTAACAACACATTTATGTTTATCCCAATACAACTGTTACGTCACCCACGTAATCTAGAACATTAGCCATGTCTCTTACGAGATCTCGAACGTTATCTCGTCTCTCTGGCGATCGTCCTCTTTCTCCTATTTGTAGTCCTTTTTCCCACCGGTGACGTGACTTTACGTGCATTTAGATACTTGCATCTGTGCTATATTACAGTTGTATGTACAACCAATATACTTAGGAAGAACATTTGATCTTTGAAGCCCCTAGTTTGGAGCCAGGATTTAGGGAGAATTCTCTGAGAACGAATTCAATCACTTTTCAGGTAGACGTTAATAAAATATACTAAATTAAAATCATATTTACATTATCTATGATTTATAATTAATGGATCGCGTGCAGCGTTAATTTCTATATTAGGTCTACTTAAAAGTTAGTCGTCACCCAGCATTAGCACTACTCTTTTGAATCGTCTTAATTTTAATGTCCTTCTCTGTCTATAAGTTTTTTTTTCGTCCCATAATGGAAATGTGCTTTTTTTCTTTCATACGTAGTCAGCCAGATCTCTAATCTCCAGGAAAAGAAACGCATCCGACTTTAAATTTAAATTTAGAAAATTTTATTTACAAATGTTGTTGGTTGGTTGGTTGGTTGGTTTTGTTTTACGGCATATCAACCCTTTTCAGGTTATTTAATGCCGAATCAAGTGATTTTGAAGAACAATATTTCAGTAGAATATATTTGTTTAATTTTTTCCAGTCGTTTCTATTTAACCCATAGTTGGGACCATAACAGGTACTACCACTCTGGGTCAGAGTGGCCTTGGGAGCTATGGCAATTAAAGGGTAGCTCCACACTCCTCAAAGCCCGAAAGCTGGGACCTCACCATCGGATATAGTTTAAGGTTATATACAATACCTTTAAGTTAGGAAGCCAGTAGAGAAGTGGGAGTGTAGAAAAAAGGGGGAAAGGAGGAGACTATTGTTTTTGTGTTGGCCTTTGCAAAACATGTCTTAGTTGTGAAAATAATTAAAAAGACAAACAAAAGCAGAAAGGTGTTAATGTAGGTGCATTTGTGTCCGGGAGTTTTCGACAGCCTGATCTGGTGGCACCAGATTTACAAATGTAAATGAACATAAATGTGGTTATTTAATTTTTAGAACGGTATGTATTCTGACTCATGGAAAAAGACTGACCCAAGGCATATGATCATGGCGATCATGGTGAGCAAGCCACAACGGAGCTGCAGTTGCTGAATTCGTAGGCAATGAATGAGGCTAGAAAAAGACAAGGCAGTCCCCACAGATGTTCGACATGCGGGAAATACTTCAAAACTTGGATCGTTCTAACATACCATCTCTGAACCCACAAACCAATTGTCAATAACGGTCATCTTCGCCATTGGCGGACGAATATAATTAAATATTCTTTCATTTCTCATCAAATCTTTCTTTGAGTCCACATATTTAATCTGCTGTTTTTTTTCTGCCTCTCGTAAAACCGGTTCTCTTTTTCGCTCCAAACATTTTCTCGCACCTATGTTTATTCTCTGTCTCTACAAATCTAATATCAAACCATATCTGGAGTACTGTATCCCTTTGAAGGTTCTTTAATAATTTGCAGAGCCTATCTGTAATTTTATCGATCCCAGTCTTTCTTCTTCTCTGTAACCATCCTCTCTATCTCTCTCTTTCTCTCTCTCTCTCTCTCTTACAGATGTGATGTTTCTAGTTTCAGACATTTCTACATATACTATTATGACATGTGATCCTCAGAATTGACTGATCTATTTCCCGCTTCCTTTGTTTCAGCTCGTTTCACTCGTTGGTCTAGACGTCACTCAATTCGCTGTGATAGTTTCTCATTGTAATTATTGTATTATTATTTCTATTCCAGCAGCGTCTTTCCAATAACTGCACGATTGTGTAACTTATTTACTGCACAATGTTTTCCGTGTAGATAAAATTTGGTATTTTAAAAACGAAAGTCAATAGGCGTCCTTGTCATTCCAATAATCATCATTCGTTCTTGTTTGCTCCTTACATTAAATTGTTTCATGCCTTGTCTCGACTGATTTCCATAAAACGAGGCACTCTTCGAGAACGTTTATAAATTTTATTAACATTGATTTTTTTAGTACATATGTAAATCACTTAGATGGCGCTTTTCGATTACTAATATTTCGAAGATATATTGACGACAAAATAGAAAAACAGATGGAGCTGGTACTGTTCTGAAATATATACTTAAAAAGTTATTTATGAACAACCTACACTTAGATACATAGAACGTTGCCATTTTCTAATTTTAAAATCATCGAAATACAACACAAATAGATAACCACAAAAACATGCGGATTGTTTAAGAATTATATACATCATCGCTGATGGAATGAGATGTGGAGTAAATAAAGTGTTTCGTTCGAATTCCATGCAGATTACTGAGTTTGGTTAACCCAAAGAAGGTCTGAGGTTACGCCGACCGAAACAATGCGAAAAAAATCAATATATGAACAGCAGTAAAAATAATCAAAAATACTACAACGCATTCTAGTCTTTAGGTTTGCCTGCTTTTTACTCCATCCGTTTTATCTTTTGCTTCTCTCTGCATCATCGTCTTCTATTCCTATTTTTACTGCCTTCTCCTCCTATTTTCCCGTTCTCCCTTTCCCCAACTCTGCTTTTTCACTGCTTTTATGTTACTGCTTTTGCGATTTTTTATATATATATATATTTGCTAATATCATTCGATCCTTAGTTTCTTTAGTGTATTTATAAAATGCCTCCAATTTCCAAGTTCTTATTCTTTTCCCTCTCCTTCGCCATATAGAATCTCCCGGCAATTTTGCTAGCTTACATATCTTTTGCTTACTTTCCAGGCAATTATCCGAAAGATGCCAGGCGGTCGTGAATAAAAGGCCTAATGGATCCCTTGATAAGTGGATGAAATACCTTTTCGATGAGGCACACTAGTTACCTTTATTTATTTTTGAATAATAGAGATCCCAATATATATATATATATATATATATATATATATACATATATATACATTATATATATATAAATGTATATACGTATATATATACATATATATACATATATACATATATATACATATATATACATTTATATATATATATATATATATATATATATATATATATATATATATATATATACTAACGAAGGAAGAAAACAACGCGGAAAGCGTGAGTCTTTGTTGTTACGATCAGCGCCAAACCGGAAGTGACTTAGGTTAAAATTAAGGCTAGACAATCGAAAAGGGGGGGGATAACTTTCGAAAATATCGGTGAAAAAAGCGACCCTTCCCCTGCAGAAAAGTGGCCAGTTTAAGGTTAAGAAATTAATGTTTTAAGCAAATTCTTCGGTATTTGTCGTCTGAAGCGTCGCGCTTCAAAACGATACTGATCTTGTCAAAATCCGTCGCCACTGTCGACATTTTTAGGCAGACATGCACATATACATACATACATTTATATATAGGTTGCTCAATTTTCGACCCAAACCGATTAAAAAACTTGCTTTATCGCTTTATTCCCTTTATGTTAAATTTCAAATGTTTAGACCAGGAATTGTCTGAGTAATTTTGTAGAAACCGCAGAGGTCATTTTTGTAACTTTGAACCCTATTATTACCCCTTAAAATTTATATTTTGGGCTCAAATAAAGTTATTAAGTTAGATCTATGTCCAAGGAACCGATACCTAAAATTTCAATTGTTGGCGGAGGAATTTGGTAGAGTTTTCAAAGGTCAAATCGTTGAACTTTAACCCTTTAGCAGGCAAATTTCTCGCTGAAAACGGATTACAAACGTTTTCTTTTCAAATCTCCATACCCTGTATATCAAATGTCGAGTCTGTAGACTAAAAATTGACAGAGTTATTGTGTCGGGAAATGTACACAGACAGACACACAGACAGACAAATTCACTTATATATAAATATATATGCATATATATGTATACATAGATTGAAAAATAGATAGATAGATAGATAGATAGATAGATTTATTGAAGAAAGAGAAATAAAACCTGTGTTTTTTTTAGAAATTTTCAACGTTTTGTCCCCATTTTTGTCACTAGAATGATTTGGGTGATCGATAAAAATAAAATATACCAAATATTTTATTTCCCTCAATCATCCTTATCATTCTCCTAGAGGAGTCCCCTCGAAAATAGGGACGAAACGTTGAAAATTTTCTAAAATGGCCAACGGTTTTCTTTCCCTATTTTCCCATAATGTTATTATATCATACCGGCTTTTATTTTCATAGATAGATATAGATATACTAGCTGTATATACTCAGTGTTTAGATGACTAAACATTGCTAAGTAAAAAGTTTGGCAACATGCTATTTAAAATATACTGAATATCCTAATTTGTAAAGAGTTTCCTGGAATTGGACCACATGTTGGGTTTAAGCAAGCATCCAAAAATTTATCCTCATCTATTAGTATATCTCAGTGCCCCGGTTTCTAACACACTCTACGGCATGTCCGAGTGGTGATTTGGCCATACGCGTAGAGATACAAAGAAATGCGTTCCCAGAATTCTCTTTCTAGATATATTTCTCTTTCTCTCTCTCTCTCTCTTTCTCTCTCTCTCTCTCTCTCTCTCTCGCTTTCTGCATGAACCGTCATGGGGTGAGCACGCATATTTCTGTCTCTCCGTAAACGAGGGTGGAGCACGCCCTCCCTCAACACTAGTTAGAGTAGGTTAGCCTATTGCCTATGTTTATTGTAAAAAATGATTATAATGTGTATATTGTATTGTAATATATTTTTTGTAAAATAAATAGTTAAGATTATACAATATATATTACAATTGTGTCGCTTGTCGTGTTTTTGTGTCTGCCATAAATGCCTTCATTAAAGAACAAGGCGGCCATGAGGAAAA
This sequence comes from Euprymna scolopes, assembly GCF_053919585.1. Lineage (NCBI taxonomy): Eukaryota > Metazoa > Mollusca > Cephalopoda > Sepiida > Sepiolidae > Euprymna > Euprymna scolopes. The sequence goes on along the minus strand of NC_136496.1, from coordinate 22,283,523 downwards.
GGAAGATTCCAACCTGAATGTCACTAGGGGTCAAGACGTATACTGGGAGAAGAAGGAGCCACACAGCCACATCTAACATCTCAGGTATGTTTTTCTTCTAACAGAACCTAATGACTGCCCATCTTCACATCTTCATGAGACCACTTTTAAGACATGTAGTGTTACATGAAAACCCAGTCAAACCCCAGTGACCGGCTGATCGTGTTATAGAACAGGAAATAACTATTATAGCTAAAAGGGGAAATAACTGGTAAATGATGACGTACAGGAAAAAAGTGTCTTTAGATATTCAAGGAATTGCATTAAACAAATATTCAATTTAATGATTTTGCCGTTTTGCCGGGGAATATTTTGTTCACAATATAAAAATATGGTGAACTGAAATCGAGAGCCGAAGCTGTACATAAAATGTTTTGGGTAAACATGTATTTATATAAAACTGATTAAACTGTATACATCGATATATACGTTAGTTTTAAATTAGTGTTTTAATTATATTATGAGAAGCATAAAGCTGTGTTAATTTTTTCAAGCCAGTTAAATAGATTCTCTTCAATTAAATCGACTTCTCTCTTTTGTTTCAAAAGTTTTAAACAAATGAAAAAACAAATATCAGAAGAATATTTACATTGGAAACATTTTATAGTAATTTCCTCAAGTGGAGTTTAGTAATCATCATTTAATGGAGGTTACCTGATGATGACCTTGGCGAATTATTGATAATTGGCAAGAAGAAAGACTCATCTGAGTTGCCTACACATTCACAGAGTGTCGGAAGGTCCGTAAAATTAACATCTGAAGCATGCCAATTAATCTATGGACTTGAAGTAAGACATACGCATATAATTGATACGGTTTTCTGCTGTGAAATTGGGTCATTTATTTCATTCAAAGTTCTGATGGAACAAAATAGCCATTAATATTCATTTCTATTATAAGGATAACCCCCCGCAAAAAGATATGAAGATTATCTCAAAGGATTTCAACACATAAAAATAAAATAATATATAAAAATGCCTATGTATTGTGTTTTTTTAAAGAAATATAAAGAACTTCATATAAAAAAATACGCATGGTATTTTTTTATAACAAATTATAAAAATAGATTTAAAACGTTTTATTTGTTCATTGTTACCAACAAAATAAAAACATTTAACATACAAAAAATAATTTGTGAAACGCTTTTTCATTGGTTTCCAACTTTTGAAACAAAAGAGAGAAGTCGATTTAATTGAAGAGAGACAAAATAAAATAAAGCTTTTCAGAGATTTCATGAAGGGCAGTTATAAATTTTAAATATTTCGCATGTCCGTTAGTATACAGTTTATTTTTATAAACACAGGCCTTGTTAGTAATAAAAATGCAACATACTAAATAATTTCACATATAAATCTTTCAAATACAAGGGTTCTCTGTATCAAAGTAGACGATCTATAAAATCAAATACTCTTCTATTTTTATGTATATTTGTACTTTTTATGTTATTGTGCAACTGGCTTTGCTGCAACATTTTACATTTTCGAAACAAAATTGAAAATCGACCTACGCTAATGACCATATATATATATATATATATATATATATATATATATATACATGTATTAGTGTAACATCTTTATATATATAAGTGTAACATATATATATATTAGTGTAACATGTATATATATATATTAGTGTAACACACACACACACATATATATATATTGTTTTTAAAATATAAATATCCACTGACATGTGTTTCGTGGTCTATGACTCATCAGAATGGCTGAATAAAGTGAGATTCGAAATCGGGACCCCACGGTAATGAGCCGAAACTTTTAACCCGCCCGTCCATCTCGCACGACTGTTTGGATATATCGTGATTTTACTTAGATGTTATTTGTTTCTGTGATATGTTTTGGATGAATTCAATTGTGTGTGTGCGTTTGTTTCTGTGCGTGTGAGAGAGAGAAAGTACGAGAGAGAGAGATAGTTCGTGTGTGTGTGTGTGTGTGTGTGTGTGTGTGTGTGTGTGTGTGTGTGTGCGCGCGCGCATTTATGGGATACATCCAATAATTCTACATTGGAAAACAACACAGAAGGAAAAACGGAAAAGTTTTGAGAACAAAAGTCGTGGATAGTGTTATGGGGCCCTTCAGTCTAGACAAACGAAAAAGATTCCCGCCTGAAGTTTGTCATGTTAAGTTGTAGCAGCTACTGCTATGACTGAGCAGACAGCTGGGGGAGCGGCAGATTCAATTCAATCTCCCGCAGGGGTATCCTTCTTCAGGTCCTTCCTATGCTAGAGATGATGCCGCCCTCTTGCGGCTGCATCTCCTTTCCTGCCACTGTTCACTTATTCTCTCCTCGCTCAGCTGGACACACTTTTTGAGTTTGACCCTCCAAGAGTCACGGTCTGCAGCGTAGGATTCGGGGTCAGTAGAGTGGATGTTGCCGGATTTTAAGTCTGAAATATACGAAAGATAGTTTTAAGAAAAATATTCGTAGATATAAGCTTATAATAAATACAGGCTAAATTAAATATTTCATATATATATATATATATATATATATATATATATATATATATATATATATATATATATATATATATATATCAGGGGCGAAGATGGGACTAGAGCTACTCGTGCCCGGCACGACCAATAACTCGGTCAACGTCATTCAAAAGAGATTAAAAATAGATCGTTTGGTCAGAGAAATGTAGCCGAGAAGCGAGAAATTATGAAAGTTGGGCGCCCAACTCCTTTATTGGTGAATAAGGTTAGAACTCGTTCGTTCCAATCCAAATGGTTTAATTACATTGACTGGTGTTATGTGCGAATAACTCTGAGGGAAAACTCGATTGTTGGCCTTGCTTGCTTTTCACGCATAAATCTGGTCAATTATGGACTGATACTGGAAAGGTACGTTAGTCAATCTGTGCTATACAATGGAGAGTCACGCAATAGCAACTATGATGACTTACTTTGGGTCCACGGACACTGGGTTGGGAAATGAAGTTGACAGAGGGCAGTGGGGCACGAGTAGCAATAATAGGCTAGAGTCGCCAATGATATATAAAAAAAATATATATATATATATATATATTTAAAAGAGTGTAGCCATCAACAATTGTGGTTTTTTTTTAAGGTTTTCATCATATTTTTATTTTAAAATATTTTTATAACGCGTTTCGAGCTTAGGGTGTGCTCTCTTCAGATGTTTTCGTAAAAAAGTTTTTCTTTAAAATGGGAGTTTGTATAGTTACCTCCGCTGATATTAAATATGTTTTTCAGAGTGATGTGTGGTCTCAGACATTCTGACTCCAACTGTAAGTGTTCAAAGTGTCCGGTCAAAGTTATATTCAAAGAGTGGCTTTTGGTCCATTTGATGAAGGTTTTTATGGTGTTTTTAGGGTTCTTTTTAAAGACTTCCTTCCCCATGTATAGCACACACTCACACACAATCACACACGCATACATATACATTCATGTACATGTACACATGCACACGCACACGCACGCAGGCACACACACATACACAAACGCACATGCACAGAAATATATGTAGGAGCATACATATATACATACCCACCTACACACTCACACACGTACTCACACACATCCACCGCTAACAATTATTTTTATTTTTTTATTTTATATATATATATATATATATATATACTTTTTCCCCCTAACCAAAACACGCATGTATATATGCGCTTAATCATTCAGACATACGTACACGCACCCACACACACACACAAGTAAGATGGAGAATAGGTAGGAGAAGATATATATACACACATATACACGCACATACACACATATATATACACACATACATGTATGTGCACATACACTCACAAACATACACATACTATGTAGGCTCATACACATACACACACACACATGCACACACACAGACATATGCAGGGGCTCACACATACGCGTATATCCATATCCACACGAACACATTTACCCACTCATACATGTGTATACATATGTATATATATACACACACATACATACGGATGTGTATACATTCATCCACCCATATATATATATATGGGCACATGCACTCACAATCACACATACACATACATATTCATACATCCCACCTTATGTATATATTGGTTGAAGTTTCCTTTATAATCCAAGCACATATGCTTACATGGATTCGGTCACCCAAACATAAGTGCACGTATAAACACAAACAAGATGTAGCATAGATAATAGATGATATATATATATATATACACACGCATACACAATCATATGTGCATACCCACACACACACACATATACACACGCACACACGCGCGTACATACACATACATACGTATAATTTCTAATTGTTTGTTTAGTTTAGAGAAATGGTACTGTACTGGGTATTGACGCGCGCACCCGTGAAAGTGTGCGTGTGCTTTATTGTGCTTTTTTGTTTCGTGTGTGAGGGTGCACATTTACCCCAGTATGAATGCGTGTAAGTGTATTTTGTGTTTTGCCTATTTATGTGTATAATTATGGAGAGATGTTTAAGGCGGGGTTAAACTTTGCTATGAAGTTTTTTTCTTGTGTTAGCAAGTAGAAGTAGTTGTCAGTTTGGAAGATGGGCATTATCTCGAATCTGCCTCCACTGCATGTGTGTATATGTTGTGATACATGCAGGTGTCTATTTTCCGCGATTTTGATGTTGGATCGGTGTAGGGCTACTCTATTACTAAGGTTTTTTTGTAGCGCCTATGTAGGATTTATCGCATGCTAGAATTTTATTACATAGATCACGTTTTTTTAGGTGCAATCTAGGTTTTTTTTTAATTTTGAATGTTTGTATGCGGTTCGTAAATGTGTATGTGTTTCCCTCTAATATTATGTTGCAGACTCCACATCGTTGTTTGTTGCCTTTTGTGACTCCTTTTGTTGCGTCTTGATTGAGTTTGGATGAGGTAAGAATGCGTTTTAGGTTTTTGGGTTGGCGTTTGATTTTTATTATTTTTGTTGTTTTAAGGAAGTTGTTTAGTTTGCTGTTTTGGTTAAGTAGGACGAGGTTTTTCGTTATCTCTGTGAAAAGCTCTGGGTTGTTTGTGTTGTGTGTGGAGACATATGTTAGGATTTGTTCTTTGTTTCGTTCTTTAGGGGTTCTCAAATCTTCTACTGGTATATTTGTCGCAAGTTGGATCCCTTTGTTTATAAGTTGTGATGGGTATTTTCTTTTTCCTAAATTTATTCGTAGTTCCTTGAGTCGGATTTTCCGAAGGTTATTGTCCGTGATTATGGTGCAGATTCTACGTGCTAGGGTGTAGGGAATTGATTTTATGCAGCTTTTAGGGTGGTGACTTTTAAAGTGTTGGTATTGTTGGGTGTCTGTAGGTTTGCGGTAAATGTCTGTGATAATGTTATTGTCTTTAATCTTTATCAGTATATCAAGGAAAGGTAATTCTGTAGAGCTTTGTTCTATGGTGAATTTAATTTTTGGGTGTAGGTTCTGGAGTATGGTGTGTAAGTCTGTGATGTCCCCTCATGTGGGTTTCCATAGGATGAAGCAGTCATCTAAGTACCTTTTCCATGATTCTACAAACAGTTTAAAAAAAAAAAGAAAAAAGTATATATATATATATAAAATAAAAAAATAAAAATAATTGTTAGCGGTGGATGTTTGCGAGTACGTGTGTGAGTGTGTAGGTGGGTATGTATATATGTATGCTCCTACATATATTTCTGTGTATGTACGTTTGCGTGCGTGTGCGTGTGCATGTGTACATGTACATGAATGTATATGTATGCGTGTGTGATTGTGTGTGAGTGTGTGCTATACATGGGGAAGGAAGTCTTTAAAAAGAACCCTAATAACACCATAAAAACCTTCACCAAATGGACCAAAAGCCACTCTTTGAATATAACTTTGACCGGACACTTTGAACACTTACAGTTGGAGTCAGAATGTCTGAGACCACACATCACTCTGAAAAACATATTTAATATCAGCGGAGGTAACTCTACAAACTCCCATTTTAAAGAAAAACCGTTTACGAAAACATCTGAAGAGAGCACACCCTAAGCTCGAAACGCGTTATAAAAATATTTTAAAATAAAAATATGATGAAAACCTTTAAAAAAAACACAATTGTTGATGGCTACACTCTTTTAAATATACATTTTTCTCTCGTTGGAACTACACAACCATCACTTTAAATATATATATATATATATATATATATATATAATCATCAAAATATAGTGTACATTTGTATTATACGTTAATTTCCATAATTAACCTGTTCCATCTATAATCTATATTCTCGCGCCTTCTACACACGCACCCATCGTTATTTGACAGCTGGAAAGCGCATCTCTCGTCAGCTCGTTGAGCTATCTCGACAATAGAGAAACGAATTAGATAGACATGTCTATAACTCATTAATAAAGGTTTGGGTTGGATGACATATTTAAATTGCTTGAAAAACAACTTTCAGCATCACATTTAGTTATAAAAATAATTTCTAAGTTTCTTTATACTTTTTATCCTTAAAACCATATATATATATATATATATATATATATATATATATATATGTGTGTGTGTGTGTGTGTGTGTGTGTGTGTGCGTATACATTTTCTGGGTCAACGGCCAACTAGCACCGTGTATATTTGTGTGTGTGTGTATATGTGTATTGGGGTAGAGAGGGCTCCCGTAAGCCGTGGTGAAGGCAACCTTTTTAGGAGAAGCAAATTTCTGATTTAAAAAACCATAAAGCGAAAGACCAGTACTCGCATTAAGCTGCTCTGCAGTTTAATTTGTTGCTGGCTATCTTGCTCTTGCTTGTTGCTGGATCTCAACATTTTGAACCGAGAGAGAGACTTAGCTGTCGTACAAAGCTAAGACTCTGTAACATCATATTCGTATAGATACTTTCTCAGACATTTGGGCTCATGGATTTTAAAAGTTCTGAGGGAGTGGCACTCGTCTGACAAGACGTTGCAATCATCATCATATATAGAGAGAAAGATATGTATATATATATATATATATATATATATATGTGTGTATGTATATGTATATATGTATAAAGAGAGAGAGAGAGAGAGAGATAAAGGCAGTGTGTTTATTAAAAAAAACATTGTTTATTACATATATGCATAAATGTTTCAGTGAAATCCCAATTGAGACAGATTCAGCTCATCAGATTCGAATATAGGTGTTTTGTTCGTTTAGATGGAATTCCAGTAGTGCACTAAAAGATAAGTGTCCGAACCATATGTTATATAATTTATTGGCTAGCTATGACTATATAACTGCATTTAAAAGCTATTGAGGTATTACCTATATAATTTATTTTTATTTCTGGGTTTTCGCCGGCGTATATTTTTGCTTGGTACACCACCGAAGATGTGAAGCAATAATTGTTTAGTAGGCATTCAGTCGATCATTGTTGTTACAATTATTATTAGTGTCAGTAGTTGGATTATTTTTATTTAATATTTTATTACTATTTTTTTAGAATTATTTCTAGGTTTTAAGTACAATAGTAGCTCAGTTATAAAATGCTTTTGTTAAAGATTTAATGTATCATACTATAAGATGTAGAAACCTATTTCCAAGTTTTTTTTACCATTCAGTTGAAGGGGGATTGACCAGATCATTTTCTTACCTTATTCCTTGATCTAGTCGTATTTATATGGCTTATATTGTATTTTCTAAGCACTCCAATCTCTGGTCACCCCCTCGTCAATCTTTCACGAAAAACACCCGTCTAGCTGAATCCACTGGGAAAAATTTCCCCCACTATATATCTGTGCCTAAATCAAAACGCTGATTCCATGAACAACGCTTCTTTCTTAGAACTGCACGCCTGTGGAACTCTGTTCCGTCTGCCTGCTTCCCACCGCACTACAACTTGGATGTGTTCAAGTCCAACGTTAACAAATTCCTAATGAACCGCCCCCCTTAAGTAAACACTTCATCAAATCTCCACACTAACGTTATGTACTTGCAATAACCCTTATCCTTGAGTGGCTTCCGGGCCTTGATAAGTGGTGATCACTGTGTAAATTTTTTTTTTTTAATTTGAATCCACTATTTTTAGTCCATTACTATAGATATTTTTTGTACTCATTGAATATTTCCTCATTAGAGGGGTTGTTATTACTATGTTGCTAATAGTAGAACGTGGCTGGTTTTTAAATGGGTAGATATATTTGGGATAAGCGTTTTTCGTGTGTATATAGTTTGTAAGTACTGGTGTGGTAAGTGTTAAGTTTTACATTAAGAGCCTGCCTAAACTTATGTGCTACATTTTTTGGTTATCAGTTTATGTGGAAATATTTTTGTCGGAATTTTAAAGGTATAACTTAATTACTAGTATTAATCAAAATCATGAGGCCACAATAAATCAACAAACGTTACGCGGCATAAGATATCATATTCATCTTCTTCTATATATATATAAAAGGCAAATTGTGTGTGACCATTTAGTGTATGTCTTCAAAAGGCTTTTCTCGCACACGCTCCCGTGGTCGTTACTATCGCTTAAAACTATGTACATAGGTCCTATATAATAATATCTAGGAATTAGGAAAGCGCGTAGCGTATAGATTTATTTACGTCGATTTTTACAAAATTATTGCTATTTTGGCTTCTCGCGTGTTGATTGGGCTTTTTAGTATAAGTGAAGTGAAACTAAACTCAAACGACGTCTTCGCGGCATTGCGCCTGGAAAAACGTCCAGAAGCAATCAGCTTTGATCAATCTTGTATATCAGATTCTTGTATATCAGACAGTCAAATTTCGATAAACAAACTCAGTTAACTTTTATTACGCACGCCTGTTTTTATAGTTACATAAATAAATTCAAACACGTTTACGTTGTATGTCACGGTGGCCCAATGGTAACATCGCACTTTTTATTTTCACACATTAATTTCCAACTCAAGGCTACGGGTTCGATTCTCATACTCACCAACCAAAACATTTTTTTATTATTATTTAACACCCCCCGGAGTTTTGATTTACCTCAAGACACCCGGGCATCGCCGGATACCCCCCGCTAGTATCCTATAAATCAGACATTATAAAGCAATTCTAACAGGAAATTATATTTAGCTTATTTCTAAGAATATTATGTATAATCATTCATATTGATAACCTTAATAACAGCGAATATATATATATATATATATACATACATATATATACATATATATACATATATACCCCTATGAATTCGTTTTTCTTTTGTGTGTATTGATATTCATATAAAAACCCTCTTTTCTATTTATTTAAAAACAATACAATTTTTTATATATGGATTGTGGAATTGCATTCACTAACAAAAGATCTGGCTAATTTGCATATTCTTTTAAACATTCAATTTAATTAATTTCCTATTAGTTGCTTCGGTTTTCTAATGGGGTAATCATCTTTAGTTAATTATTACGTTCTACGTGCAGATATTCTACATGATTTATACTTGCATAATATTTGCGTTAAAGTTTAAAGTAAACACAAAGTGTTTCCATATATATTTATGTATACGTATATATTTTTATTTAAGAAATTTTGCCTACCAAACAGACCTGAATCCATGCAAAAATTTATATTTGACTTTTAGTCCAGAGAAATCGGCGCGAAAGTGTGAAAATTAAAAAACAATGAAATTTGCCAGGTGAAGGTCGAACGCCGGCATTACGAAAGCATAACGTAGTAGCTATTGGTTCATGTTTTAATTTTTAGCCTTGCAGTAAACATGTTTTTATAGCTCAGTCATCGTGAGCTGAATGTTTTGGTTTGTATTCTCGGTGGTGGCGCATGGGTCTTTTTTATACTTTTTAAATCAATACTATATATTGCATCTAATCTATCTATCTATCTATCTATATATCTATATAAGTGAAAGCGTCTGCCTGTCTTTTTTCTATGGTAGTTAACGAAGACTATTATAGAGAAAGGCATTACTTTACATATTCGCACTTTTTAATATATACATATGCACATAACCTTATGAACAGTACATAGGGCCTGAGCAAGCTTGTACATCAATAAAAGTGAACGTGTATGTGTGTGTGTATCTGTGTACATTTTCCTACGCAATAACTCTGTCAATTTTCAGTCTACAGACTCGAAATTTGATATACAGGGTACTGAGATTGGGGAAAACCTTTGCGATCAGTTTTCGGCCACAAAATTGGCTGTTAAGCGGTCAAAATTCAACGATTTGACGTTTGAGAACTCTACCAAACTCCTATGACAATTTAGGGTCTAAATACTTAAAATTTTAAATATAGCTTTCTTAGACACGGATCTAACTTAATAACTTGATTTGAGCCAAAAACAGTACATTTTAAGGGGGCATAATCGGGGTCAAACTTTAAAAAATTGAACGCTTTTTTTTCAACATACACCTACAAACACTCGCGCAACGCGCTGAAATGCTAGTATATATATATATATATATATATATATATATATATATACATATATACATACATATATATATATATATATATATATATATATATGGTATTTGGACAATGTCACAACAATGTTAAATCACTGCATACATAACAGTAGCCGAATAGCTGATGAATAGATGGTTGGACTCTCCGGCTGTCGTTTGGACGGTCAGCATTCGATCCTGAGCCTCAAAGAAAAAGAAAAAAATAATAATCGTACCTGATGATAATCGGCTGCACCAATAGAAAGCGCTTCAGCGGAGTATGGCTGAACAACAAATTTTATTTATATAACAAGACTGTTGAAATAAAAAAAAAAGCTCGGCAAATAGAAAAAGTATTAAGAAAGATCGGAGTAAAGAATAACTATGTCGTGTTTAATCAGACGTGCTTGAATAATGACTTCATACCAATATATATATATATATATATATAATTTTATTATATATATTTTTAAATATATATATATATACATATATATATATGCATATAGGAACACGTATATATACACATATATATGTATATATATACATGTACATGACACTAAGAATTAGTAGATATTTAATAAAGAAAAGACGCTAAGACAACTATTTTTCCTCAGATAAATACATGTTTATTTATATTTACAGATAAGAATAGTGCTGAAATATCTTAGATTATCTTATAAAAATTGCATTCACCGACATTGAAGCGTGTCATGAACCAAAGGAGCATCAAACATATTAGAATTTCTGCGAGGAAAAATTGTCAATCAACATATCAAGAAATCTTCAGTATCCCTTTTTACTGCTAATAGCGTGATCGTACAATTCACAAGAGAGGGAAAAGACTGCGCAAAACTTCATTCAGGTCGCCCCGGATCCTTAGAAAAAAAAACTTGCCTCTTGTGAAAAGAAAGATTCCTTCTGGCAATATCAAGCGCAAAAAGATTGGGCTGGCGAGATGGTGGAGACACCTATGACCTTTGGACTAAAGTAATTTTCTCTAATGAGTCACGATTTGAATTATATCCCGACAGTGGAAGGGCATGAGTATGGAGATTTCCTCAGCAAGGGTTTGACTATAAAAAAAATGCAGCTGAAACCTGGGGATTTCTCAGTTATAGTATGGGTCTAATTTGGAGTGATAGCCGCTCAGATCTAATGGGGTACGAAGGAAACATCAATTCTGCTAAATATGCTTTAATATTTCATGGAGGACTCCTACCAATATTCTTAAGTTGTAAAATAGAACCAAGTTAACTTTGAGGGTGTAGCTCAATGTCTTGCTGTTAGGGTGACCCAACATTGGTTGAGCTAAAATTGGATGAATAAACTCCCTTGATATGAGCTCAATTGAACAACCTTTGGACATATTAGACCGGAACCTCTGCATAAGGAAAATGAAAGTCATCTTCTAAGTCTAATTTGGAGAGTATTTCTTCGAAACTCCGCGGATTAAGGACTATCCACTTATCTTGTGCTAAAATTAAATATGTGTTTAATTCTTTTTTAAGATGGTTTTTAACATGTTTTATTAATCATTTGTTCATATATATATAATGTATATATATATATATATATATAAATATATATATATAAGTGTGTGTATATACACACACATATATATTTATTAAAATTATAGGCAGAATATATATATAAGTGTGTGTATATACACACACATATATATTTATTAAAATTATAGGCAGAAGCCTCGATAAATAAGCGTAAATATATAAAAACTATAGGTATCGAAGGTTTATTCGTATCGATAGATAGATATTTACAGGCTATACAGATATACATATGAATACAAAGAAATTATCGGAGCTAGATTGTTAAGCGACATAGGATCCACATTTTTTTTCAATCATTTCATTTGTAGAACGTCCCTCATCCCATCGGTAAGTGGCCACTCCTACATCCTGTCATCATCAATTACATGCAGAGTGCTATTCGAGAATCAATCGTATTCTTTTTTTTCTTTTGTCTGTCCACGAAATATAGGCCAAGGTTGGATGGTTCGACGCAATATTGAATAACAAATAGATGAGTTGAAAAGGAAAAGAAAATGAATACTTGGCAAATATGTTGATGTTAATTATTTGTAATCTGGTTGGCGGCAAAGTTTGAGACTAGAATTGATAGATAGATGAATAGTGATAGATAAATAGATAGTTAGATTGATAGATAGATGAATGCATATATACGTGTATATATATATATATATACATATAAAATATTAAAATATTCATTTAATTCATTTAATATTCGAATACTCAAAAAGTAAAACAAAAATAAAATATACAATACACCCTGTTAAAAGATTGATAGATAGATCTATAGGTTGATAGATATATCTACAGATTGATAGATTTGAGAGATGAATGCATATATACATATACATAACATTAAATAAGATTGATAGATTTGATATATGAATGCATATATATATATATATATATATATATATATATATATATATATATACTAGCAAAATTACCCGTCGTTAACTGGGTTCAAAAACAGCCTACAGAAAATGGACTCTGATTTATGAAAGCATCATAGGTTATGAAAAGGAAGGGTTGTAAAAAGATAGGTTCGAATTTGGGGGGGGGGGTATCAAAACCAAAGCAAAATAAGTGCTGAAAGTAAAAATAAAATAGATAAACCCCATAATTTATTATACCACACCTGTTCACACTGAAACACTTATCACACTATTCTATGGATCTATATCAATACACCTTGTTAAACTTTGTGACATATTTCCATTCTATGGAGGTCAGGTGGGAACGATCACCCCATAATTTTATTATACCATATTTCAAAAACATTGAAACATAATTATCAAAGTATACTTACGCAGATAGATATGAAAAGTCTTTATTAAAGTTTGTGCCTATTTCCATTCTATGGAGGCCAATCGCGAACGCAGACCCCACAATTTTATTATAGCATCCATATTTAAGTTAAAACGTACTTATCAAAGTATTCTTATGTAAACCTATATCAAAAACACTTGTAAACTTTTTTTTTTTTAATTTTTAATTTTTTTTTATTTCCATACTTGGTAGACCAGGCGCGAACAAAGACCCCACAATTTTAATGGACCACTGTTCTGCCAGATAAAACGTACCCATTCCTGTGTCTCGATACATCTTCTATCATTATATGTAATCACTTTTTTAAAATAGCCAACAATATTGGAGCCTATTCGTGACAACACACACACACACGCGCGTACGCGCACACACATTCAGCTTTATATTATAGATATATATATATATACCATTAAATTAGATTATAGATTTGATAGATGAATGCATATATATATATATATATATATATATATATATGTATAACATTAACATATTCATTTAGTAAAAATAAAATAGAATATACAATATATCCTGTTAAAAAGAGAGCATAGCAAAACAAAACAAAATGAAAAAAGGAAAAGTAACTAAAAGATAAGCAACTATATATATATATATATATATATATATATATATATATATATATATATAAAGAGAAAGAGAAAGAGATAGAGCGAGAGATAAGGAGAGAGAGACACGTATGTTTATGTGATACTTGCTGGAACGTATAAGAGTGTAATCGATACATTGATAAATAGGCACATAAATCGATACATAGGTAGTTCTGATATATATATATATATATATATATATATATATATATATATATATATATATATATATAATTATATATATACAGTGATGATCATATTTATTGGCACGGTAAAATAAAAGTTAAATTTTGTCTAATAAATTCTAAAAAAGGGATTAAATAAAAGAAAACAACAAAGTATATTATGTATTTTTAACTGGCCTTTCCGATGCAGCAATCGGATTTTAGAAAAAATAAATAACAAAGGAACAACAAACATAATTGCAAAAAACCCTTGTTCAAAATTATTGGCACGCTTTATTTAATAATCAATTGTATAGCCTTTGGCCTTGATTACCTTCCTCAGTCGCTTTTCATAGTTTACAACGAAGTTGTTGCACTCTTCAGTAGTAATTTTAGCCCACTCTTCCTGACAATAATCCTCCAATTGAATAAGATTCTTAGGCTTCCTTTGCATTACCCTCAATTTTAATGTTCTCCATAAATTTTCAATTGGATTAAGGTCTGGGCTTTGTGATGGCCACTCCAAAACATTAATATGATTGTCCTCAAGCCATTTCTTAGTCAGTTTAGCCGAATGCTTTGGGTCATTATCTTGCATGAACCACCAACGACGACCAAGTGAGAGCTCTTTAGCAGAGTCTTTCAGGTTTTCATCCAATATTTTAACATAATCTTCCTTTTTTATGCTACCTGTGACCTTAACAAGTCGCCCTGGTCCAGAGGCAGCAAAGGATCCCCAAAACATCAAACTGCCTCCACCGTGCTTCACTGTGGGTATGGTGTTCTTAGGCAGGAAAGCTTCGCCAGATTTTCTGTAAATATAAGACACTTTATTATGGCCAAATAACTCTATTTTCGTTTCGTCAGTCCATAGAATACGTTTCCAGAATGCAACATATTTATCAATATGACGTTTTGCAAAGGCTAGCCTTGCTTTCAGGTGCATAGGCTTCAATAAGGGAGTCTTTCTCGGACGACATGCTTTTAAACCAGCTCTCTTCAAAACTCTACCAACTGTATGTCGAGATACATTCACACCAGAGGTGTTCTGTTCATCAACAATCTCCCCAACAGAGATCCTTGGGTTTTGTTTTACTTGTCGAACAATTTTCCGTTCATCTCTTGGGGAAAGAATCCTTTTTCTCCCTCTACCCTCTAAACTCATAACGTGGCCTTGCGATTTGAACTTGTTTATTATGGCTCTAACAGTGGATTTGGGAAGGTTTAGCTTCTTTGAAATCTTATCATAGCCCTCCCCATTGCTATGGCATGCTACAACAAGCTTCCTGACGTCTTCGCTGTGTTCCTTAGTTTTAACCATGGCGATTGAAAATTATAATTTAGTCACTTATAATAGTTTAAATAAATCGCTATCTAAAAATTATCTGAAAAAAATTATTCACTGAATTAGCGTTAAACAAGCATAATATGGCTATAAAAAAGTTCAGAAAGCACGTAAACCGGAAATTGATTGATATTATACTGATACTAAAAGAAAAACAAAGCCGTGCCAATAATTTTGAACAAGGGTTTTTTTGCAATTATGTTTGTTGTTCCTTTGTTATTTATTTTTTCTAAAATCCAATTGCTGCATCGGAAAGGCCAGTTAAAAATATATAATATACTTTGTTATTTTCTTTAATTTAATCCCTTTTTTAGAATTTATTAGACAAAATGTAACTTTTATTTTACCGTGCCAATAAATATGATCATCACTGTATATATGGTTACGTTTGATGCATCTAAAACAAAGCTCCTATCTTTACATCATCAACACTCTGATCCCCATCTGACATCAATTGAAACGGGTGTCTCTCGTCTAGGGGAGGCCCCATATTTTTAGAAGCTTCTGGGTTTTACCTTTACTTCTGATCTGAAATGGAACACGTACATCAAGTCTGTTGCCAAGGTCGCTGGGAAAATGGTTGGATCCTTCTACCAATCCAGAAGATATCTCACTACTGATGCAATTCTCTATCTACATAAAAGCTAAGTACGTCCAAGCATGGAATACTGCTGCCAGTTCTAGACAGGAGCTGCTAAAAACAGCCTATCCTGCCTTGACAGAGTACAAAATAGACTTTGTAGCTTAGTGGGGGATACCCTACTTTCTCTACCCTGCAACCTCTCTCCGTCAGGAGAGTCGTTGCGAGCCTATTTATCGCTATTTCCATGGCAATGCTCGTCTGAGCTCCAATTTCTGCCCCCCTCGCCAGTTTTTTTACGATAAACACCCGTCTAGCTGAAATCACTGTCAATAATTTTTCCCACTGTTTATCTGTGCCTAAATCAAAACGTAGATTCCATGGACAAAGTTCTTTCTTTGAAGTGCACGCCTGTGGAATTCTCTACCGCTTGCCTGTTTCCTACCTAACTTCAACTTGGATGCCTTCAAGTCCAACATAAACAAATTCCTGATAAACCGCCCCCTTAAGTAATGACACTTTATGAAATCTCCAAGACTACCGAATACTGTAACACTATCCCAATGATTACTGTACACGCAACAACCCTTATCCCCGAGTGGCTTCTGGGCTTTGATAAATACTGACCTCCATATAAAAAAAGTATTGTATCAATATTGTGCTTCCATACCTCAATTGACACATCTGCCGGCGTGTTTGAAAGTTAGGGTATGGTTTTATGCAGAATTACTCGGTTATTCCTCCCCCTCTCACTCTCTCACTCACTCTCTCTCTCTCTCTCTCTCTCTCTCTCTCTCTCTCTCTGTATACATTTCCCAACTTTCTCTTCCTCTCTACCTCTCGCGCTCGCTGTATCTTTCTCTCATAGCCGAAAATCCCTGCGGACAATATAAGTAACATGATTGAAATATAGGTATTCGTAGAAAAATATGTAAGTAAAAAAATCTCGCCCACATTAAAACTAAATGTAAAAAAAATATATAGCAAAATATTTAAAAAAAAAAAACGTTATAAAAAAAGATAAAGAAAACAAAAAATAGTGTAAGGTTCACTAATAAAAAATGGTACCCGTACATGTTTTTCATTTTGGGGGAGGGGGGGATAGTGGCATGTTGTTAATGTGTACACAGCAAAGTGTAAGGTTATCAGTATTTGATTTTCTCTTTATGAGCAGTTAGTATGTTTGTATTTGTTTTTTTTTTCTTAAGCTATCTTCTTGTAAAGAGTGCCGCCATATTTAAAATATACTGGAGCGTTTGTTTATGTAATGAGAAGTAAATTTCGGAAACGCAATTGGAGCAGGGAGAATGTATTATTTTTTAATCCAGATATGAAAAGACTGTGTTATGTCTATGGTTTTATAATCAAGTTGCGAAGAGTGCAAGCACAATATCTGTATAATATGATAATAATTTCCTCCCGGCCTTGACTGGGGGCTGTAGAAGGACATAATATTAGTGGAGGATAGGAACTACTTCCGCTAAAGATGCTGCGATTTTGACCGTGTAGCTCGTAGGATGAAATGTGTCTTAAATGTTGTTATAAAGTTACATAAAATAGTGGCTGATAGTCCAAACATCATAAATTTGTATGTAGCATCTGTTGTTTGAAACCTACGGTACCTTGGCCCCGGAGGAATTACTGCAATTAATATATTGGTACTCATGCAGAGAGTGATCTATGCTAAAATAATAACGTTATTATTAAAAAGGCCATTTTTAACATGGGGAGGGGAGGGTGCTTTGTACATGGTCTGTACTTTAACCTTACAATTTGAATAAAAAGCATATCATAAAACTTTAATAAAACTTGAAAATACGATTTAAAAAATAGTGCGGATCACTCTCTGCATTAGTGCCAATATACAGGGTGACCGAAAAAACGGACCCCGTGTACACTTTATGTGATATCGCCATTATTTATTCACCGATTGCCCTTATTTTACAGGACATGGCAGAATCAATGACCGTGAGTACACCAATTCCCCAGTGGAAGCTGGGACAAAGAATACTACAAGACAGGCTCGTTTAAGAAAATCCAGGACCGTTTAATGCGTTAGTTCGAATGTAAAAAGGCTCCACCCAAAAGCAGAATTCAGAAATAGGTGGACCACTGCGAGAGGTATGGGACCGTGGAGAACCTCAGCTCTGTGAGAGAGAACTTCCCAAGCCACTCGGGACCTCCCAAGAAGCGAACAGCCGAGCTGGTCGAAAGAGTGAGAGAGTCTCTCCAGCAGAGTCCGGAATGCTCTGTGCGTAAGCGAAGTCAGTCCCTCGGTATGTCCCGTGAGATTTGCAGGAGAGTGCTGGTGAACGATATCATGGCTTAACCATATAGAATACAGACGCTGCAGACCCTTACAGCCTCAGAAGCAGAGGAGGGCTAGGGCAGTCAAGATGCTCGAGAAGATTGAGGAGACACCATGTTTCCTTAACCTCCTTTGGACCTCAGATGAAGCCCACTTCCATCTTGATGGAAAGGCGAAGTCCAAGACAAATTACTTCTGGGGGTCCTCCAGACACAATGAAGTAGCCACCAAGCCCCTGCACTCCCCTAAGTGCACGATGTGGGCTGCAATATCGGCCAGAGTCATCATCGGACCAATCTTCATCGAAGAATCTGGCGTAGCAGTGACAGTCACCAAGGAGCGCGATGTGGAGGTCCTCAAAACCTTCGAGCTCCAGACCAAGTACCCGTCGCTCATGAGCAAGTTCTGGTTCCAGCAGGATGGAGCAAGTTCTCACACCTCAAACCTGTCCCAAGATTGGCTGAAAGAGAACTTCGGAGGCCACGTGATCAGTCTCAAGACTGATTTTGAGTGGGCACCCCATAGCCCGGACCTAAGCCCCCCAGATTTTTTTCTTTGGGGCTATTACCAATTCGGTCTGTAAGAACATCATAGACAACTTCGTGCTGCGCCTCAAGAAATGCACGGCGCTAAATGGAGGCCATCTAGAACATATGCTGTAGAACGGAGAAAAAAGGCCAAAGACCCTAGTGTTTTGATGTGATGCTTTGAATATAATAAACTAGTTATGACCAAAGTTTCATTTCATTCGGACAAAACCAAGAAACGCGGCCCAATTAGAGATGGGCCCGTTTTTTAGGGGGTCGCCCACTATTATATATGCATGAACAAATTCCCTTGATGATTGCAATATATATTTCAATCATGTAGGGAATACTTATTGTTCATAATTAAAAGATAAACACGCAAAAACCATCTTTTTTTAATGAAAAGAGGGGAAAGACTAAGAAAGAGGAAAAGGGGAGGATCAGCTGTCCGGTTTTCCCCTTTCTGTTTCAAACCTTTATCGAGAGATTTTTGAGCAGCGGTAAGATATTATTTTTGAAGTTTCTAGAGGTTACTTACACACAAATCTAAGAAATATTCCCTCTGTTTATAGAGAGAAAGCCTACTTAACCGAACATTAATAGTCTTCAATATCAATATAATAATAATATCGCGTTTTTTAAATTTCCTCGTTGCCAGTATAAATCGTGTAAAGAAAAATACTATTTGGCAATTAGCAGAAGCAAAATACATTAAATATAAACGCTAATAAAACAAATAAAGTGTGTATTTATTGATTAGTCCGGTTGCCATATTTTCAGGACCTGTGCGTAAGCACCAAGAAACATATTCTCTCTGTCATTTTAGTAACTGGAAAGGTCATTTATTATCCGTAAGGTGGGCACATTACAACACACACACACACACGCATATATATATATATATATATATATATATATATATATATATATATATATATAAGTGCATGTGTGTGTATTCTCGAATAAATTGCCTTCCTAATTACATGCTTCAAGTGAAGTCGCATATCACGCCTATAATAATTAGTTCGATCAGACGATGAGAAGACAATGTTGTTTTTATTCAAACTTTAGTAATAGATAAATATCAGTGAGAGGTTTTGTGAATATCCACCAGCAATTCTAATGCAAAGTTAAGAGATAGAGAAAGGGGAAATATTAAGGTGGAGTCGTATTTACTCGTAAATATCGATTTTTGTGTGTATCTGTGTATTTTGGCTGAAGCACAATAGGCAATTAGATTTTGGTTCTGAATTGGTTCTTGATACGAAAGTAATTTGATTGTCATCAAGAACGCAACATAAGCTTCCCCTATATAGTGAATTAGAACCCTTTTCTATACATTATTATTTTGGTCCAGCTCTGCGATGTCTGCCTTAGCTTATCATTGGAAAAAAATTCAATTTACTACCGATTCTTTTCTCTATTACCTCGCATTAATCATTTAATTAATTCTGAATATATGTGTTTTATAATAAATGGGATTACAGAATGAAAACTATAATGGATGTCTCCAACTCTGCTGACACAATCTGCATGGTTGATGTGTATGTGTGGCAGTTAATAGAATCGTATTTATCACTAAATCCTCAATTTTAAACGGTTCGTCTTATGTATATATTAAACGTTATTTACGTATCGAATATCATTAATTCCACACTACTTAATACGTTATTAATGCTAGGTAGTAATTATAATAATATTATAATTTTAGTCCTATGCTTTCTTAGAGGGGTAAAAGTCGAAAGGTTTCGGATAGCTTAGCTACCATATTTTTTCCATAATAACAACTATATATATATATATATATATATATATATATATATATATATATATATATATATATATATAAAGCTGAATGGTTGTGTGGGGGGTCTGGTCACAAATATGCTTCTATATGGCTGACTATTTTAAAGAAACTGATTACGTATAATGATAGAAGATTTATCGAGACACAGTATGTTTGATCTCGCAGGACGATGGTTCATTAAAATTGTGGGGTCTGCGTTCGCGCCTGGTCTACAAAGTATGGAAATAATTTTTTTTTTAAAACCATTACAAGTGCGTTTGATATAGATGTACATAGGAATACTTTGATAAGTATGTTTTAACTTAATTAGGGATGGTATAATAAAATTGTGGGGTCTGGGTTCGCGCCTGGCCTCCATGGAATGGAAATAGGCACAAAGTTTAATAAAGACTTTTCATATCTATCTGCGTAAGTATATTTTGGAGAAATATGGTATAATAAAATTATGGGGTGTTCGTTCGCACCTTACCTCCATAGAATGGAAGAATGTCACAAAGTTTAACAAGTTTTTTTTTTTAATATAGATCCACAGAATAATGTGATAAGTGTTTCAGTGTGAACAGGTATGGTATAATAAATTATGGGGTTTATCTATTTTATTTTTACTTTCATCATATTTTGCTTTGGTTTTGATACCCCCAAATTCGAAGCTATCTCTTTACAACCCTTCCTTTCCATAACCTATCATACTTTCATAAATCAGAGTCCATTTTCTGTAGGTTGTTTTTGAACCCAGTCAACGACGGGTACTTTTGCTAGTACCTGTACATATGTATATATATATATATATATATATATATATATATATATATATATATATATATATATATATATATTCAAAGTGCCTTCAATAATTATTTAGACTTTCTTAGTCTATAAACTTCTTAAGAGGAAACACATAAAACTCTAGTTCCTTTAAAAGTAATTTCTTCCAGCTTCAATGCCTTTGTTGTACCGTTCTAATAACTTCTGTAATGCCCCATGAAAGTCTTATTGTGTGAGCGCGTCAATGACCGTCGACACTGTAACTTTTAGCTCCTCAATTATCTTATAACAACAGCCTTTAAGTTTTTCATTTTAATTAGGAAAAAAACCCAAATGCTACAGGAGGCAAGGTCTGGAATATATTTAAGGTGAGGAACCATCTAAATGTCCATCTCTTAGTCTTCTCTTGTGAGAAAGTTCGCGGGAATTTTTCGCATCTCCAGTTCCTCGCGAATAATTACGTATACAGTTACTGGTTTTCTGAGTTCCTTACTTCTCCTGCACTACTAAGTATTTCTCACATACTCCCTGTCTTCACAGAATCTCTTATGCCACTATAAAAAATTATGTTCGATTTATGGCAGATGGTCCGAACGCAAATTAATGCATCCAATATGTTTCTGTGGCATTCTTCCAAGATTCAAACAGAATTTTATTGCATATCATTCTTTTAAATTGACCTCACGTGACAATCAGACTTTAGTTTGTTGTATCCCAATTCCTACTGTAGTTGTTCATTTTAATCTAAAATCACAGTACTTTCATAAGATGTAGAGCAATAACATACTAAATCTTCAAGCGTCTACGACGATCTTAAATGCCTGTACAAAAACTTTCGGAAAATTATTGAAGGCCACGATAGATAGTTAGATAGATAGATAGATAGATAGATAGATAGATAGATAGATAGATAGACAGATATACATATATAATGAGAATAATGGAAATAGTATTCCGAAAAATAGAAAAAAAAAAGGAACCGTATAGTCCAAAGTAGATAAGCAGCGGCCTGGTACCCGTCAGTATTGTCAAATAGCAAACAGAATCCTGATCAGAAGCGTGTGCTCTATCCCAGCTATCATCAATGGATCTGAGGTTATCTCGGCAGCATCCGACAAAGCCAAACACTTTGCCAATAACTTTGCAGTTAACTCTACCCTTTGCGACCAAGGCCGCCAACCCCCAATATGTCTCCTGTATCAGAAAACACGTTATGTGATATACAATACCTGTACGTGATGTTGCCAAGCAAAACCATTGAGTCCATTAAAGCAAACGGCTCTGACGGTATTCTAATTATAGTACTAAAAAAACTTCAACCAGAACTAGCACCCATACTTACAAAATTGCTTAAACGTTGTCTTTAGGAGAATTGCTTCCAATCACCCTTGAAATTCTCATCAGTTTGCTCTGTATTTAGGAATTCAGGTGATCGCTCATCTCCTTCTAAGTATAGGCCAATAAGCCTCAGGTGCGTCATGATTAAGTTGCTGGAATGTGTGTTAAATAGAGAAGTATTCAACCATCTCAACAAAAATAACCTTAGTGGCACACAATATGGTTTATGTTCTGCTAGATCTACAGCAGATGTGCTTACAGTTATATCTCATAGGATTAGCGAATCTCTCGACGGAGGCTATCTTTCTAGGACAATTTCTCTTAACATATCAAAGGCCTTTGATATAGTATAGCATGTTTACTTAAAAAAATCTCCAGCTACGGTATAGCTGGAAATGTCTTCTCAATTATTAAATCATTTCTCTCTGATAGATTCATAAGAGTAGTGGTTTATGGGCAGAAATTAGAAGGTTACAGTATTAATTCTGGAGTTTCTAAGCGGTCCACCTGGGCCCAACTCTCTTCCTGATCTACAATTATGACCTTCCCAAGCAGATCCTTACATCATTCGTAGACATTTATGCTGATGACACTACTATCTATGGTAGCAAATCTAAGACCGTAAACGACCAGGTGCTCTCCGATTCTCTCTCCTCTGATCTTGATATTGGTACAATAGGGGAAAGTAGTGGCTCGTTACTTTTAATGCATCTAAAACCAAACTTTTATTTTTACATCATGAACTCTCTGATCTCCATCTGGCATCACTTGAAATGAATGGCTCTCGCCTTGAGGAGGCCTCATATTTTGACAAGCTTCTGGGCTTGACCTTTACTCCTGATCTTAAATGGAACACAAAGATTAAATCCGTTCCAATGCCACTGGAAAATGGTGAGACCTTTCTATCGATCCAGAAAATATCTCACTGCTGATGCAATTCTTTCTCTATATAAGATCCAGGTACGTCCAAGGATGGAGTAGTGTTGTCACATCTGGGTAGGAGCTGCTAGAAGTGACTTATCCTGCCTCGAGTTAAAAATAGATTTCATAGCCTCGTAGGGGATGTCCTTTTCTCTTCCCTGCAACCTCTTTCTTACAGAAGAGATGTTGCGAGTTTGTCTCTGCTTTATCGTTATTTTCATGGCAAGTGCTCGACATTGCTCCAATCTATGGTCCCCCTTCACCAAACTTTCACAAGAAACACCCGTCTAGCAGAATACACTATAAATAATTTCCCCTACTCTTTATCTGTGCCTAAACCTTAACGTAAATTCCATGAACAAAGATTATTTCTTAGTACTGCACGCCTATGGGCTTGTCTTCCGTTTTCCTGCTTTCCAGCTGACTACAATATTGTTGTCATCAAGTCTAGCGTAAACAAGTTTTTGATGAGCCGTTCCATATAAGTTAACAAATTTTTCGCGAATTTTCATTACTAACGATTATTTTATTGTCAAATTGTCTACTGTACACTCTTTAACCCTTATCCTCGAGTGGCTTCTTGGCCTTGATAAGTGTTGAAGCTTTTATCATAAATTGAACAAGCAGTGCTATGTGTTCATTGCTGTTTCGTCTTTATTTCGAGACTTCCAAAGGAAGTCTCGATATAAAGACGAAACCGCGATGAACATATAACACGGTTTATATATATATATATATATATATATATATATATATATATATAACTACTTAATATACGCACATAAATTAATATACGAAAGAATAGATTTATGCGTAAACTTTAAGTATTTACTTCAAAAGTGACCAATACGTAGGTAGAGCTACTTAGTAAGTTATAAAATGTATATAGCGATTAAGCTACACTGAATATTCCGCATTTAATCCACTCTAGGATTCTTCAGGCTTATGCGCGAATTCTGTGGTTGTTTATTGTTTTTATATGCTCATCTTCTATTGAATATATAAAAACGACAAACAACCACAGAATTCGCGCATAAGCCTGAAGAATCCTGGAGTGGATGAAACGCGGAATATTCAATGTAGCTTAATCGCCATATACATTTTATAACTTACTATATATATATATATATATATATAAGTGTTTCATGGAAAACCGCTGATGATCTATGAAAACGTAGGTTTATTCAGCGATTGTAGGTTAAATGATTTACTGACAAAATAATTTTCCTCTCATGTCAAAGAACTTACTATTAATTTTATATACCTTGTTTTTTCTGCTTGTGCGGTTATGGCTTGACTTTAAGTTTAAAACGAAAAAGTTAAGTATCATGGTTCTTACTGTGCTTTAAAAACAGACATTTATTTCGAACGGACTCCTGCCATATCAAATGACCTATTGTTGATTTTATTCGCTGGGCGTTTCTCCTCTTCTGGGATAAAACTTTCCAAATCCACTTATGATATTAAGCTATACAAGAATAACTTTGGTCAAATCGATTGTTTCTTTGTTTGATTGATTTGTTTTAGATTATCGATTACCGATGCTGATCGAAGACATGCCGATACAAAACTTATCTAAGACCACTGCCAGATGTGTGACGTACACTTGTCTGAAAGATCATATAAATCGATACAGCCCTTGTAGGTTTAGGGAAAGTTCATTTTAAATAATAATAATAATAATAATAATAATAATAATAATAATAATAATATATAGATATATAGAGATAGAGATAGATAGATAGATAGATGGATAGATAGATAGATAGATAGATAGATAGATAGATATATGTATTTATGCAAGCATGTAGTAAGGCTTCGCTACACTTGAATAGCATGTGTAGTAATTAATAACAAATATCCTACAATGCGAAATGTCAGTAATTTTAATTTTGTTTTCATGTTACAGGAAAAAGAAAGAAAGAAAGATTTTTTCGCCCGGCGAGATATTAGTCAATATAACTACAGATGAAAACATTGTCATGCCTGCTACATATATATATAATATATAGGTAGGATCCTTTTACCGCCCCAGAAGATATCTCACTGCTGATGCAATTCTCTATCTATATAAAAGCCAAGTATGTCCAAGGATGGAGTACTGCTGCCACATCTAGCAGGAGCTGCTAAAAACAGCCTATCCTACCTTGACAGCATACAAAATAGGCTTCGTAGCTTAGTGGGGGATGCCCTTTTCTCTTCCCTGCAACCTTTCTCCCACAGGAGAGACGTTGCAGGCCTGCCATTGTTTTATCGTTACTTCCATGGCAAGTGACCGTATGAGCCCCAATCTCTAGTCCGCCTCGCCAATCTTTCCAATAAACAGCCGTCTAGCTGAAACCACTGTCAAAAATTTCCCCACTCTTTATCTTTATCTGTGCCAAAACCAAAACGTAGATTCCATGAACAAAGATTCTTTCTTAGAAGTGCACACATGTGGAACTCTGTTTCATATGCCTGTTTCTCACCTGACTACAACTTGGATGACTATCTTGTAAAATGAAAAAAATAAATAAATATAAACAGCTCTGTTCAATGCTGAACTCTATTTCATAATCCCACTTGAAATTTTCTGGATTTTTTCTCTACGAATCATTTTTAACTTTGATTACTCATATATATATATATATATATATATATATATATATATATATATATATATATATATATATATATATATAGGGAGAGAGAGTGAGGGAAAGAGCGAGAAAGAAGGAGCGAGAAACCTAGAGCCAGAAGAAACGAGAGAAATGCGAATTTCAATTGAAGACCGTTCCCTAATTCTATGTGACGAGGAAGCTATCACTCTTGCGGCTAATCTCACTAACTGCGATGTTGGAATGACATGTGGCTTGAATGATTGAGCCAGATCGAGGCTGGCAGCGCGTGAAAAATGCTAATTTTCTCGTACGCACAGGACTTGGTTGAATAAATAAAGGAAACAAGTGCTCCCAAAAGACGGTTCGCTTCGGCACGCCGTGTAGTTCGGATCAGATCGGTGCGTTGAGATGTGTACGAAACTAGAGCCACTGGCTAATACTGTTCAGGTGTCTGCTAAAAATAGTTCCTATCGAATCTTCGAAAATTTCCCGCCACAGATCATCGCCCAACCTATACCCTATATAATTCTGCGATCAAAAAAGTATTACATTCAGTTTCGTTCTACCAGCTGAGTTATTAGATGTAGTGCTTGTTTGATGATAAATTCCTGGCGTATGCGCTGCAATTTAATAACGAGATCAACACACAAGGCTCATCGGCTTGTTGAAATTTAATGTACTGCAATAAGCTAAGAATATTTTCGAAATCTGTTTTAGCTTTTATATGAAGTTTTAAACTGGAAAATACTGCCAAAAAAATCCAGGCTTGAATTTCAAATGCGAATATATCTCAGCACGTAATTACTTTTCGGTAGCGTTATTTAGGATAACCTGCTTTTTATAAAATTGTATACACACGCATACACACACACACACACACAAATATATATATATATATATATATATATATATATATATTTATGCATGAAAATTTTGAAAAAATTATGAATTACAAAAAATTGTTCGTCAATTTTACTGCTAAAAACAGTTATTTTTTACAAAATCATGGATAAAGGAAAAATATTGAACAAATATTTATCCTTCTTTTCATTTATATATATATATATATATATATATATATACATTTATATATATATACATTTATATATATATTTATATGCATATATATATATTATATGTAAATATAAATATATATATATATTTATATGTATATATATATATTTTATGTATATATATATATATATATATATATATATATATATATATATAAACAGTTTAGCCCCGGTTTACTCGGGCCGTATGCACTGTTTATAACTGTATGCGCATATGCATCTATTAAAAAGTGTGCATATGTACGGTAATGCCTTCCTATATAATAGTATTCCTTGACTATAATAGAGAAAATTGGCGAAGGCCGCAGAGATTAATGTTTTTTAACTTTGAACCTATTTTTGAACCTTAAACATTTATTATTTTGGCTCAAATTAAATTTAAAATTTGACCATGTTCAAGTAACCTACATCTAAAATTTCAAGTGTTTAAACCCAAAATTAGCGGAGATGGTTGGTCGAGTCTGCAAATGTCAACTCTGTCAAATTTGACCTCTTAACAGCAAAATGTTCGCTTCAAAACTGATTAAAATGCTTGCCGCATGTCTGACTACCTTTAAATCAAATTTCAAATGCTACGATCAAAATTGGCTGAGTAGTTGTCTAGAGACGGTAAAAGTCAAATCTTTTGAATTTAAAACCGTTCGCACCTAAATTTTCGGTCAGAAAACGGTTAAAAAGCTTGCCCAATGTCTGAATACACTTTATGTAAAATTTCAAATGCTTACACCAAAATAAACTGAGTAATTTGATAGAGATCGAAAAGGTCATTTTTTTTTACTTTGACCTCATTTTGTCCCCTTTAAATTTGCTGATCAAATCAAATTAAAAAGTTTGAGACATGTGCATTAACATATATTCATAATTTACAGTGTTTAGACCAAAAATTGGCGAAAAAGTTTGGTAGTGTTTTCATAGAAAAAATCTTTTAAATTTAATCTGTTTCAACCAAATTTCTTGGTCCTGGATATGAGCTTAAACTATATCCGATGGTGACGCCTCAGCTTGCAGGCCTTAGGGAGTGTGGAGCCACCCTTTAATTTCTATTGTTCCCAGGTCCACTCTGACCCGGAGTGGTAGTACCTGTTAGGGTCCCAACTATGGGTTAAATAGAATACGACTTAAAAAACAAATATACTATATTAAAAATTCATTCTTCAATATCACCAGATTCAGCATTAAATAACTTGAAAAGGGTTAATATGCCGTAAAACAAAACAACCAACCAACCAAATTTCTTGCTGAAAAAGAGTTTAAAAGATTTCCCAAATCTCAATACCTCATATGTCAAATCTCGTGAAAATTGACAGAGTAGTTTGGTAAGGAAATGTACACACATGGAAATACACACAGACAGACAATTTAGCGTATATATATATATATATATATATATATATATATATATATATATATATATATATATACATATATATATTTGTATATATATATATATATATATATATATATATTTATATATATGTATAGTCATACTCATGCAGTACTGTTTCGCTCTTTCACAGCTCACATATTTAGAATTCTTTATCTACTTGGGATTTTATTAAACAATAATTGATGCTAATGGTTATTTGGACTTTAGGTTTATCCCATTATTCAATATGTAATCCTACAAAAATTCAGTATTACATTAAATATATATATATATATATATATATATATATATATATATATATATATATATATATATATATATATATATATATAGTGCCGGCAAAAAGAAAATCAGCACTTATATTTTTTTCAAAAACTGCAAATTTAAGCTAAATTTAAAGTAACTGTTTAACCAACCTATACCTCATTTGATTCGCCTTTTATCTCTCATTACTTGTTCATATTTGACTTTTAATTGAAATATTCTTGTATTCACGCCAATTTAAAAAAAAAAAACTTCAAATTAAGGGAGCAAAAAGAAAGTCCGCTGCAACAAATTCGCTTTTAACCAGCTGAAATTATCGCCCCTAAATCAGTTTAAAATACTCACCAACAGGCAACAAAGCATCTCTAATCGTAATTCGACCAAGTACATTAATATGTTTACTGAGCATTTTCTATTCTACTTTGGTCGGAATTTGATTGATAATCCCATGTTCATGCAGGATAACGTTCTTATTCATACAGCTGGCAATGTCAAGAGGTTCATTTATTTATCATGAAAATTATAATACATTTTTTAGGGGCATACAACAAGTGCCGGGCAAGTGTAAAATAACAAAACAATGCTACAACTTTATGATTAGGCATGAAGCCATAAAGGAATTGGGGATGGAGGTTGTCGGGGGTCGTCCACTGGTCTATTCCCTAAATCTAGTTGCAATCACCACAATACCGCATTCACCCTATGAACTTAAGCTATTTGAAATCTACCCAGATGAGATGAAAATGACATATTTACAATATTTACAATGTTTATATATATATATATATATATATATATATATATATATATATATATATATATGTTAACGTATTAGGGATTTTTTTATACAAAAATTGGATGATATGTATGATATATGAGGGTGTGATGTGTATGAAATATGAAATGATGAAGTTGTGATGTGCATGATATATGAGGCTGAAGGGGTGATGAAAGCCTTAAAACACCAGACAATAAATAAAATAACAATAATACAAAATAAAGAAACCAAATAAAATGCTAATGATGATGTGTTAGCAGGAACCCTTCCTTCCTAGTCTAATTCCGAAATGCTTCCTGTTTTCCGAGAAGAACTTAGGGCAAAAATTAAAGAAAGTGGGATGTCTTTCCTAGCAGTATTGCTGCAGTCTAAATAAAGAAATACCCAAAAGATTGCAGGCTGTCGAATTGCAGAAGGGCTTTGCTACTAAATATTTACGAGTTCATTGTGTATATATTTGTGTTGTATTAATGTCCTAAACTTCCATTTAAATAACAATTTTCCATTGTGCGGTCTTTCTTTTGGGCCTCCTCAATTTGAAGTCATCTTTTTTTTTAAATTGACGTGCACACTCTAATATTTCAATTAAAAGTCATATATTAACAGGTAAAATTATAGAAGAATAAAAGGCCAATGAAATGAGGTATAGTTTATTTAAACAGCTACATTAAATTTAGCTTTTATTTGGAGTTTATTAAACAAACAAGCAAATGCGGACTTTCTTTTTGCTGCATGTATATATATATATATAATTTAAAGGAGATTAGAATAATAGTCTAAAGATCTAAGTGTATTTTAATGTAACAGTGAAATTACTAGTTTAATTAAAATACAGGAAATGCTCGTTGTAATTTAGATATATAATAAGCTCGATAGTTAAATGTCCTAGAGCTAATTCAATATTAAGTAAAGTGATTTTCAATTTAAAAATTAAAAAAAAAAAATTTTTAATTTAAAAATCAAATTTTAATTAAATTAAAAATCAGTTTCATAAGAAGGAACAACAACAAAGTCAATTATCTGTACGATCGTTTCGGAAATCCCTGCTTTTTATTTGTGGTATACATGAAGTTATGTAGAACAATTATATATAGTTTTTTTGGTAAGCACGGTCTCCTCATCAGCGAATTTAGGAGGATGTTTATTGAATTTAAAAGACACCATAAATAAACCTAGCATTAAAAGTAAGGCAGATGAATCTTTTAGTTTTTCTTTTTTTGAAATCAGAAACTGTGTTTAAAGTAGTCATTTAGATGTTTGCTATAGCTTTTTATTTTATTGAATTGGGTGATATGTATGATATATAAAATAAAAAGCTATAGCAAACATCTAATATATATATATATATATATATATATATATATATATATATATTCTAAGTTGTTTTCTGTTAGTATATGCTTCCAATCTTTTATACATTTTTATATCTGAGCTAATTTTTTTAAACCGATTTTTTTGTATTTTTTTTATGATGGCTCTTCTGTTTTGACGAGCACCAATTAGATTTGAAATGCCATGGTCTGAAGAGTTTTATTTTCTTGTTCTCCTTTTTCTTCTTTGTTGATATTGTGATATATTAATGTTTGACGTAAATTTTACTTTTCATATTTTATTTATTATATTAATTGCTTCTTTTAACCGTGTATAGCTTTTATTATTTGATCGGTTTGCTTTGTATGAAGATTATATCTTTATCGGGTTCATTTACATAAAAATATGTATTCATATATATATACATAGATGTTTGGAGGAATGTATATATATATATATATATATATATATATATATATATATATATATATATATATATATATGTGGGGGGGAAATATGCTTATTCATTTCTATTTCACTAGTTATTTATATTAAATCTTTATGATTTTTGATGTAACTACAGAGCATATAGAAATAAATGACAGAAGTCTATATTCCTAATTTAAAGATGTTGACCATCATACCCTTTATTTCTTTACGAGTTAAAATGTTCAATACTTGACAGCACAATTCCGTAGCGCAGAATTATTCATGAAATTATTATGTCAATTTTTTTTAATTTATTCAAACTTGTAATCTTAAAATAAAACCTCATTAATTTTCAAAGACAATAATATATGAGCATGATTACTGGAAGGGAGGTTGACGTTGCGTTTTCTTTTTGTTACGCATATATATATATATATATATATATATATATATATATATATATATATATATGTATATATATATATATATGTATATATATATACATATACATATACAGTGATGATCATATTTATTGGCACGGTAAAATAAAAGTTAAATTTTGTCTAATAAATTCTAAAAAAGGGATTAAATTAAAGAAAATAACAAAGTATATTATGTATTTTTAACTGGCCTTTCCGATGCAGCAATCGGATTTTAGAAAAAATAAATAACAAAGGAACAACAAACATAATTGCAAAAAACCCTTGTTCAAAATTATTGGCACGGCTTTGTTTTTCTTTTAGTATCAGTATAATATCAATCAATTTCCGGTTTACGTGCTTTCTGAACTTTTTTATAGCCATATTATGCTTGTTTAACGCTAATTCAGTGAATAATTTTTTTCAGATAATTTTTAGATAGCGATTTATTTAAACTATTATAAGTGACTAAATTATAATTTTCAATCGCCATGGTTAAAACTAAGGAACACAGCGAAGACGTCAGGAAGCTTGTTGTAGCATGCCATACCAATGGGGAGGGCTATGATAAGATTTCAAAGAAGCTAAACCTTCCCAAATCCACTGTTAGAGCCATAATAAACAAGTTCAAATCGCAAGGCCACGTTATGAGTTTAGAGGGTAGAGGGAGAAAAAGGATTCTTTCCCCAAGAGATGAACGGAAAATTGTTCGACAAGTAAAACAAAACCCAAGGATCTCTGTTGGGGAGATTGTTGATGAACAGAGCACCTCTGGAGTGAATGTATCTCGACATACAGTTGGTAGAGTTTTGAAGAGAGCTGGTTTAAAAGCATGTCGTCCGAGAAAGACTCCCTTATTGAAGCCTATGCACCTGAAAGCAAGGCTAGCCTTTGCAAAACGTCATATTGATAAAGATGTTGCATTCTGGAAACGTGTTCTATGGACTGACGAAACGAAAATAGAGTTATTTGGCCATAATAAAGTGTCTTATATTTACAGAAAATCTGGCGAAGCTTTTCTGCCTAAGAACACCATACCCACAGTGAAGCACGGTGGAGGCAGTTTGATGTTTTGGGGACCATTGGCTGCCTCTGGACCAGGGCGACTTGTTAAGGTCATAGGTAGCATAAAAAAGGAAGATTATGTTAAAATATTGGATGAAAACCTGAAAGACTCTGCTAAAGAGCTCTCACTTGGTCGTCGTTGGTGGTTCATGCAAGATAATGACCCAAAGCATTCGGCTAAACTGACTAAGAAATGGCTTGAGGACAATCATATTAATGTTTTGGAGTGGCCATCACAAAGCCCAGACCTTAATCCAATTGAAAATTTATGGAGAACATTAAAATTGAGGGTAATGCAAAGGAAGCCTAAGAGTCTTATTCAATTGGAGGATTATTGTCAGGAAGAGTGGGCTAAAATTACTACTGAAGAGTGCAACAACTTGGTTGTAAACTATGAAAAGCGACTGAGGAAGGTAATCAAGGCCAAAGGCTATACAATTGATTATTAAATAAATCGTGCCAATAATTTTGAACAAGGGTTTTTTGCAATTATGTTTGTTGTTCCTTTGTTATTTATTTTTTCTAAAATCCGATTGCTGCATCGGAAAGGCCAGTTAAAAATACATAATATACTTTGTTATTTTCTTTAATTTAATCCCTTTTTAAGAATTTATTAGACAAAATTTAACTTTTATTTTACCGTGCCAATAAATATGATCATCATTGTATATATATGTGTGTGTGTATATATATATATTGTTACGCATATATATATATATTGTTACGCATATATATATATATATATATATATATATATATATATATATATATATATATATAGATATAGATATAGATATATATAGTAGTTAAATAAAGAATTATGTTTATGGCACTTAAATACACAGAGGTTCGGCGTTCCATGTACGATGCAATATACAAAAAATCGTCAATATAAAATCTTGACGGATCTATCAGAAATTTCTATAAAAATATTTTTTATAATTTGCTATCTAACTCTGTTCACGTTGAAGTACTGAAAACTAATACCTATAATAATATATTTCCTTATATTGATGCATAAAATAATATATATGCGTGTCTGCGCGCGGGTGTATGTGTGTGCGTGTATGTGAGAGAGGGTGAGAGAGAGCTCGTGCGCCTTTCCGCTTGTGTGTGTGGGGGGGGGGGGTTAATGCAAACAGATTTTTACTCTACAAAGTGCGTTTGATGAACATTTTCTCAAGATGAATCGTTGATATGAAAAATGTATAATGAAGGAGAAAGAAAGAAGGAAACTAATTTCGATGATATGACAGGATACTCCTATTAAAATCAATAATAGAGTTTAAAACATCAAGTAAAAAAGTTTTTTTCAAGAGATGTTAGAAGAAAGAGTTCTCGAGAGTAAATTTCCGAGTTTTGAAAAAAATTGTCTCTTTCAAAGATAATTATATATACATAAACGAATTGCTTCTCTTAACCATGTAGATTATGTTATTACTTTGGTAGGTTAGCTTTTCTTGGCGATTATATCTTTATTAAGCATATATATATATATATATATATATATATATATATATATATATATATATATATATATACACGTAGTTTTTTGTTGTTGATTTTTTAGACGATATTGAGGTTACCGTCTTCACCTTGACGATCGTATGTTTTTTAGAAATTGCCCATTTTTTTTATTTTTGATGTAAACAATATTTTCATTTATTTATTTATTTTTAAAAGAGAAATCTACGTATATATATATTCATTTATTTATACGCTGAAGAGGGGTACCGCCCCGAAACATGCATGTACGTAGATTTCTCCTAGAGTGTGTATTAAATCCACACCCTCCCGTCGCAAAGTGCTCGTTTACAAAAAAATTAATAGTGGGCTTCGCTTAATCGCTTTAAATACGCGTCGGGTGAAAATATATTTACAAAGTGCTCAACCCAAAGAAGGGGGGCTTTAATTGTTATCGACACACACACACACACACACACACACACACACATATATATATATATATAGTCATCCACATACAGTACTGTTTCGCTGTTTCACAGCTCATCAGTGCGGCTAGACAGGCAACTACCTCAAGCCAGGATTGAAACCCGACCGTTTATACGGCAGTCAAGGCTTCTAACCATTACGCTATTGGCGGCTGCTTGAACGAGTAGTGAGTTTAACACAAAGAAAATTAAACTTAAAGTTGAACTTTACAATCAAGATTTATTGTTCGACTGAATACTCCAGAAACAATTTACCAAGTCCTTATTCCGCGGATTTTAAAGAATATTATTCTTATTATTATTCTCTTCAGAGGACATAAAGAAATCAGCGGAATAAGGACTTTGTAAATTGGTCCTCCTATTTTTTCAACTTTAAAAGTTAATAATCTACCAAAACCGAGGGTGGTATCATATAAGCGAACGACTCTTTGTGCTCCATAATTTATTTTTCTACATAGTCATCACCATTCTCAATGCACTTTTGCCAGCGATGAACGATAGCTGTGTATGAGCGTTCGCAACATATTTTGTCATACAAGGATAGGAAAAGCCTACTATTTTTATAACATATACAGACGAGAGTATGATTTTCATTACATCCCATGAGCTCTGTCAGAATTAATGAATAAAGAACAGGAGTGACTATATATTACATTTTTTAAAGATTTGATAATCAATATACTTTACCTGATTATCCCTGGCATCTTTCAATCAAGCTTATTAATTTCATCACGGTAAAATATTTTTGGCTTTCATTCAAAGAACTCACAAATGTCAGTTTCAACATCTTTATGCGTTACAAAAGCCGTTCCTTTTATATGATTTTGTAAGCTACGAAACAAATAGAAGTCTGAAGGAGCAAGGCCAGTAGAATAGGATAGATGATGTTCGATCTTCTGTAAGGTGATTCTTTCTGTGTGGGGTCGTACATTATCCTGATGAAACATCGCCCCTTTTCGATTCAGTAGAGCAGGTCTATTTTGTCTCAAATCTTGGTTCAAACCTTCTAATTGCTGACATTAGATTTGAGCATTCATGGTTGGCTTCGGTAGTAACAATTCAAAGTGTATTATTTCTTGGCAATCCCACCATATCAAAAGAAGGACCTTATTACCATGAAGTTTTCTTTTCGCCTGTAGCTGAGGTCTTCCCCTTTACCAAGTCATTGTCTACGACGTTAACATTTCAATAAAAGATCCATTTTTCGTTACCAGTCACAAGTCTATCCAAAAAAGGGGGAAACAATTTAGCGAGGATGAAGATAAGAGCAGATATCGACGCGGGATGTAAGATTTTTTTAGACAATTCATGAGACACACATTTTCCACATTTAGGAACTCTACTAAGTTATTGAAGATGACGATGGGCACTTGTATGGTTTGAATTCTGTTTTCTTACCCATTCCTCAACTGATAAAGCAGGATTATCTTCAAGATCTGCTTCAAAAAATGTTTCATCAAACTCAAGTAGACGTCCGATTCGATCTTCAACTTCAAGAGTGAAATTTCTATTTCTGAATTTCGCAAATCATCTTCTGCAAGTTCTTTCATTCACACATTCCTTTCCATAACCTCTAGTTGCTTCGGCTGCTGAGTTTCCTTTCTTGAGCTTATAAAGCATTATATGTCTCAAATGATTCTTAGGCACTTCCGTGTTAATAGGGTTGTAATCAAGCAAACTTGATTTCATCTTTCTTTCAAAAAAACCCTGTAATTAGTGAAAATGCATTTAAACATAAAAATGTTAAAAAATATACATAATACACACAATATTTTTAAGTTTCGTTCAATTTAAAAACCAAGATATAAATTCGGAAAGAACTTATGGGATTACTTGATATTAAAGCAAACGGCATTTTGTGTTCCAAAATGTATCTTCCTACGTATTCATCACCATTCCCAATGTACTTCTCCCAGAAATACAATGTCTTATCTTTGCTTCGGAAACAGGTGTATGAGATGGGTTGCTTTCTTAGAGATTAACTTCGTCAATATCTTCATCAGGAATATGAAACATTATAACAATATCATTAGCAATATCCTCTGATTTATTTATGATAGTTAAAAAAATAGGAGACATTACCTGTTGAACGCCCACCTTTGTCCTTTCGCTCGCACTGGGAATTGAACTTTTAATCTCCAGAAAAGTGTAATAGAAGTGAAATACTTTATCTATTATTTAACGGACTTTGGAAAAGGTCTAGAAACGTTTTGTGAATAAAACTGAATTTGAGAACAATAATTTGAACACCCTAAATTATAAAATCCTCCTCTTCAAATTCATAAACAAATATGAATTATATGGGTGGTGGAAGTGTCTAATGGTTCTATTAACTGAATTTTGAGAATTTTTTGTGTATTAAAAGTTGTCTTAGAATTTTCGCCCTTTATTCAGAAGCTTCTATTTTTACATCATCAACGCTCTGACTCCTGTCTGGAATAAATTGAAAACAAAATGCCCCTCGTCTTGGGGAAACGTCATGTTTTGACAGGCTTCTGGGTCACAACTTTATTCCTGATTTTAAATAGAAAACGTACATCCAATCTATTGCCAAGGTAGCTTGCAACATGCTGGGATCATTTCTCACAACCGATGCAATTCTCCATGTGTATAAGAACCAAGAATCTACTCGGATGGAATACTGTTGCCACATCTGGGCAGGAACTGCTAGAAGCACATTCTGCTTTGACAGCGTTCAAAATAGATTTCGTAGCCTAGTATGTCATGCCCTTTTCTCTTCCCTGCGACGTCTTTCCAACAGAAAGGACGTTGCAATCTGTTTCTTATCTATCGTTATTCATGATGAATTGGGGCTCAGACAAGCTCTTGCCTTATGTCAAGAGCTTGTCTGAGCCCCAATTCATGTCTCACCCTTGCTAAGTTCTCACAAAAAACTCGTCTACCTGAAATCACTATCCCTAATTTCCCCCATGCATTAGCCTAAACCTAAACGTTGATTCAATGAACAAACTTCTTTCATAGAACTGCACGCCTGTGGAACTCTATTCCGTTTCCTTGCTTTTTAGCTGATTACACTATGGTCGTCTTTAAGTCCAATTTAAAAAGTTCCTGATGAGTCGTCACATTTAAGTAATCAAATATGCCACATTTCCACTACAAAGAATTACTACGCTATTGTCCAATTTACTATCGTACACTATTTAAGTCTTATCCTCA
The DNA here is from genome assembly GCF_053919585.1 of Euprymna scolopes. Lineage (NCBI taxonomy): Eukaryota > Metazoa > Mollusca > Cephalopoda > Sepiida > Sepiolidae > Euprymna > Euprymna scolopes. The sequence continues at coordinate 22,245,415 of NC_136496.1, read as the reverse complement.
AGTGGTCTCTTGGCCTTGATAAGTAGTGACTTCTTTGTAAATAAAAATGACGTGATCTGTGTAACCTGCATGTAGAGAACCTTGCACAATGCACAACAAATAGCGAATCATGCTACGCAGATCTTTATGCTATGACCTTGATATTCGTGTGGATTACCTTAAATATAGATCGACAAACGTAGAACAAACAAGTATAAACAAGATTAGGAAAAATAGAACAGATGGCCGAAAGTAAATAGTAAACTTTCTCAAAGAATCGTGAATTTTTAGAAAAGGGAAGGAGCGGAGTTTGTCTTCTTTTTTTCTCTTGTTCTGAAAGCGTAAAATGTGTCAACCATTTTGTTTGGTATTTTTTTTTATGTTTGCGCATGCGTCTGCATGGAATACAATTGTACTTTTGCTCGAGAACGAAGGAGACAGAAGCGGGCAACTCTATCTAGTTATACGGCTGGATAGAAGGAACGAAGAAGCCGACAAGATTTGCAGAGATTTGGCAAATAAAAAAACACAACCAAAAATCTTTCGAGCCAAACAGCCGGTCTTCGCCGAACAAGTAAAGAGATTATCTTACAGACATCACGCACACAGAAAAACAAATTGTCAGAAAACTCTATATATTTGCATATATAGGAAAGGATGCTAATATATGTGTGTGTGTGTGTGTGTGTGCCTGTGTGTGCCTGTGTGTGTATGAGTATGAGTCCGCGTACAATGCAAAATAAACACGCAAGAAGCTTGGGGCCACTGTTTTATAGGACAAAACTTACTCAAATACTACGTATAGAATAAAAGGAGTTCAGAGAACGATATATATTTTGGTTTGCAATATCAAATAAATAAATGAATAAAAACTGAATGAAACTTTTCATAAAGGTAGAATTTCCCTCATTTTCTGCAGTAGATGTGGTGGGTTTAGTCTTCAGAAGTTGTTCGCGTTTTGTTTTCTTATATATCCTAGACAGAATACGCAAAGAAAAGCGGACACTCTCTTAAAGGTACTTTTACATGATTTTCTGTACAGTGGAACTGAGCTTGCACAACATGCATTCCAATGTAAGACACAAAAGATGATATGATTGTCGCGTGTATGTGTGTGTTAGATATTTAGTTAAAGTATTATATATATATATATATATATATATATATATATATCAATTGATTCATAAATGTAAAAGTGTTCATTCGTTGATTCTAACAATATTATTAACTATTAATACACAGAGTTATAATTATTATTACGACTTTGAGATTCCGCCTATATAATAATGTAACCTCACACCATAACAATTTGCATATTTGATTTTAAACCGTTTATAATAAATTTAATATTTTGTATGCAGTATGTGATAGTTCGCCATGACACCATCTTCCCAGGCATTGCCACCTTCTATCGATTTGCCTTCTGATTTAGGAGGTGGTGTAGTATTTTTTTTCATGATGCATTTCTCTTCGATAATTAATCTTCGCAGCATAGAAATAAATCTACGATTACTTTTTTTCTTTTTGTGTGAGCGGGAGTATTGTTGCATTTGTTGATGTGTCATTATAACACCGTTCTTTTTTTTTTTTGTTTACATTTTCACCCCAAACAAGGCAAATTGCCACTTTGGTGTAGGGGGCTACTATCAGGGGAAACAACTACTGGGGTACTATGTAGGGATTTGGGCAGCAAAATGTCGGTTCACGTTACACTTGAACTTCTGCACGTCAGTACTGTTCAGGAAGCAGGGACCTGGAATGGAATTCCAGAGTCTAGCGGTTCTGGGGAAGAAACTTCTGGAGTAAAAAGATCTTTTACATATATGGATCTCTCAGTGTGGGGGTGGGATTTAGCAGCCTGCCGGGTTTGTCGAGGGTGCTCACGTCGTGGGGGCACAAGTGATTGCAGTTCGTCAGAGCATTCACCACTAAAATACTTGTAGAAAAGGCAGAGGGATTCAACATTTGGTCGATGGGACAGAGGCTGAAGCTTAGATTCCAGTTCAGGGCCTATCAGGTTTGCGACTCTCTTTTGAACCTTGTCTAGGAGCGAGAGACTAGTAGCAGATGCACCAGCCCAGATGTGACAGCAATACTCTATACATGGGCAAATGGTGGCCTTATAGAGGTACATAATACTTTCAGGTGTTAGTAGTTGTCTAGCATGGTAGAGAGAGCCCACCTTTCTTGCAGCTGCCCTGGCAATGCCTTCAATGTAATTGTTCTAACTCATGTTTCCTGTGAACGTTAGGCCAAGGAGTTTGAAAGGTGTACTCTCAGATAAAGAGTCGCTGGCCATTGCTATAGGTTGTAGAGAGGGTTTCTTGTAATTATTGAATGAAAATGTTCTCAAAAATGTCCTTTGTTATTGTTGTACTTTCTTTTTTTTTACTCTCCCTTTTAGAAGTATATATATTTATATATATATATATATATATATATATATATATATATATATATATATACTAGCAAAAGTACCCGTCGTTGACTGGGTTCAAAAACAGCCTACAGAAAATGGACTCTGAATTATGAAAGTATGATAGGTTATTAAAAGGAAGGGTTGTAAAGAGATAGTTTCGAATTTGGGGTATCAAAACCAAAGCAAAATATGATGAAAGTAAAAATAAAATAGATAAGCCCCATAATTTATTATACCATACCTGTTCACACTGAAACACTTATCACAATATTCTGTGGATCTATATATAAAAAAAAACCTTGTTGAATTTTGTGACATTCTTCCATTCTATGGAAGTCAGAAATGCTCTAATAGAATATTGAATGATATTATTGTCGCGTGCATGTGTGCGTTAGATATTTAGTTAAAGTATTAGATCCGTCTATATTTGCATTTGGGGGGTGCCGGCAATGGTGCTGGTGTCATAACTTGGATCGGTAGAGGGCAGATGTTCTACAGAGACACATCTTCGATCTCGTTCGTTTAACACTTTGTCACTTTTAGACATGATAGAAGGCTCCTATAGCTCTTGGTATTTGTACACAACTGGCTAACTTGTAGATGGTCTTCAACAACAACAAAAAAATGTTTTATCAAACGGAAATGGGATCCTGTCGCATTTTCTAGAGCGCCAATTTTATCGTTCCACCTGGGAAAATCTGTATCGCTACAGTTCATGATCGAAAAGTTGCGACGTGTGTTTGCCTGGGAGTTAGTGATATACACACACGCAATATCACACCAATCGTTATATCACTTTTTCCGAAAGATGAAAAGGCATCTATAAAAAAGGGCGTACACATCGTATCAAGTGTTCAGATATGCCCAGATGATGAGCTTATACTTTTGGGGCAACATTTCTTTTTTTATCAATTCACAAGTTTACTGAGATGATTTAGAAATTGTGTCCCTTGAACTATCTTAAAATTGTTTCCTACGAATCATTATTTGCGAACCCAAGAATACACTCTTTTATTCGGTATAATAAGAAAGTCCTGCTTCACATATTTGACAGATTAAATTGGGTTTTTAGCCTTCTTTCTGATCAAGTTCTTTAAGCTTACTGGACAAGTTTCGCTTGGTTTTGCTTCATCAGGTAGAGTCCAGACTTCTGACGCAGTTTTGTAAAGTTACGATTCGTGCTTACTATTAAAATCGCAGCGCCGCAGTTATAAATATATATTCCAGTTTTACAAGCACTTACATACTATGTGCACCGATGATTTTATTACATTCGTTCCCCCACCCATAGCGCAAATACTCTCGACCGACCCGAGTAAGACTTAATCTCACCTTTTCTTTGTCCCAAGGTGCTGGAGAATATTTACTCTAAAAGTGTATTTATTCGAACAGCTATATTCAGCACTGCTCCCTATTTCTTTAACCTTACTAACATACATAAATTTAAATATAATGTAAACAAATATCTTATTGCATAATTAAGTCTGGGGTTGCCGACCTATAAATCTTACATTTATCAAATTAGCCCGTGACGCTTACGTTGCATGATAATAGATTTATGGCGGACGACAGGAAATTTTAATGAATGAAAATACCGACAGAACGTATGTTATGACCTGATGACAAACGTTTTTTATTTTTAAACGTAGTTCCGAAACTTTTACGACAAGAATAATTTTAAGGTGTTCGAAAGTTGTTTGCATCGAAGGAATAGTAAAGATTACTTCCGAGCCTTGCAGCGTAGTCCGTCGCCTGTTTCCCGAAAAGCGCTAACTTGAATGACGCATCGTTAAATAACCAATAAGGAAATCGTATTACTTTACGCAGTTTGTTGTGGCGTAGGCGTACTATGAAAGGAAACGCGCTGGCTTGGCGAGCAAACTCCCAGTGCGGGACAAAACGATCTTTCGTTGCGGGTAGCATTGGGGATAGATTTGCATATTCATGGAAAACGTAAGGCAATTTTTGAGGTCATGCAAAGGTTACATTGGGAACATCGGTCTTGGTCGGTTCTTACTTGTTTGTGAGAATACAATATGAAATCGAAGAATCCGATAAAGAGGCTATACCAGCAATACGCCATGTGTACAGAATAATATGATACGAATTTTTATAGAAGACAGGTTTGCAATTATCTGAACCTAGAAAAACATGGAGTAGCCATTCAAATTTAAAAAAAAAGAAAAGAAATCTCATCATAAAATATACATATGTACAGAGATTGAATTTTAAATCATTTCCTCTAATAAATATCGGGATTCTTATAGGAGAGCGCGTGTGGGCGCCGATGGAAATATCAGCAGGAGCTGTAGGATTGCTGGCTTAAGAATATATTAGCAGTAGTAGTCGTTAAAGCACATATGCTAATTAGGAAGTGTGCGCGTGATTGCGTCACAATAAAAAGAAAAAGAAACAGGACGTGGTCGAGGAGTAAAGCAAAGTGCAGATCAGGAAAGGTGAACGAAGGCGGGAATTGGCTGGATATGGCAAGCGTAAAGTCGGAAGAAAAAACACAAAACCAGATGAGGTGGACGTGTACCCTATGGTAGCGGCGAGAGACTTTTAAGCTGGTGTCAAGCCGGCGGGGTTTTGTTAATCTCATGGAAGCCGAAATCAACAATAAAAATAAACGAGATGCAAGAATTTTTTTTTTTTAATTTAACGATAATAAATTACTTTTGCTAAAACAGAAAAATATATAGTCAGATTTACTTGTTTATTTGTTTGTTCTTTTGCGACAGTACAAAACGACGCGGGATTCCGGGAGAGGTTCAAATGGAACAAACACGGTTCAAGCGTTACATTCTGTTGTTGAGCCTGTAATATCTGACTAAAATTAGCTTTTGTTTAAAGTGATTGGAGAGAATTCTACAACTTTACACCTCTCAGTAAATCCTGGATATTATATGATTGCGCTATTTTATTGGAGTATTAGTTGATTACAATATTCAAATTATCTCCTCCGAATTATTACTTGCTAAAATAAAATTGGACTCTTCTATTCGGAAGTATAAGAAACGCTACTTGCCCTCATGTCGAAATTGAACAAGAGTGATTTTTTTTTCAAGCGAAACATATGTCTTCCGCCTAAGTCTGGAATAAGAAAAGAGAGAGAGAGAGAGAGAGAGAGAGAGAGAAAGAGAGTGAACACAATTTCGCGTTTGCCGACTGCTAATGTCCCAACTATCAGCAGCGGTTTCCTTTTCTCTTTTTTTCCTTCTTTCTTTTTTTCTCACTTCTCCTTTCTATGCTTCACTTTTTCGCGATATTCATCTCTCTCTATTCTTTTAGGGTAGCGGTAGAGCACTAATATCAAAGTAAAACGCCTCAGTCCCTATGCTAATCTGTAGGTGATCCTTGGGCATGGCCAAGAACTCATTTAGCCCCCCCCCCCGGATAATTGTAAAAGGAGGTCATGAGAGCAGGTGACTGATTTAATACGGAAACAAACTAACAATTCTGTTTGTAGTTTTGTATTTCGTTATGCTGAGTAGAAGATACCTCTGGGTACAATGATCAGGACATTCGCCCACTATGAGCACTGTTCGGACAGAAAGAAACGGTAACATACTGTCTGTACAACTGCAAAGAAAGCTATGGCCGTACACCAAAGTCTTTATTCGAGAAACAGCATGAATAGGCTTCTGTCTCAAAACACCTCTATCGGTTAAGCTTACCATGATTAACAGGTGGCACCTGACCGTTATCAAACTACTCTCCGACAACCAATAAAGAATAACGGAAAGGATCCTGGGAAGAAAAACAAGAAGACGAAAGCAGAAGCAAAATACGGTGACAATCTGAACACTTGGGCAACAATGAATTCATGAATGTCTCGAGGGAGAGAGATAGATAGCAGTCAATGCCTGTACTAGGAAGGACACCACTCGAATAAATATGGATGTATTTGAGCCCGTGACGTCGTGCTTACGTCACCACAATAATGTTACATATCCCTCTTTTTCTCTTACATATTCTCTCTCACTTCCTCTTTTCTCCCATTTATTGACTCAGATTTATGATTGCACCCATTATTATTCGTATTATTTGGATTCATCCGACGACTCTTCTCATCTTGAGTGTTATTTTCACAATTTTTTCCGTCGAGGTAACCTTCGAGCTTCTTGAGGTGTATCCTGTCGAACTTGGAAATGTTTCTGTTGAACTCGGGAATATAGACGTAATTTATTTATTTCACGGGATAGCATTCTCTTGTTCCGTCGACAAGATACACCTGAAGAAGGTCGGAGGTTACATCGACCGAAACGGTATGAAAATCACACTCAAGATGAGAACAGTAATCCGATGAATATATATATATATATATATATATATATATATATATATATATATATATATATACAGAGAGAGAGAGAGAGAGAGAGAGAGAGAGAGAGAGATAATCTTGTGACTGAAAATTTATTCAAATTTAAAAAAAAAACACATTATAATCCTGTAAAGAAGTTACACAAAACTTTAATTACCCGGCAAGAATTACAAATTAACGAGAAATATCTTATTCCCTAGTGTTCTGAAAATCATAGGGAACAGGTTTGCAAAATATACTATAAATTGTGCAGGTCAATGAAATAAAGGAAAATACAAATATAAAATTAATCATCCTTGAATCAATAAGGTTATTTAACATTTAGTGACACTTTATAGGGTTTCGACGAAATTAAGAAAAGGGAACAGGAAAACGGGGAGAACAAAGAATATTGTAAAAATCCAACGAGAAAAATCAATCAAATCCAGAACGGGGTCATTGAAAATCCATTGGTACTCCATACAAAAACAGAATTATAAATGCCTAGTGTAAATTAAAGCTTCCAGAAAATCAGATCAGATTATGGAGAAATTATGTTCCTGTTTTTGTTTTGTTTTTTTGTTTGGTATATATATATTTTTAAATAACGGATAAGGCAAATTGAGGAGTCAAATTGAATATGAAAAATGGGGTTATGAGAAAAAGAGAGGAAAAAATAAAAAAAGGAAGATAAGCACATATAGAAAGAATATTAAAGAAGTCGAAAAAAGAAGCGAGAAAGAAAGCTAGATATAATTGAGAGTGGAGTAGAGTAAGAGAGCGGGTAGATAGAGGATCATCTTTCTTTTTCTATTTTTAGAACATATAAATATAGGCCAGTTGAGATCAATTTGACCCAGACAGGAACATAATTGAGTAAAGATGTTTATTCAGATTAATTTATTTAAAATTTGGAAAGAAGTTAAAATGAGTGAGCGGTTTACTGATCATAAGTAATGATTAATAATGTAACGTATAATTATAATTGTACGCATACACATATATACATACCGAAATGTATATATATATATATATATATGTGTGTGTGTGTGTGTGTGTGTGTTTCTATGTATGCGGTGGAACTCTGACTTTTAAATAGATATTCTCTAACACTATTAATTTTCATTTCAAAATGTTTAATGTTTTTACAAATTGTTTATTTTTTATCTTAAATTGCGATATTTAAGTGGAAGTGGAAGTCTCCATTCACTCTGTATAGACCATGCTACCCATGTAGCATGTAATTGTGTTGCATAATCCACAACCACATCTTTCGTACATCGGCACTGTGAGTCCAGTGGCAAGGAGAAGTGCTAGACGAATGAAAACAAGGCAGGGATAGGCGGAGTAAACATACAGCGACTGGAATTTATAAATTGTTACCCATTTTCGTACTGACCAGGCTCAACGTTTCTTAACCTCGGTGATCTAACGAGAACTGTTTGTAAACGTGGTTATGGCGTACATATTAAAGTTCATAATAATTAACGTATCTTGGCGAGTAGAATGGCATTTATGCATATGTTAAAACTACAAACTTTGTCCATTGGCATTTTTTTAAATTTAAGTATCAGTCCCACGTTTATCTTATGTTGTTTACTGTGTTTCTTTTTCTGAATGTAACTTCTAGACGAACTCAATATTTTATTCTTGTCCAGTAAACAAAAGTGAAAACAAATGTAGAAATGAATTAATGACAACCATATTTCGATTATATTCACATGATTGTATTATTGTTATCCTTTCCCCTTCAACATTCTTAATCATTACTGCGAGAAGATTTTCTTTTACGACAATTCTTTCAAAAATTATGTTTCTTTGTTTTCTTTCGCCTTCATATTTCTTTAAATATTATCAATCGGAAGGTTGGCGATGATCAACTGTTCAAACTAGCTCAATTGGTTTGTTTTTGTTTTTTGTTTTTTGTTTTAGTTTTTTTGTTTTTTTGTCTTTTGCGAGTCGGCTCCGACATCTTGTCACCAATTTTATCAGCCCGGCAGAAAGTAAACCGTAATAGTAGAATTGCAAAAGAAGAAGAACGAACGCATGCGCACAACTACAAAACAAAATGGCGAAAGCGCAAATAACAATGACGAAAGGAATCCAATAAACAACAACGAATACAAAAATATTTTGGAAATGACAAAACCAATTGTGACATTTATTAAAAAAATCATGATGACAATAACTCCTAGTTTAATTGCAAATACAAATAAGCAGTATTTGCATGTCTAAAAACGCTATACTAGCTGGCATGTTTTTCCACGCAGGGTCCTATGTTATAGTAATAAAATACTTTGCAGAGACACTCATTATTAGAGAGGATTAAAAGTGCATTTCATCATCGTCATCATCATCATCATCATCATCATCATCTGAATCCAAAGATTTTATTGTTGCATTGGTTTCCCCCGACATTTTCTCGTCAGAATTATTTCTAGAAAGACATTGGGAACGTACGTAAACGTTGTTAACATCCTTAAAGAAGGTGGTTTTGTGTGTGTGTGTGTGTGTGTGTGTGTGTGTGTGTGTGTGTGTGTGAAACGAACTGGATTCGAACTTGTCAATCCGTTTCGTTAACGCTAGAGCAACCCTAACCTTAAAAGTTCCGCACTGTTAGACAAGCTCCAACCTATGTTTTATTACTGCAGTGTTGCATTCTTGTTTGTATTTCTCAAGTACTATAATGGAATGTGCTTTGAGGAACGCATAGCATTTGGGCCGCTTGGACGTACATACGCCCGACTTACCCGAGAAGCAACAAATGTGCACTTTTTCACTGCAGAAATCCCTAGATACCGGAAGGTCTTTCAGTCTAATCGGTTGATGTCTCGGCCTGCTTTCATCCTGCTTTCCTAGCGCAGAGATGTAAATGTAATGTTAACAATATATGTCCAATATATTCCCCTGGTAAAACCGATTCCAAATAATAACAACTTACGTTTCAAGTGGTATATATCTTGTTTGAGGTAAAAAAATGTATATATATATATATATATATATATATATCAAATTGGAAAGTCTGGTTATTTTTAACTCGTTTAAAAATCTGGTTAAGCAGTAGTACCTTTAGGGTTACGTATTAACTTTAGACTAGCTAGAAGAAATGCATACTTTAGAAGAAAAAAAATTATTATGGGGTGGTCGAACATTCTGGCAATGAGATAGATAATTCAATGTTGAATTTAAAAGAAAGAAATAAAAATACAGAACTCACCAAGATTCCCACCACAACCACCACCGCCACCCAACATACTCTTTAAATATCGGCATAAAACCAGACTGACTGGCTTGCATCGCTCTTCTTTACGCTATGAATTCCAAGCTAAGTCGAACCCCGCGGTCCCAAAAGCTAAGAAACTTTTCTATTCGTAACTTTTGAAGTCTACTAATCTAAAAACACTAACATGTTTTACTTTTTTCTTTTTCCTTATTCCAGGTTTGACTTTTATCCTGAATATTTGTCTTGTTTTCTTTTAATCTTTTTCCTAAATCTTTTTTGTCAAATATACTATTATTAACCAATACTTTTTCTCATATTTAAAACGAGAGAAAAAGAAGTCTCCCATGAAATTGAACATTTCCCAAATTATATTTGCATATTATCTGAACTAAAAAACACGCGGCTTTTTTTCTTCTAAAGTATGAATTACTTCTAGCTAGTGTAAAGGTATTACTTCTTAACCAGATAGTCAGGGACCCGAAGCTTGGATTTAAGCACTAAGGAGGCTGTCCTATCAGCAGGTGCAAAGTATCGAGGCTGCTGTATTGCCATTTGGTGAATGGACTCTGGACCATACAGTAGTTTCTGGTAGGGCCTCTCGATGCCATACTAGTAGGTAATTACCTTATCATGTGCTACAAAAAAAATTCTTGTCTTTCTCTCTCTTACTTTCTCTCTCTGTCCTGCTCCAACCAAGTCTACCGACCTGCTCCACAAATTCCAAAACCTCATCATGACAAATCTAAAAAGAAAACACGAATAAACCTAGAACCCCATCCTCCAACGTAAACCCCTACTATCAAGTCTCCTTCTCCAACATCAGGGGTCTACGTTCCAACCTGCCAGAAGTCGAAACACAATTACAGGAGACAAAACCGGACATATTCTTTCTAAGTGAAACTGGCATAGGGCTAATCACTTCCCTAGACGAATTCATAATTAAAGGATACTCTAACTTAACATCTAAATCTGATCCCCAAGATCGCCATGGGCATGAAATATGTGTCTACATCAGAGTAGGCTTTCCATTTGGTAGGGATATCTCCAGAGAAGACCCTAATTTACCTAATATGTGCTTCTGGGTTGCACTAGCTTACACCACTGCATTTAAATTTGCCCTCTATCGCTCCCACAAAGTGGGGTTACTTGACCACATCCTGTCTGCTCATCCTTCGGCTAACATTCACATTTACTTCAATGTCCACAATGTGGAATAGCTGACCCACTAGAATAAAACCGATGACGAGGGGAGGTTCTGTTATGATTTTGTCACTGCCTATGACCGCACTCAGATAGTTACCGAACCCACCCGTGTGCCCGATACCACCGGTCAGTATGCAAGCCTCACAACTTCCCCCGAGCTATGTTCATGTTCCATTCTATCACCTCTGGGATCCTCCGACCATTCTGTTGTAGCAGTTAAGATAAAAATGAAATGCAATAAGTCTTCAGACGTACCTCTCCACCGTACTGTATATCGATGCTCTACGGCTGACTGAGATAGCTTCCGTACATTCATATCTGACCTACTTCTGAATTCAATGTTTAAAAAGGATGTGTCCTCTATAGTATCAGACCTGACCAAATGGTTAATTGTAGGCATAGACCGATTCATACTATCCAAAAAATTCCAACAAAAACCTAACAGCCAGCCATGTTTCTCCCCTGAATGTGCTGTTGCCATGGCGCACAGAAATCACTTTTCCCATAGCTACCAACGTAATAAATGTACTGAGACTAAAGCTGTTATCAGGAACGCCAGCAACCACTGTAAAAGAGTAATAGCAAATGCAAGAGAGCTATATGCTCAGTTTGTTAAATCCAAAGTAGCTGAGCAGCGGCGTGATTCCCACCAGTTCTGACAAATAGCAAACAGGATCCTGAACAGAAGCGTGCGTTCTATCTCAACTATCATCAATGGACCTGAGGTCATCACGTCAGGATCAGACAAGGCCAGAATGTTTGCAAAGAACTTTGCCGCTAACTCTATGCAACAAAGGCCATAAACTCCCCGTATTTCCCCCTATAACAGACAACACGCTATGAAACATACAAATATCTGTGCGTGAGGTCGCCATGCTAATCAAGAACCTTGATTCCAGTAAAGCAACTGGCCCTGACGGCATTCCAGTTATAGTGCTGAAAAAGCTCCAACCAGAACTTGGCCCCATACTTACAAAACTGTCTAAGCGTTGCCTTAAGGAGAAGTGCTTTCCAACACCCTGGGAAACATCATCTTTATGACCTGCATTTAAGAATTCAGGTGAAAAGTCATCTCCCTCTCAGTACAGACCAATAAGTTTCCTGTGTGTCATGAGTAAGTTGTTGGAATCCATATTAAATAAAGAAGTAGTCAACCACCTCAACAGAAACAACCTTCTTAGTGACATGCAATATAGTTTCCGCTCTGCAAGATATACAGCAGATGTGCTAACGATTATATCTCATAGGATTAGTGAATCTCTTGACAAAGGTTTCCTTTCCAGGGCAATTGCTCTTGAAATATCGAAGGCCTTCGATGAGGTATGGCATAAGGGCCTACTTCGCAAGATCTCCAGCTACGGTATCACTGAAAATGTTTTCTCAATCATGAAACCATTTCTCTCCGATAGGTTCATAAGAGTAGTGGTTGATGGGCAGAAATCAGAGGCCCACAGTAATAATGCTGGAGTCCCTCAGGGGTCCAACCTGGGGCCAACTCTCTTCCTGATCTACATCAATGATCTCCCAAAACACATACTTAAATCATTCGTTGATATATATACTGATTACACGACCATCTATGGCAACACATCAAAGGCCGTAAATGACAAAGTTCTCTCTGATTCTCTCTCCTCTGATCTAGAGTGCGTGGCACAATGGGGGAAGAGGTGGCTAGTCACTTTTAATTCATCCAAAACCAAGCTTCTATCTTTACATCATCAACGCTCTGACCCCCATCTGGTATCAATTGAAATGGTTTGCTCTCGTCTTGGTGGGGGGGGCATGTTTTGACAAGCTTCTGGGTTTGACCTTAACTCCTGATCTGAAATGGAACAAGTACATCAGGTCTGTTGCCAAGGACGCTGGGAAAATGGTGGGATCCTTCTACCGCTCCAGAAGATATCTCACTACTGATGCAATTTTCTATCTGTATAAAAGCCAAGTACGCCCAAAAATTGAGTACTGCTGCCACATCTGGGCAGGAGCTGCTAAAAAGAGCCTATCCTGCCTTGACAGAGTACAAAATAGACTTCGTGGTTTAGTGGGGGGTGCCCTTTTCTCTTCCCTGCAGCCTCTCTCCCACAGAAGAGACGTTGCGAGCCTATCCTTGTTTTATCGTTATTCCCATGGCAAGTGCTCGTCTGAGCTCCAATCTCTCGTCCCCACTCGCCAATCTTTCACGAGAAACACCCGTTTGACTGAAACTACTTTTAATAATTTCCCCACTTTTTATCTGTGCCCAAATTCAAACGTAGATTCCATGAGCAGAGCTTCTTTCTCAGAAGTGCACGAATGTGGACCTCTCTTCCGTTTGCCTGTTTCCCACCTGACTACAACTTGGATGTCTTCAAGTCCAACATAAACAAATTCCTGACAAACCACCCCCTTAAGTAAGACACTCTATCAAATCTCCAATACTAATGATTACTACAATACTATCTCATTGATTACTGTACACGCAATAACCCTTATCCCTGAGTGGCCTCCGGGCCTTGATAAGTGGTGACCCCCATGTAAATAAATATATATATATATATATGATTGCAACGTTTTAACAGACGAGTGCCACTCCCTCAGACACTTAAAGTCCATGAGCCCTAACATGACTTTTTTTCCTCTTTTTTTCTTTTTTTCTTTTTTTTTTTTTTGTGGCACCGGCGAAATCTCACACTCAGGCAGACATGACACTGAAAACGGTCATTGCTATACATACATATATATCAAATTTAACTCGAAAATGCTATCTAAAATATAGCACGGTGGGTACACTGCATAAGAACCATTATTATTATTATTATTATTATTATTATTATTATTATTATTATTATGATTATGATTATGATTATGATTATTATTATTATTATTATTATTGTTGTTGTTGTTGTTGTTGTTGTTGTTGTTCATAATAATCATCATCATCATCATCATCATCATGATGATGATGATGATGATGATGATGATGATGATGATGATGATGATCTATTGGCTTTGAATATAAGGTGTATATACGGGGTTAAAAACAAATAATCCCCGTCGTAATTGGTACACTAGGAGTAATATCAAATCGTCTGGAAGGACAATTGAAAAAAAACTACAAATCCCCGATGTTTTAGGCGGCCTTCAGACCACCAACATCCTTAGAAAAAACTCTTAATCTTTGAAGCTCCTGGTTTGGATCCGGGATTGAGGGAAATCCTCTGGAAATTAATCCCATCCCTTTCCAGAGGGTCGGTGATAAACGATATCAGAATTATTATTATTATTATTATTATTATTATTATTATTATTATTATTATTATTATTACTATTATTATCTACTATACTTTAATACGATAGCGTGTGTGTTTTTTTTGTGTATCATGCTTACATCCGGGTCGTTTAAGTGTTATGAAATTCCATTTCTTATCTTTTTTATATCAATATCGTAATTCGCTTTGGCCGTTATCATGCTGCGCATCCCTCAAAAAGGAAAGTGGAATATTCCAAATAAACCTTGTCACCCCTTAAAAGGAAAGTGGAATATTAAAAAAAAAAAAAAAAAATGATGTCGCTGTTGAGGCAAAGCTAATAAAATTGTCTTTCTTGGTCTTTTGACTATTATCAAAGTGTAGTATATGTTCTTCAGATGCTACATTTCAATTTCTTCTTCTCTCTAAGTGGAGGATAAATCCTTTACGACTAAGATAATTTTTTCTGCACGTAAAAAACGACCCTGGTGTCTAAATCTGTCCCGTGGGGCGGCATTGTTAATAGGTACTATGTGTTATGTAAGAAAGTTTTAATATTAAAAAAGTAACTGGTAAAAGTTATTTCTGATTTAATTACAAAATGCCCTGGAAATGTCCCTTCTGGTTAATTATAAAATACACTGGAACTGTCTCTTCTGATTAATTATAAGATGCCCTGGAAAATGTCCCTTATGATTATTTTTTTGTTGTTGTTGTTTACTTGCCTCTCTACAAGGGCGGAGTTGGACATGAGGTCGGTTAAAAAAAAATTGGGAGGGGGGCATTAGCTCTCCAAAATGACACTCTGATTAATAACAAAAATACAAATAGTATCAGTAATGAAGGATTCATGTATTAATTTCGAAAAGCAGCTGAAAAAGTTTAGGATTTAAACATTACTTTATTTCATGTATATTTTTTAACAGTGGGGTGGGGGATATTAAATAAGTATCGGAAATAGGTAAAACCATTTATGCATTAAACATTACTTTATTTAATGTATATTTTTAACATTGGATTGGGGTGTAAGAAGTCGGTTCTGGAAATTGCTGCAACCTTTTAGGTGTTGGACATTACTTTATTTAATGTATATTTTTAACAGTAGCATTGAAGATGAGAAGTCGGTCCCGGAAATGGCTGAAAAGTTTACGATTTAAACATTACTTTATTTCATGTATATTTTTAACAGTGGGGTGAGGATATCTTCTTTTTTTTTTTTTTTTTTTTACAAAGGCATCACCACATTATCAAGGCCCAGAGGCCACTCAAGGATAAGGGTTAAAGAGTGTACAGTAGAAGTTGGTCAATATAGTAATCATTAGTAATGAAAATTTGGTAAATTTAATAACTTATATGGAACGGCTCATCAAGAACTTATTTACCTTAGACTTGAACACAACCATATTGTAGTCAGCCGGAAAGCAGGAAAACGGAAGACAATTCCACAGGCGTGCAGTTCTAAGAAAGAAGCTTTGTTCATGGAATCTATGTTTAGGTTTAGGCACAGATAAAGAGTGGGGGAAATTATTGATAGTGTTTACAGCTAGACGAGTGTTTCTTGTGAAAGTTTGGCGAGGGGGGACCATAGATTGAAGCTCAGTTGAACACTTTCCATGAAAATAACGATACATCAGAGACAAACTCGCAACATCTCTTCTGTGAGATAGAGGTTGTAAGGAGGAGAAACGGACATCTCCTACGAGGCTACGAAGTCTATTTTGAACTCTATCAAGGCAGGACAAGTCCTTTCTAGCAGCTCCTGCCCAGATGTGGCAACAGTATTCCATCCTTGGACGTACCTGGCTCTTATATAGATAGAGAATAGCATCAGCAGTGAGATATCTACTGGATCGATAGAAAGATCTCACCATTTTTCCAGCGGCCTTGGCAACAGATTTGATATACGTGTTCCATTTAAGATCAGGAGTAATGGTCAAGCCCAGAAGTTTGTCAAAACTTGAGGCCTCCTGAAGACGAGAGCCATTCATTTCAATTGATGACAAATGTGGATTAAAATGTTGATGATGTAAAGAGAGAAGCTTGGTTTTAGATGCATTAAAAGTAACCAGCCACTCCTTTCCCCATTGTACTACATGCTCAAGATCAGAGGAGAGAGAATTGGAGAGTACTTGCTCGTTTACTGTCTTAGATGTGGTACCATAAATGGTAGTGTCGTCAGCATAAATGTCTACAAATGATGTAAGGATATGATTTGGAAGATCATTAATGTAGATCAGGAAAAGAGTTGGGCCCAGGATGGATCCCTGAGGGACACCGGCATTAATACTGTGAGCTTCTGATTTTTGCCCCTCAACTACTACTCTTATGAACCTATCAGAAAGAAATGATTTAATAATTGAGAAGACTTTTCCAGCTATACCATAGCTAGCGATCTTATGAAGTAAACCTTTATGCCATACCCTATCAAAGGCTTTAGATATGTCAAGAGCAATTGCCCTAGAAAGATTGCCACCGTCGAGAGATTTGCTAATCCTATGCGATATAACTGTAAGGACATCTGCTGTAGATCTAGCAGAACGGAAACCATATTGAGTGTCACTAAGAAGGTTATTTTTGTTGAGATGTTTGATTACTTCTGTATTTAACACAGATTCTAGCAACTTACTCATGACGCACAGGAGACTTATTGGCCTGTACTGAGAGGGGGGTGAGCGATCACCTGAATTCTTAAATACAGGGCATACTGATGAGATTTTCCAGGGAGATGGAAAACTATTCTCCTTAAGACAACGTTTAAACAGTTTTGTAAGTATGAGCGCTAGTTCAGGTTGAAGTTTTTTGAGTACTATAATTGGAATACCATCAGGGCCAGTTGCTTTACTCGAATCAAGGTTTTTGATTAGCTTGGCAACATCACGTACAGATATACGTATATCACATAGCGTGTTTTCTGATACAGGAGGAAATATTGGGGGTTGGCGGTCTTGGTCGCAAAGGGTAGAATTAGCTGCAAAGTTCTTGACAAAGAGTTTGGCTTTGTCTGATGCTGACGAGATTACCTCAGGTCCATTGATAATAGTTGGGATGGAGCACACGCTTCTGTTCAGGATTCTGTTTGCTATTTGCCAAAACTGGTGGGAACCAAGCCGCTGCTCAGCTACTTTGGACTTAACAGATTGAGCATACAACTCTCTTGCGTTCCTTATTACTTTCTTACAATGGTTGCTGGCAGTCCTGAAAACGGCTTTAGTTTCCATACATCTATTACGTTTGAAGCAGTGGAAAAAGTGATTTCTGTGCGCAATGGCAGCAGCACATTCTGGAGAGAACCATGGCTGGCTGTTAGGTTTTTGCTGAAACTTTTTAGAGGGTATGAAATGGTCAATACCTACAATTAACCATTCAGTTAGGTCTAATACTATAGAGGACACATCCTTTTTAAACATGGAATGCAGAGGTAGATCAGATATAAATGTACGGAAGCTATCCCAGTCAGCCTTAGTGTATCGATATACTGTACGATGAAGTGGTACGTCTGGGGACTTATTACATTTCATTTTTATCTTAATTGATACAACAGAGTGGTCGGAAGATCCAAGAGGCGACAGAACAGAAACTGAACATAGTTCAGGGCAAGTTGTGAGAAAAAGGTCTAGTAGTCTCGCATACTGGCCGTCATTATCGGGCACACGGGTAGGTTCCTGAACAATCTGAGTGAGGTCATAGGCAATCGAGAAATCATGACAGAACCTCCCCTCATCATCGGTCTTGTTTGAGTGGGTCAACCATTCGACGTTGTGAACATTGAAGTCTCCACATACGTGAATGTTAGCTGAAGGATAAGTAGAAAGGACTTGGTCAATTTTCTCAGATATGCTTTGAAAGATAGTAACTCCGCTGTTGTGGGGGCGATAGAGAGTAAATATAAATGCAGTAGTGTGAGCTAAAGCAACCCGGAAGCACATATAGGGTAAGTTAGGATCTTCCCTGGAGATGTCCCTCCCACATGGAAAGCTATCTTTAATATAGGCACATATTCCATGCCCATGGCGATCTTGGGGGTCAGATTTAGAAGTTAAGTTAGAGTATCCTGTAATTGCAAACTCATCTAGGGAAATAGCCTGTCCAATGCCAGTTTCACTTAAAAATAAAAGGTCTGGTTTAGTCTCCTGTAATTGGGTTTCAACCTCTGGAAGGTTAGAACGTAGACCCCTGATGTTGGAGAAGGAGACATGGTAGTAGGGGTCTACGTTGGAAGTTGGAGAACCGGGTTTAATCGTGTATTTTTTCTTGAAACTTGTCATGATGAAATTTAGGAATTTGTGGACTAGGTCGACAGATTTACTTAGAGCAGGACAGAAAGGGGAAACTAAGAGAGAAAAAGAAACGAAGAATTTTTTTTTTTGTACCACATGATAAGGTAAAGCCGTAACAATTACCCACTAGTATGGCATCGAGAGGCCCCACCAGAAGCTACTGCATGGTCCAGATTCCATTCACCAAATGGCAATACAGCAGCCCCAGTACTTTGCACCTGCTGATAGGACAGCCTCCTTAGTGGTTAATCCAAGGTTCGGGTCCCTGACTATCAGGCGGATAACGTCAGCCCAGACAAAACGTTTACCTCCAGCACCCTTACTAGTGACATGGCTACAAGGATAGACATAGAAACAGAAAATTTCCACCAATTCTGCCAACTGTTCGCGCAAAAATACTGCCAACCCAGAAAACAGCTTTTTCTTCTCCCTTTGTCAGAAAAATCACTCATTTAAAAAATGAGGACTGAGGGACAAATAAGAAGAAGCGAGAGTAACAGGAGCTGCCGATAACGCATCCACAATGCGTTTTCTACTCTCCATTAAAAAAAAAAAAATAAATAAATAAATAAATAAAAAATAACTATTAAGTATTGTACTTAATAAAAGTCCAACGGACCTGTTTAAGGGAAAGTATGGTGATAGATTCCCCTCCCACGAACTAAAAATGAGTACAATTAGGTAATCTATTTTTGCAATCAACTCGGTAGATAAATAAACATTTATGGACGAGAGAAAAAAAAAAAAAAAAAGAAGCTAGCATTTAATACAACAGAAATACATAAATTAAATACTGAAATAAAATGTAGTTATTAATATTTGAATCTTAAAATAAAAAGTGCGAATTAGCTGAAACCGTTTACTATTTAGACATGACATTAATTCATATATATTTATAGCAGTGGGTTGAGGGTATAAAGTCAGTCCCGGAAATGGCTGAAACAGTTAACTATTTAGACATATGTAAGGCCTTTGATAGGGTATGGCATAAAGGTTTACTTCACAAGATCTCTAGCTATGGTATAGCTGGAAATGTCTTCTCAATTATTAAATCATTTCTTTCTGATAGTTCATAAGAGTAGTAGTTGAGGGGCAACAATCAGAAGCTCACAGTATTAATGCTGGAGTCCCTCAGGGGTCCATCCTGAGCCCAACTCTATTTCTAATCTACATGAATGATCTTCCTAATGAGATCCTTACATCATTTGTAGACATTTATGCTGATGACACTATCATTTATGGTAGCACATCTTAGACAGTAAACGACAAAATTCTCTTCGATTCACTCTCCTCTGATCTTGCGCACGTGGTACAATGGGAAAAGGAGTAGTTGGTTACTTTTAATGCATCTAAAACCAAGCTTCTCTCTTTATATCATCAGCACTCAGATCCACATCTGGCATAAATTGAAATGAATGGCTCTTGTCTTCAGGAGGCCTCAAGTTTTGACAAACTTCTGGCCTTGACCGTTACTCCTGGTCTTAAATGGAACACGTACATCAAATCTGTTGCCAAGGCCGCTGGAAAAATGGTGGGATCTTTCTATCGATCCAGTAAATATCTCACTACTGATGCAATTCTCTATCTATATAAAAGCCAGGTACGTCCAAGGATGGAGTACTGTTGCCACATCTGGGCAGGAGCTGCTAAAAAAGTCTTGTCCTGCCTTGGTAGAGGTCTAAATAGACTTCGTAGCCTCGTAGGAGATGTCCTTTTCTCTTTCCTGCAACCTTTATCACACAGAAGAGATGCTGCGAGTTTGTCTCTGATGTATCCTTACTTTCCATGAACAAAACGTCTTTTTTAGCACTGCACGCTTGTGGAATTGTCTTCCGTTTTCCTGCCTTCCAGCTGACTACAATATCGTTGTGTTCAAGTTTAACGTAAACAAGTTGTTGATGAGCCGTTCCATATAAGTTAACAAATTTACCGAATATCCATTACTAATGATTACTATATTTTCCAATTTCTACTGTACACTCTTTAACCCTTATCCTTGATAATGTGGTGATGTCTGTGTAAAAAGAAAAAGTTATGATGAATTTATAAGTGTTCAAAATCATAAACATTCGTGAGGAGGTGAGCGACGTTTTTTACGACTTGTTCCCATAGCAACCCCGACTCTTCAGCGACTAGTGTTGCTACTACTTCCCTGCTCTCGCGAAGATAAAAGTTACAAGTGAAACAGATAGAATGAAAGCAGACGAGTGCCGTACATTGTTATTTAATATCTGTAGGTTATGTTCATCGGGCAAAAAAAGACTGAAATTAAACAAAGAACAAATGAAATTTCTGGAAGCCTGTAAAAAAGTCATGGATTACAATAGAAAAATGCTAGCATGAAAAGTAATATGGTTAAGCTTAAACATTGAAAAAATTATTCTAGTAAAAATATAATAAACTTATTATTTAAAATATTTCAGCATTAATAACTTTTTAGTTCAATTTATAATATTACATAATCAATTCTTAATTCTGCAACATTTCAAGTTATAAATTTATTATATTTTTTACTAGAATATCTTGTCCTTTTCTTTTTTAGTTTTACCAACTAATTCTTTAACTTTTCCATGTTTAAGCTTAACCATATTACTTTTCATGCTCGCATTTTCAATTATAATATAATACATAGATGATAAGATCCACCTAAAGAAGGTAAGGGTGAGATTAGTTTCGGCCAGAAGCTGCGGCCTCATCTGCTGCCAGTCGTCGCGTGTTCGCTGTACTGGACATGAGCATTGGAGGTTCAGAGGATGTCTATCTGATGCGCAACAGATACTGCACATAAACTGCGCAAGCAAGTTTGGAGCCAAGGTGAAAAGTCCTGTAGGGATGAAGTGAGACTACGCCAACACCGAGGGATAAAGCACTGAGGCCCCAACTATCGTCAAGACTGACGGACTGCATGATGATGATGATGATGATGATGATGATGATGATGGTGATGATGGTGATGATGATGATGATGATGGGGCAAAAATTAAAACTGAAATTAAACAAAGAAAAATTAAATTTACTAGAAGACTAGAAAAATCATGGATTACAATAGAAAAATGCGAGCATGAAAAGTAATATGGTTAAGCTTAACATGGAAAAGTAAACGACTAGTTGTTAAAACCGAAAAAGAAAAGGATAAGATATTCTAGTAAAATATATAATAAATTTATAACTTGAAATATTGCAGCATTGAGAATCTATATATTAATACAATAGCGTGCGTGTTATTTTGTGTGTCACGTTAACATCCGAGTGACTGTCATTTAATTGTTATGGACTTCCATTTCTTGTAATAAATAATTTTACCAAGAATTCTTCATAAGTTTTGGTTTCAGTTGCGATTATAACTGATGGCACGTAAGTCATCTATTTTTTTTTAAAATAATTTTACCAAGAATTTTTCATAAGTTTTGGTTTCAGTTTCGATTATGGCTGAAGGAACTCAAGTTATATATACATATATATTTTTCATAAGTTTTGGTTTCGGTTTCGATTCAAGCTGATGCAGCCAAGTCATGGATATATCTTTTTATTTTTGAAATCGCAACTTTATAATACATAAAAAATCGATAGGACATTAACTCTATCATAATATATACGAAACCTGCAAGAATTAAAATATCATATTTAAGCGTACTTTATGACCGGGCTAGACCGGGCGTCCCTGCTAGCTTAGATAAATTTTTTTGCAGTTTTAACAAAAGAGTTACATTGATATTAGAGCATCTAGATTCACACTGTACATCTAGATTTACACTGTACATCCACAGAATGCCAACATCAATGTTTTACATATGTAAATATTCATATGTAAATATACTAGCAGGACCTGTGGAATTTCCACAGGTCCTGCTAATTGATTATATAATATTACAAATTTAATTTTAAAAAAAAGATAACAACATAACTGACGGAACGAGAATAATCTACCTTTGTGAATCACATAACCAATTTAATTCGATAATCCGTACAAGTTTAAAGGTTTAACATTAATATGAGTTTCGTCAATGTCATAATTAATTACATTAATTAATTTGATATTTTCATAATTTTTAAAGCCACCTGTTCAGAAATATATGATTAGTAAATTAAATGCGTAGTTAAATTTTTTTTCACAAAGACGAAAATCATTGTTTGGCTAACAATATTATGATATATCTGAAAAGATTGATATGAAAATAACATATATCAGATAGTTTTGAGTCTATAACATTTGCTTGTTTTTTTGTTTAGCTCAAGGTTTATTCTATGTCAGTAACTTCGCCATAAGCATTAGTGCGTAATTAAATCACAATGTATTCTATATGATTTAAATCCGCCGTTGGCGACAGCTTTATTCGCGACTGTATTCATTTCACCTACCTTGAACCCTAGTAGATAGTATAATAATAGAGAAATATGTTGCTAATTGTATTATTTCAGGTAGATAGTGCAAGTGATGAAAAATAGATTTTATATTTCTAAGACTAAGTTTCTGTCATCAGCGTTTTGATCATTGATTTGCACCATTGAAACGGATGTCCGTCTGCTTGTATGAATCCCGTGTTGAGATAAATAATTAGGAGTAATATTTACTCGATCTTATACTGAAAACTTAGATTCACTAAATTTTTGGAAGGACGTCTCTAAGTTCTGATGCAATCTCCTACCTATATAAGACCTATATACGTGCAACGTCACACACGTGTTAAACATGTAGAGATCGTAGAAAGGAAACTAAGACAAAGAAAAGTAACTATACCTCTTTGTTTTTAGTTGAATAACAGAACATTTATTTACAGGTACTTTCCAAAATAATGCCCTATTTGTTGTTCAGAACTGCCGCTATTGTAACACGTATATCTCCGCGCTATATACATACATATATATATATATATATATATTCTTCAGAATAGTTTGACTTTCCATGTCTCACTGACTTTAGCAAATAGGGTGCATACCTTTATTAGTATTTGCTAATATTTTCTCTCCTCTGATGAGATGGTAAACATCGAAACCCGATAGGTTAAGGAGATTAATTTTCTAAAGCATTCTTTGTATTGCTTAGAATAATAAAAATTCTTTAATATGAAACTCAATCACTTCATTTCATTTCAATGAGAGTTTATTTTTAATTCATTGAAATACAATTTAATATATATATATATATATATATATATATATATACCTGCTCTGTTCACTCACTGAGCACTCTTTGGTAGACACATGTTGTTTCATTGGCTGTACTTCTAGGAAACTAAACTCTACTGTCTATATATATATATATATATATATATATATATATATATATATACGTGTAACGTCACACATGTAGACACCGTAGCAAGGAAACTAAGACAAAGAAAAGTAACTATACGTCTTTGTTTTTAGTTTATTAACAGAACATTTATTTACAGGTACTTTCCAAAATAATGCTCTATTTCCTCTTCAAAACTGCCGATGTGAGTAACACGTATATCCTCGCCATTCAATAACATGATCATCAGTTTGCGCATACCTTCTTTTTATAAATCGTTTGACTTCTTCTCTATCGTGACGTCAACGCGCATGCAGTTCAGTTATTTCCATTCAACTGCCACATACGAGTCCGGCTTTCAATATATTCTCACTTTTATCGATATACAGACTAGAAATTGTACCTTGCACTGTCCGGTATAAAACGTTACGTAAAATGGCGAAAAAAAGTGAAAAAAAAATGTTTTTAAGCGGAAGGAAACGTAGAAATGTGCATATGAGTATTATGTTTGTTCTAAACAGTTCACTTTTTATAAGTAAAAAAAAAATATTCGCGCTTAGATCAAAACCAAAAGGCAGTGAGAGAAGGTACGATAACTATTAGGCTAGCTTGCCACGGTTTCAAAAAGTGATTTTCAAATCTACTTATTCTTAACATGATGTGAAAGATTTGCGCATGCGTAGTCGTGAAACAGTCGACAAACAGATAAAAATCTGAGGACCCTCATATACTAAGTTTTCAATTCTGACAGCTTAATAGCTGTTTTCCTTAGGAAAACCGATTGAAAAGCTTGCGACATATCTGATTATCTTACATACCAAATTTCAAGGCTGTAGATAAAGAATTTCTTAAATATTTAGGTTGATAATTGTCTTTTTTAAGAATTCGTTGAGTATATAGGTTGAGAAGTGTCCTTTTATAAGAATTCGTCGAGTATATAGGTTGAGAAGTGTCCTTATATAGATATGTATATGTATATAAATAAATATATATATATAGAGAGAGAGAGAGAAAGAAGTGAAAGAGAGAAAGAGTGTTGTAACGTTGCACACAGTTTTTTAAGAGTTCCGAATAATCTTCCGTGCCATTGTAACCGACTCAGTGCATTGCAGATGAAGGTTCGCTAAGAAAGAGAGGGCAGGAAAAGGGGAAAAAATCGACTCGTTTTTTTTCTGTTTTTTTTTTTTTTTTTTTTTTTGTTAACAAAAGGCATTAATGTTTGGTGTCTCCCACAACGCATTTATTCTTGACCTAAACAGTTATTTTCTCACATCGATTTGTCCTTTTAAGTCGATCTCATCACCTACGTGTCGCTCGCTCTTATTTTCCGGTCATGTCTCGACCACATGCTTTTCCGTTTACCTCTCGAACACCACACCACCACTTCTCCGGCCACATGCCTCCTCTTGTCTTTCACGCAGCCACCTTCATCATTTGCATATCTTCGCTGTCATTCGACTGCTGCTGCTAACAGTGCGAGCGGGTCTATTACAAAGTGAATTTTATCCATTATGAATTAGCAATATCGCTCTACATTGTATATTTAAAAGAATCGTAAATCTTTAATCAGATTCCTACGCTATTATTAGCGCTAGGACAACAACATATTCTTTTCATTGTTTTTACTCGAGTGTGTATCCGTTGATATCATATATGCTTTTATATAGAGTGATGTTGTTCTCTCATGTTATTCCTCGTCATTCTACTGACATTCTATCAGTAATAATTATCCTTAATTAGCTTTTAGCCGTGATAAGTGATGGAGATAATATAGACTAAATTAAAGTGAAAACATTATAAGGATAAGAAGGAATATTTCAAAAATAATTAAAATAACACGAAAAGAATAAACAAAGAAATAAAGGAAAGAAGTATGAATTTTTATGTTCTTAAAGTGTGTTCTTGTTTGAAGATCTAACATCTTACTATGTATTACTATAGAATATGACTTAGAGAGAGAGAGAAAGAGTGGGCAATGGAAGAGAGAGAAGAGATGGAGAGAGAGAAAGGGAGTAAAATTGTGGTGACTTCTAACTTCTTCGGGAACTGTGGCTCGTGATGTCAGGTCTACCGGGAGATCTCCACATGAATTCTTAACGTCTAGTTGTCGTATTCTGATGAAAAGGAAAAGCAAGCTTGTATGCGCGCCGAAAGACAAGACAGACAAAATCAGGGTTTCGTAACTACTAAAAGTTAATTTCACAAAAGTTACAGATCTTTTTTACATATGTACATTGTTTAGTCACCAAAACATTTTAAAGTTCACAAATCTCTTTCTTCTCCCCACAGGATTGCTTGTCAGGATAGCGGAGAGGGGGGCGACCTTGGATCGGGTGTTATTCTTTCGAGATTTCTGCACAAATCTGTCAATTCCAAGCGGGTATTGGCTTTTTTACTAAAGTCACGGGTTGGGGTCTGGCGATCTGCTGAACCACTAAAAGCCAGCTACGTACCTGGGGAAACCCCAGATACGTTTGCGTGTGTGCACTTCCTCAAATGGTCCACAGTTTCAAAAATCTGGGACTAGAGGTCAACCCTGTCATTCAGAAAGCCCTCGTCTGGAACAGGTGTCCTCGAGGCCACGATAGGTCTGGCTTCATCTCCTCACTGTTCTGACATTTCCGGTCTTCTCATTCTCAAACAATAAAATTTATGTCTGATTTTAACAATAAAATATATATCTGTTTTATTTTAAGTGCTTTTGATACTCGCCGTTGTCCGTGATTCAATTAGACAATCTTAGCCTATTTACCCAGTCTTCCTGAAGTCCTAGGGGGTCTCAACCTCCCCATTGGGGAGCCAATCGCTCCTTCAAGACGATCATGTTACAAATATAGATGTTGAACATATGCATTACTTGCAGGTCGCCCGGCGTTGTCCGGTCGTAAATACACATAAATATTATAATTCATGCAGAATTCATAATTATTATTATACCAGAGTCAGTGCAATATACGTTAATGATTTCAAAAGTAATGATCTCTATCCCTACAATTATATAAATGCAACTTTTTCTGTGTGTGAGTTCGTTCCTTATAGACTCCGAAATGGCTAAACAGATTTTCTTTAAAATTTCCAAAACGTTAGTGTAATTAGTCTGGGAGTGATCTGAGTTAAGTTCTTTTTCAGAGCACCCCCAATAATTACCGATCACCGAGAATCCAAACCGTTATTTTAAGTTATCTGTCATCTGTAAAGCAATTTGTTCATGTCGTCGTTAGCACAACGGGCTGTGAAAATTCTACAGTGGGTCAGTTGATAGCATGTTCGGCAAAAGAATTTTATAATAATCGAACAATTACGTATTTTCCTTTTTCTTTTTAGTATGACTTGGTCTGTAGGTCAAAAGCCTGCACGTAAACTTCTTAATGGTTTTTTCGTTAACTGGAAAGAAGTTCATATAATAAAATTTCATTAAAAAATAGTAGGTTCTCTAGGGTGCTATATAGAATAACATATATATTTGGACTAAGCTATTGCATGGAAGCATGTGAAGCTTCCTCTCGGGCGATGTCACAGATTTCGATGACAATAAAAATATAGGAATGTGACATGTTTGTTGATCATCATTAAATCCCGGGCAACGTCGGGTCTCTCTCCTAGCGCAATTTGATAAAGACTTTCCGCACACAGAGGCAACGCAATATATATATATATATATATATATATATATATATATATATATATATATATATATATATATATATATATATATATATATATATATATATAGGGGTGCGTTTGTATAAGACCTTTTCAACTTAGGTGCTATGCATTTATACAAGATGTAAGAAAATAATGAAATTAATAAAATAAAAAATAGTTAAATGGAATTAATGATAACAATCCAATAAAAAACATTAAAAAATAGTTAGTAAAACTTTTTTATTCAACATAATATGCAAATTAGTAACACATTATGAACTCGTTCGCAGTCCGTGACTGAGTATATTAAGAAGTTTGTTTTGTTAAATTATAAATAGAAAAGGTAAGATTTTAATATGCATTTTATTAATACAGAAATTCAACTTTAGAGGTGTGTAGGTTAATGATTAATCGTTCCCATATTACATCAAAATAATATATTTATATATATATATAATTATATATATATATTTATATATATATATATTATATATATATATATATAATCTCTAAAAATTTCAAGAACGTTTGTTATTTTTACTACTCATATCATATTTATTAGCATTCAACTGACATGCTACGGATCACAGTAGTATTTATCCTCAATTGGATTTTAGCCTTGATAATAATGATTTTTAAGTAGACATGAAGATACAATTAAAGGGAAATCACATTGAAATCACATTTCCAGATATTTCCAGATATTTCCAGATTGCTATGGAGAGTTGCTCATTCAAACTCCTGAACTCCTCACCTTAACATTCACAGTTAATTTGAATTGAAACAAATCTGTAGAAGACATTGTAGGGTTGCTATTATTATATAGCCGTGTATACTACCTCTGTTATATAGTCTGGTCTATATAACTCGTGTATATAACAGTTTATCTAACGTCCATATGTTTACATTTCTATTAAATACGTGTAACATGTATATATATATTCTCTATGACCGCTCAGTTATTTTCCTTGTGTTTATCTATATAAGTGTTTGTGATCGTCATAACTTCTCTAGTCTATGACTGTCTAGTGAATGTTTGTATAACATGTTTTCCAGGACATATAACAAACACGGATAATACAAATGGATGAAACAAAGTTCTGCAGGGTGTTTTTTTTTACATCTGGCCAATTGGAAAGCATACCTTTGGATTTTGTTCTGACGGATCTTTAAAGCTGCAAATAATGATTCATCCCTGTGAAACAACCAGAAGTCTCGGGTGTATTTTCAGAAACTTTTATTCGAAGAATCTTTCCTCACTTGAAAAGTTGAAATGTTGCACAAAGATCAACAGTCCACCGACCTTGCCTCGATAAATTCCCTGGGGTTCAGGGCGATTATAACTGGTCCCCAGCTCGTTTGTCCCTCTGAAACTCAAACTATCAACTCTAATCTCTACGTTTATATCAGCAATGTACCTTGCTAAATTGCATCATGAATAGACCTACCCTAAAGAATCAAATCGTATTCATTTGTTATTAATTATTAAATGAACTTCCTACTTCGTTCAATTTATGTTAAAATGTCACTATTAACATTATTCTTGCTATACAAACATTCTATTTTTTATCGAAGTATTTCTACTAACAAAACACTCACTCATGATCAGGGTACCCGACATTTGTCATGGAACCAATAATATAACACTTCAACAAAAGTAGCTTCCTTCCATCGTGTTAGAAAAATACACACACCTAGCACTCCACAATTCCCTTAATAAAACAGACAGTCCTACATGAATGGGGGATTTGTTGCCATATATCGACCAGTACATCAGCTACTGGTGTATCTCTAGTAGACAGAGTCGAAAAAGTATTCAAGCAAATAATTCCGTACCGTCATGCTAGCTCCTACTCCTGTCCCATAGCCGCAGTCTTGCCTCTCTAGGCTTATTTTACTAAAAGTTTTATCGATGTGCTCAAATAAAGTCAAAGCATGTATACCTTGTGATGTACATTGTCTCAGCACACCTGACAAGCAGCAAAATCCCACGCCTTTACGGTGAAGTGCCGTTAATGTTCTATTAGCTTCTTCTCCCAAAAAGCTAGAGTAAACATACAAGGTGGCGTAAATAAGTTTCCAGACGTTTTTGTACAGGCATTTAAAATTGTCGTAGACACTTGAAAATTCAGTATACTATGGCTATACCGTTTCTAAGATGACTGAACAATTATTATGATTTTAGGTACAAATGAACAGCTACAATAGGAATTGGAATACACCTTGCCAATAGATAATTTTCACAGCTGGTGAATTAAGAACATGCAATCTGGACGTGAGAACACTTTCGAAGAACGATATGCAATAAAATTCTGTTTTAAATTTAGAAAAAACTCCAACAGAAACGTATAGAATGCTTAAGACTACTTTTGGACCATCTTGCATCTAGGCATCACTTTTTGAGTGGGATAAGAATTTCTAGGAGGGCAGAGAGTCTGTGATGGATGATGACAAGTATGGGAGGAGTATTGAAGTTAGACCACCACAGTTGATTAGCCAAATAAAAACTTTCATAGAAAAGGGGCATGGTGTGTGTGTAGAGACAATAAGTGTGAGAACTGTACACTAATTATTCGTGAAGAAAAGATGCAGAAGATTTTCGCGAATTTTGTCCGAAAGGTGCTCTGAGAAGATCAGAAAGAAAGACGTTGTCGTAACCACGGGGAGATGGTCAAAGTGATCAACTCAGATCCTTCGAGCCGAGTCATTCTTACATGTTGTCGTTACTAGAAAATTAGGTGAATGAAAAAGCTGTTACGAGGGTCATTGGCACACTAGCACAATACGAATTCTCTAGGGCCCATCAGAAGTTGTTGCAACGGTACAAGTTTAATGCGACGCAGCCGGAAGAGAACTTAGAATGGGACTAACATTTTATAGGTGTACTATTAATGAAAGTTACCACACGAAAGAAAATCTGGAAACTTCTTTAAATCACCTCGTATTTCTCAACTGTACTAACATGCAATAATTCAAGTTTAATATTAACAAATGGCTACAGTCCTTATTTACTGTCCCTGTAGACACAGTAGTTGCTATATAGTAGCCTCTTCCGTTGCACTAGCAATTTGTCTTGTATAGGATGACTGAGTGAAGCAATAGGTGATAGGAAATAGCTTATATGAAGAAAAGACGAGAATTTTTCTAACCTAATTCCAAAGAAAAAAGAAAAAGAATAAGCAATATTTTCGTATTTTTTTCGGAATGTATTGTAACGTTGTACACCACTTTTTAAAGGCTTCGTTACATTTTACCAGATCCAACATGTTATAGTCGCCGTCGAAAGTAAACAAAAGAAAGAAAAAAAACTCCACGCACTTTTTTTTAACAAAAGCCTTCCATTCTTATTTCCAACAGCGTATTTTTCTAAATATTTAAACAGTTAATTCTGGCCGCGTGTGACTTTTCATCCCTGCTAGGATCTTACCCTCGCCTTGAACATGCACTTTTCTAATATCGTTTCCAACACCACTGCTCCGAACACTCGTCTCTCGAACACGTATTGTTCCCACTCTCTCGTGTCTCAGACACGTCTCGAATCCTCTTCGTATGAATCACGTCTCGAATATGTGTGTCCTTTTTATCGCTGCTGTGACGTTATATCTCGCAGCCAGCTTGTACATTTGTATATGGATGCTACTGCCGCTAATCCACCAAAATCAGTTCTGTTACAATATAATCGATGTAACCTTTCACCTTCTTAAAGTGATCTTTTAGAACTCGGTGATATTTATTCCTAACTCCGGAATCTACATAGAATTTTAAACCCAAACCTTTTAGTTAATCAATAGTTGGCATGCTTTCGTTCCGTCAGAGATGGCTGGGTAGACGTCTAAAGCAATTTGCGAATGTTTGGGTGTCACTCGCACGGAAGAGTGTCACTTCCAACTCAATTTTATCAAAAGTTTATCCACTACATCACGGTTACCTGCAAAAACATTGTGAAAACAACACTTACGATGAAAACACTAATCTGAAGAATGCCGAATATACAAATTTGAAAACTTCAGAAACACAAAGAGAAGAAAGAAAGAACTGATTTATGCATGAAACATTAACACTACAGATCAGAACAATAGTTCGAAAAATCCCTAAAATACAGATCATCAATTCTCATCTAAAACATTCAGAAATATGAAAGAACTAATAACGAAGTTAATGATTAATTTATGCAGGACAATCCAACACTTAAAGCAAGAGAAGAAAAAGCAATTTATGCAAACAAAAGGATGCTTCCACATATCAGCTTTTCTCCCAGCAAAACTACCTAAGGCGGTCTCATTTGATCGTCTTTGTCCGCCATTTTGAATCCCATTTTTCCATTTGATCGTCTTTGTCCGCCATTTTTTAATCCCATTTTTCGATGCGAATTCTAATTACATACACAATGTTTAGTAATTACTTATCATATTCAATCAACGGTTATTTCGTCTCAATTGTTTTCCTTCGATTATGTCCCGTTTATTTTGATACATTTTCTCTTGATCCACAAATGTTTTTATCGGGTTTTATTTCGATTCGGTCATTCGTAATTTATTCAGCGCTGACCTTAATCGACTTCTGTCCATATTTATCCGATTCGTAAATACACCGCATTCTTGTTTAAGATTTGCAGATTGTACTTAAATCTCATTATCTCTCACGCTTGTTATATTATTATTGAGATAATCAACGTTTGTTTCCTTAAAGCTTTGTCCTATGTGTTATAATTCCACAACGTTTTCATTTGTTTGGAGATTAAATATTGTTTAATACAATTCCTTTTTTTATTGTTCACTATGAGTAAAAGCTCGCTTTTCACTTACCAAAACTCTGAGATGTATGGGACGCCACGACTATTTTTAAATATTACTCCACTTACTCTTGATCCACACTTCATAATTCTTTACAGTAAGGAGACATCAGTTAGCAGTTTTTTTTGTTTTTTTTTAGTTTTTTAAAATGACTCGAACGTTAGAGGAACCGACGTGACATTGATCTAAAATGACAATGAAACAACATTTCTTCTATCTTTTCCTTTGTTTACGGTCACATTTAACACAAATAAATACCGACACTACTAAAAAGTTGAGTTTTATCCATCAATATGAATACACTATATGGTTTTTGTTTCGTTATCATGAATAAGTATTTCAAGTATTTCCAGTAGCGAGCTTTGCAAGACCAACTTCAATGTCATAGTGTATGCGTTTTGTTTGGAATATTAAAAAATGATTTAAATATGAAACACTAGCAGAATGACCTGTTCCCCGGGATTGAATTATTTCCTGCTCTAGTTAGGGACAAATCGCGGTGTACCGGGAGTACGCCTCAGATTTATTCCCGCAATGACTTAGTCCTCAGTATATCGTTGTCTATATTTCACTGAATAGAACCTACGCTGGATTTTATTAAATGTATACATATATGTGGGTGTGTGTGTATATAGATATATAGATATATATAGATATAGATATATATATATATAATTTAATAATATATAATTTAATAATAATAACAATATATATATATATATATATAGTTTAATAAAACACCAGAGTAGGTTCTCTCTCTCTCTCTCTCTATATATATATATATATATATATATATATATATATATATGTATATATATATGTATATATATATATATATGAGTTATGATACAACAGATCAGTATTGTGTATATATATATATATATATATATATATATATATATATGGTCATCCACATACAGTACTGTTTCACTGTTTCACAGCTCATCAGTGCCGCTAGACAGGAAACAGCCTCCAGCCAGGACCGAAACCTGACCGCCCAAATGACAGTCAAGGGTTCTCACCATTACGCTACATGACTGCTGCTGTGGGGGTAATGAACGTTAACGATGTTTAGTTTTACCCTCGTCCAAATGCCCCCGCTCGATTTGTTTACACAAAGAGCGTCGCTTTATACGCAAATGGCAGTTTGGATATCACTTCCCGAAATGCTCAACACAAGATAGAGAGCATATATATATATATATATATATATATATATATATATATATATATATATATATATACAGGGTGGCCGAAAAGTCCCAGGACACTCTATTTTTAATATTTTAATGCTGTTAACTATGATTGATTGCAGCTTTTGCTAGCGTATCAAGGAATTCTCTTTAAAAAATGGCACAAAGAACCTGGAGGCGAATGGAATTGTGCAAGAACAACGAGGGCCAACATACTGATCCCCTATACCACTAAATTACTCTAGTTGTTTTCTGCTTTGTTTCTAATAAAGTTATCTTTTCTTGTTGAATATATATGTTTTCTGTGTGTTTCATTAAAAAATACTGTGTTTTATTAAAAATACATGTATAGTGTCCTGGGACTTTTCGGCCACCCTGTATATATACATATATATATGTATGTATATATATATATATATATATATATATATATGTATATATATAATACATATATATATGTATATATATATGTATATATATATGTATATATATGAAAGTTCCAAATGGCAAAGTCAAGTATCCTATTTCAATTGTAATCTGACCAGAAACATTCATTTCGAATGCGCTCCTGTCATATGAAAGACACTACTGTTGATTGTATATGCCAGGCCTTACTGCTTATGCGATCGATGATAATTGCTTGAATGTAAGTTTTAAGCGAAAAAGTCAACTATCACGGTGTAATTGTGCTATGAACAGAAAGAATCATCTGGAAAATTATTCTGTCATATAAAAACCCCTAATGATGAGTCTATATGTCGAGCCTTTCTGCTTGTGCGGTAATAAAACTTCTCAAATGTGATTTTAGCTTTTGGTCAAAATTGTCTGCTCCTTCTTTCATCAGCTTTTTCGATTTTCAATCGGTGACATTCTGAGTAAAACCATATCTATGAACACTTCCATACGCATAAATACCTTAGTGCAAATTTCATAAAAATCGCGCAAGCCGTTGCCGAATCAATTGAAAACGAACTCACACGCAAACACACAGACCTATATATATATATATATATATATATATATATATATATATATATATATATATATATATATATTCTAGATAAAAGAGAGTTGTCGGGAACATAGAAACTATCTTATATCAGGAGTTCTGTTATCCCCGGCTTATACACAGACATATTTTTTATGATTACTTCATTTAACCACATAAATTAATATACGAAAGTATTATTTTATGCATAAACTTAAAGTATTTACTTTAACAGTGCTCAATACTTAAGTAGAGCTTGGTAGTAATTTATAAAAATATATATGGCAATTGAGCTACATAGAATATTCGGCGTTTCATCCACGCTCAGATTCGTCGGGCCTATGGCTTATGCCTGACGAATCTGAGCGTGGATGAAACGCGAAAATTTCTGTGTAGCTATTGCCATATATATCTTATATAACTTACTTATATATATATATATATATATATATGTATATATATATATACATATATATGTATATATATATATATATATATATATATATATATAAAAATTTAAAGGAGATTAGAACAGTTGTCTAAAGAGCAGAGTGTATTTTAATGTAATAGTAAAATTACTAATTAAATTAAAATACAGGGAAAGAAAAAGTGCTCGTTGTAATTTAGATATATAATAAGCTCGATACGTAAATATCCTAGAGCTAATTTAATATTCAGTAATATGATTGATAATTTAAAATTCAAATTAGAATTAAATTAAAAATCCGTTTCACAAGAAGGAACAACAACAAAATCAATAATTTGTACGATCGTTTCGGAAAACAATGTTTTTATTGCGGTAGGCATTAAGCGAGGGAAAATAATTTTTACATATAGTGTTTTTAACAAACAAAGTTTCCTAATCAGCAAAGTATTGGGAAGGGTTTTTAATATATGTAAAAGACACCATAAATAAACCTAGCATTAAAAGTATAGGTAGATGTATCTTTTAATTCTTCGCCTTTTGAAATCAGCAACTTCGGTCAAAGCCTTAATATGGATGTTTATTATAGCTTTTGGAACGACTTTCGGATGACAAAGCGCGCTCTGGACGCCAGTACCCAGCAATTCTTAAAATGGTACTACTCTTGTGCGCTTACTTCTTCGATATTTTGAGAATAAGAAATATAAGAGGCTTTGCTTTTTGAACGAGTTTGAAACGACCCTAGTGTGTGCATATATATCTATCTCTCTATACATATATAAATATATATATATATATATATATATACATATATGTGTGCGTCTGTGTGTGTCTGTGTGTGTCTCTGTGTGTTGATGGTATTAATGGCTGCGTAATTTTATATGATTGTATTTTTCGATTTGTATATGCACTTAAATATATATGTATCATTATATCATTTTGTTTAAAATATTTAATTCCGCCTACATACACTTATTTATAAACGTAAATGAAACCTGAAATATTATTGCAAGTATACACACAATTCAATGTATATGTGTGTACGAGAGTGTGCTCATATATATATATATATATATATATATATATATATATATATATATATATATATATATATACTAATTTACATCGGTATATTTGTTGTGCGCAAGTATAGGATTATATATAATATTTCTTATAGAAGTATTATAAATACGTGTACGTTTTATATATATATATATATATATATATATATATATATATATATATATATATATAGTAAGTTATAAAATATATATGACGATTAAGCTACACTGAATAATCCGCGTTTCATCCACTCTAGGACTCCTCGGGCTTATGCGCGAATTCTAGAGTGGATGAAACGCCGAATATTCAGTGTAGCTTAATCGCCATATATATTTTATAACTTACTAACTAGCTCTACCTACGTATTGAGCACTTTTGAAGTAAATACTAAAAGTTTACGCATAAATTTATACTTTTGTATATTTATGTTACGCGAGTAAATGAAATAGTTATATATATATATATATATATATATATATATATATATATATATATATATATACTTTCTCGCTTATATATTTTCTCCAATTCCGATACAGTTAACGATTTCAATTCCGAATATTCATAAGTCTCTAAGTATTCTACTATAGAGTTGTTATTTTCCATTCGATACAAGTGACAAAACATATTTAATATGCACATTTCCTAAACGTAAAAATAACTGTCATATATATATATATATATATATATATATATATATATATATATATATATATGATGAAAATAATGGAAATAGTATTCCGACAAAATAGATAAATAAAAAGGAACAAACCGTATTACGTGTTCATCAACGTTTCGAGACTTCTCGAAATAAAGACGAAACGTTGATGAACACGTAATACGGTTTGTTCCTTTTTATTTCACTCTCTCTCTCTCTCTCTCTATCTATCTATCTATCTATCCGTCTATATATATATATATATATATATATATATATATTTATATATATATACATGCTTAAAGCAATTTGCACGAAACACAAAACTAAAATGATGATTTCAAAAGAGGCAAAACAGGAAGAATTTCCCTTTTCCGTATTGAAAGGATTTTGTCGATATTTCTGTTAATTGTAACAAAAGAAATAATGAATCGATTTGCATTCAATAAACATTTCAACATTACTCATGTTTTTTCTGTTTTGTTTTCTTTTTTTTTCGATGACTTTAAATTAGCATATTCTTTTCAGTTTTTTGACTCTCAAGTGTGTATCCGTTGATACAAGCTTTTATATAGATTGATGTGGTTCTCGGTTTATATATTCGGGAGTGAAAACAATGAAAAGAATATGCTGTTGTCATATCGCTACTTATCATTCATCTTTTTTTATTAGCATATAATGTTCGAACATTATTTATTCACAAACCAGCTTAGCAGCAGCAGAATAGCGTAAGGGTTAAGAACGCCGACTGTTACTTAGGAAGTCAAGCTTTGAAAATGGTTGATATATAGCTGCACTTATGAGCCCTGATGCAGTACTGTATGCGGATAACTATATATATATATATATATATATATATATATATATATAGAGAGAGAGAGAGAGAGAGATATGTATATATATATATATATATATATATATATATATATATATATAGTAATTTATAAAATATATATGGCGATTAAGCTACACTGAATATTTCGCGTTTCATCCACTCTAGGACTCTTCAGGCTTATGCGCGAATTCTGTGGTTGTTTGTCGTTTCTTAGAACTGCACGCCTGTGGAATTGTCTTCCGTTTTCCTGCTTTCCGGCTGACGACAATATGGTTGTATTCAAGTCTAAAGTAAATAAGTTCTTGATGAGCCGTTCCATATAAGTTATTAAATTTACCAAATTTTCATTACTAATGATTACTATATTGACCAATTTCTACTGTACACTCTTTAACCCTTATCCTTGAGTGGCCTCTGGGCCTTGATAATGTGGTGATGCCTTTGTAAAAAAAAAAAAAAAAAAAAAAAAAAAACATGCGCATCTTCTATTGAGATTTTAGTTAGCCAATCAGCTTTCAAGTATCCACCGCGCCCTTCCTATCAGCCAATGAGCATGCATTTATCGGACAAAGGCCTATTTGACCTCTGGTTGACCTGTTCCTTTGTGTGTGCTCTATTTAGCCTGGATGTTTAGTTTCTTGATCTGTTTTAAAACTAGGTTAGTGTTTTTTGTTAATTTTTTATTTTATTTTTATGTTAGTTTATATATAAATATGTATATATGTGTACATACATATATGCACATATATATACATATATATATATATACATACATATATGTGTGATCGTTTATGTATATTCAGGTTTATTTAATTTATTTATTTGTTTATTTTCTATTGTTTTGTTAGTTTTAAAACTATTTTGTATCGCTATCCTAGAGTAAATTTTATCTTGTGAACACAGTTGTTTGCTATTTCTCTTCCACAGTTTAATAGATGTTAGGGTTCTTTAAAGTACAGGATAGCAAATTTTTCATGAAGGCATAATCTACATGGGTCGTCTAAATCCCTGCACCTGGTAGCTTGTCTTATTATTTTCCATTCGACTACCGGCGAATGTCCGCTTTCTTTGAGTTCCCAGTTTCAATTCGCTAGTGTTGTTTTCATACGATGTTTTTTATTGTTGAATGTACTACCCGAATAACAAGACATATTACGTAGGTATGACTTCCTTAGATTTCAAAACTCGATACTATGACCACAAAAGTACATTCAACAATAAAAAGCAGATGTAAACAGTAGTTTTGGGTTTGGATAAACAAATAACTAGATGGAGACATTATGTTGGTCTGAGACACGTAATGATGTGACGTAAAGAAACACGTGATGTAGGTTTGATTTGGAGAGATTCGGAGAGCCGTTAGTGGACACCGAAGAGGACAGACGACCAAATGACGTAGGGAGCGACGTCATTTCGGACAGCCAAGATGTAAGAACGTGTAATCTCTGAAAATGCTAGCCAGATCATGAGAATAAATGTTCATAAATAATGCAGGTATGCGTTGTGTTATTTACATCTGTTAAAAAAACTCTTGATACATCTACGTCAATTGGGTCCTGTTAGAACTGATGTGTGCATCTTAAAGTATATAGGCTAGACGATCACTAGCAGACATATATTCACATACAATATATGAAACTTTTTTATAATATATCTCGATATATAATATATATATATATTCTATCATATATCTCGATATACAACATATTTTCTCAAACCTTTCTTAAGGAGTTCTTACATTTGATCTAATGTCTTCGATATCGTGTTCTCTCTCTTTTTTTCTTTTCGATATTCGTTCCTTTTATTTCGTTATTAGCTATTGTATTTAAATATTTATTAATTAAAAAACTAAATTGTTGTTGTTTACAGGTTTGTCTCTAAAGAATTATGCTTTACATACAAAGACATTATCGTCCAATACAAAGAAATAATTACAGCGCATTCAATTTTGATCGGCTTCTGCAAAGAAAAAATCGATTAGAAAAATATGAATAAGCAAAAATCGATAACATATCTATATATATATATGTATATATATATATATATACAATATATATATATATAATATTGAGTAAGATGATTGATAATTTATAATTAAAAATCGGTTTCACAAGGAAGAACAAACAAAAT
The DNA here is from genome assembly GCF_053919585.1 of Euprymna scolopes. Taxonomy (NCBI): domain Eukaryota; kingdom Metazoa; phylum Mollusca; class Cephalopoda; order Sepiida; family Sepiolidae; genus Euprymna; species Euprymna scolopes. The sequence goes on along the minus strand of NC_136496.1, from coordinate 22,205,820 downwards.
CAATAAATTGTACGATCGTTTCGGAAACGATGTTTTTTATTGAGACAGACAATAAGTTTGGACAATAATTTTATCATTTGATTTTATAAAAAATGTCTCCGCATCAGCAAAAACAGTTGGTTTGAGTTAAAGATACCAAAAAGAAAACTAGCATTTTTTGTTGATATATCAACAGTTTCAACCATTCATAAACTACATTTAATATCCCAATGAATGCATTGACGATGATTCTTACGAGCTTTAAAGGGGGACCATTAAAAGGTATATCTGTCTTACTTAAAAAGTGCTAGTTTTATTTTTGGTGTCTTTAAACCCCCACTCACTATTTTTGCTCATTAATTATTGTCCAAGACTTATTGTCAGTGTAAAGAGGTTTCTGAATCTTCCTTCCCTTACAAGGGGTCTCAAATTAGAGCAAGCAATCAATCGATTTGATAAACAAAATGGGTGATTTTATCGATTTTGATGACAATATAAAGATTGCAATGTGTAACAGTTTTTGATCCTCATTCAATGACAGAAAACGTCAGTATTCCCTGCTAGTATATATGTATGTATTAAGTTCGTTAAACTTTATTAGTTACTTAAACTTTGGAAAAATATCCTTAGATTATATATATACATATATATATATTTATATATATATACATATATATACATATATATATATCTGTGTGTGTGTGTGTTCGAAGGATGAAAAACATATGTCTGTGGGTATTAAAAAATATTATTATAATAAGTATGTAAACCTCTTTAAGAAACTCGGATCTTATCGTTGAGCACTTTAAAGTTGAAATCGAATGTCGGCCAACTAAGCTCGCATGTGCAGGTCATGGTGTTATAATCATTAGATCACATATTATGTTACGACGTTTAAAAAAATAAATGTAAAAGTTTCAACGATATTTCTACCGGTTGAGGTTGGCCGTGGGGTTTGTTCCAATCTAATTGAGTCAGAGATAGCTTCGTGGCCGGGTTCGAATCTCCCGACCGGAAGTAATCGTGTCACGCTGCACTGATGGTTTAAGAAAGGATTAAACACTAGTGTATGTAGGTATTATAAATCGATTATGGTAATAATTATATATATATATATATATATATATATATATATATATATATATATATATATACACTTGTGCCCGATATTATTCATACCCCTCTGATCTTTGATATTTCTATAAGAATATTGCTCAAACCAGAAGGTAGACAATATTAAAGGGATTTCAAACAATAAATCAAGCATAAGCATTTAATTTAAACTCAACAAATAAATAAATTATGCAAGTTTGAAACATTATACAAAGAAAAACAATAATGGCACTAGTTCAAAATTATTAATACCTCTCTTACTAATATTCAATAGCATGCCCTTTATTCTTAATAACTGCCTGTAACCGTTTTGGATATTTATCAACAAGGTTTTTACAAGCATCAACACTGATTTTTGACCATTCTTCAATGCAGTAGTTCTCCAAATCCCTCAAATTTCTAGGTTTCCGCTTTTTAACCTCAGTGTTCAATATGTGCCAGAGGCTTTCGATAGGGTTCAGGTCGGGACTCTGGCTAGGCCATTCCAAAACATTAATTTGATTATCCTCAAACCATTTCTTGACTATTTTGGCAGTATGTTTTGGATTATTATCCTGTTGAAGGACCCAGTTTGGTCCTAAATGGAGCTTCTCCGCATCCTGTCTAATGTTTTTCTGGAGTATCTCCAAATATTGCTCCTTCTTCATGGTTCCATCTATCTTGACCAAACTACCTTGACCACTAGCCGAAAAGGAGCCCCAAAACATTAGGCTACCACCACCATGTTTCACCGTGGGTATGGTGTTCTTTGGGTTGTAAGCTTCTCCTTTCTTCCTCCAAACGTAAGAAGCATCCATATGGCCAAACAATTCAATTTTTGTTTCGTCAGTCCACAAAATACTTGAAAAAACGGACTCTGGAGAATTCACATGGGTCCTAGCAAACTTTAGACGTGCTGCAGGGTGTTTTCCGGTGTGCAATGGAGTCCTTCTTGGTCTTCTTCCTTTCAGACCATTTTCATGCAGAGTCCTTTGCAATGTTTGCCTTGATATTTTTATGCCAGAAGACTCCAGATTTTCTAAAATGTCCTTAGTAGTGGTGGTTGGATTTGCATTAACACTTCTTACAATATTCCGGGTGGCTCTAGCAGACAGTTTCCTTTTCCTTCCTCTACCAATCAAGTTGTTTGTTGTGTGGTGGCTCTGGAATTTTTTGATGATGCTCTGTACTGTTGCTGTAGGGACCTCAAATTTCTTGGAAATTGACTTGTAACCTAAACCATCCTTATGTGAATTCACAATTTTAGTCCTAAGATCGTTACTAAGCTCTTTTTTCTTCCCCATTCTAATAATTTTTATTCTTTTATTGGTTTTCAGTTGATATTATTTTAATTTCTGAAAAAATGCAAAAAACGCAATGAAATTAATCAAAGGTTGTATAAAAGCATTCAAAATAAGAATCAAACAGGAAACAAACAGTCAGAAACTCGATTAATACTGAAAAAATAAGGGAGTATGATTATTTTTGAACATTGCAGATTTTATAAATAGCTGTATGTTTCTTTTATTACAAGTATCCCGAGATTTTAAAATGACGAAAATGATCAGAAGAGGTTTATTAAGAATATGTATCAATATGGACGTAAACAATAAATTCTTACAAAGTTACACCTAATAAACTCAATTTTCAAGGGGGGGTATGAATAATATCGGGCACAAGTGTATATATATATATATATATATATATATATATATATATATACATATATATATAGAAAGTTTATTACTGTGAGTCCAGAATGAGTTTACATATTGTTTCAGCTAGGGGAAAATCCTCAAAAAGAAGAGGAACTATCCAACTATATATATATATATATACATATCTGTTTGACGGTACAAAAATATAGATTGCTTTGAATAAAATAGCCGGCAAAACCCGAGTGACCCTTTTCAGCAACAGTCTCATGAGGAGTTAATCGTTGATGGAAGAAAAATAAATAAATAAAATATGGTAAATTCCAAGGTGGAATATATACATATATATATATATATATATATATATATATATATTTACACAGTGATCACCCCTTATCAAGACCCGAAAGCCACTCAGGGATAAGGGTTATTGCAAGTACATTACATAGTGTGGAGATTTGATGAAGTGTTTACTTAAGGGGGCGGTTCATTAGGAATGTGTTAACATTGGACTTGAAGACATCCAAGTTGTAGTCCGGTGGGAAGCAGGCAGACGGTACAGAGTTCCACAGGCGTGCAGTTCTAAGAAAGAAGCGTTGTTCATGGAATCCGCGTTTTGATTTAGGCACAGATATAGAGTGGGGAAAATTATTGACAGTGGATTCAGCTAGACGGGTGTTTTTCGTGAAAGATTGGCGAGGGGGGCAGAGATTGGAGTTCAGACGAGCACCTGCCATGGAAATAATGATAAAACAAGGATAGGCTCGCAATATATATATATATATATATATATATATATATATATATATATATATACAGCTGATCAAAAATTTAAGACCACTTAAAAATCTTTTAAAAGATTTGTTTTTATTTTTTGAAGGATAGATTTTAAACTCTTCCGACTTAAAGTTACTAATACTACAATCGAAAAAGGTTATGGAAATAAAAAGCTACATTCCAAAGATTTATTTTTCAAATTTACATTTTTATTTGATTAGTCTTTTTACGCATGATCAAAAGACAATAATTCTATTAAATTGTACAAAAAGTGTATGAAAAGTGTATGAAAAGTGTATGAAAACATTCAACAATCAAATAATGAGTTCTACCTCAACTGCTTTTGATGACTTCAAAAATTCTTTGGGACATGCTAGAAATAAGGGTGCCCATTAAGGTGTGGGGAATCCTGCTCCAGTTTCTGAAGATGATTTCACGAAGTTCATTTTTTGTTGAATATTGTTTGCCTTAGCTGCTATCACTCGCTGTGACAAACCTTGCTTATGGAATCCTAGAATTCGCGAGCCCTCAACTTCAGTTAGTTTTCTTACTTTAGGCATTGTAACGCCTTCACACAATGATTTCTCATCTCTAACTGAACAAAAAGCATTAGAATTACAATAAATCTAACAATTTGTAGCCTTGGTATTATAATTTTTATCATGTGTAAAATGCCTAATTTAATAAAAATGCAAATTTTTTAATAAATTTTTTAGAATGTATCTTTTTGTTTCCATAACATTTTGGATTGTAGTATTAGTAACATTAAGTCGGAAGAGTTTAAAATCAATCCTTAAAAAAACGGTTTCTTTTTAAAGATTTTTAAGTGGTTTTAACTTTTTTATCAGCCGTGTATGTATATTATACTTTCAGGTAAATAGATTTCAAAACTTTGAAACATTTCCGAGATGAAAGAAACCAGTATAAGTCTATTGAAATCCCGTAAATCTTCTTTTCTTTCAAACTGACAGCTCCATTTGTCGGTACAATCAGCAACGGCATTGGCGACACAATGACGTTCGCTCTTGAATGGATGCAGCATCTTAACGCCTTTATTCGACAAGGGATGTTGGAATAGATTTCTTCTTATTTTGTTGTTGTTGTTGTTGTTGTAGATTTCTCTTGTTGGTTTTGCACTATGTCAACGCTGCAATTTAGCTCATCCAGTTTGTGTTATTCTGGCGTAATACGATAATTCATTTGATATGATTTCAGATATGTATGTCGCAGGTATATCTATCTATCTATCTCTACACACACAAACACACACACGTATATATATACATATATATATATATATATATATATATATATATATATATATATATATATATATATATATATACTAGCAAAGGTACCCATCGTTGACTGGTTTCAAAAACAGCCTACAGAAAACGGACTCTGATTTATTAAAGTATGATAGGTTATGAAAATGAAGGGCTGTAAAGAGATAGCTTCGAATATGGGAATTTCAAAACCAAAGAAAAATATGATGAAAGTAAAAATAAAATAGATAAACCCCATAATTTATTATGCCATACCTGTTAACACTGAAACACTTATTACAATATTCTGTGGATGTATATAAAAAAAAACCTTGTTGAACGCAGACCCCACAATGTTATTATACCATGCCTATTTAAGTTAAAACATACTTATCACAGTATTCCTATGTACATCTATATCAAAAACACTTGCAAATGTTTTTTTAATTTTTAATTTTTTTTATTTCTATACTTTGTGGATCAGGCACGACCCCACAATTTTAATGATCCACCGTTCTGCAGGATCAAACATACCCATTCCTGTGTCTCGATACATCTTCTATCATTATATGGAATCAGTTTTTTTTAAATAGTCAACAATATAGGAGCCTATTCGTGACCAGACACACACAGACATTTAGCTTTATATATATATATATATATATATATATATATATATATATATATATATATATATATATATATATATAAAATCTTAGGTTATTGGAGATTAACGAGGTTAATACAAGAGTGCTCAATACCGAGGTACAGAAGGGTATATTATTTATTTGTTTTTACACAAGCAGTAAGCGTTGCTTACAGTCATGGACATGTTTCGGGCCGCTAGTTACTTGTAACTAGAGACCTCCTCAGGCCACACAGCTTATACAAAAGCAAAGTTTATTGCAAACTTTGTTTTCGTATAAGCTATATCGCCTGAAGAGGTCTCTAGTAACTGGAAACTATCTGATCGAAACGTGCCCGTGACTGTATCACATTTTCCGGCTTATGAAAAAAAGTATATATATATATATATATATATATATATATATATATATATATATATATTGTGATTATTATTATTATTATTATTATTATTATTATTATTATTTCGGACTACTTTTCTCATTTTTAATGTCCTTTTCCCAATGTTTCGGTCGATGTAACCTCCGAACTTTTCAGGTGTATCTTGTTGAAGTCTAGAATGTTTCTCTCGAACTCGGGAATGTTGATTAGATTTCTAACGGAACCCTTGTTTTATGATAGAAATGCCATGCTCTTGTTCTGACTGGATAGAAGCTCTAACAAATTTGCAATTGCATTTTCGGTCGCCCACACTGAGAATTAAATTCTAAACTTTCAAGAGAATATCACTTTTACAGTTGATTTTTCCAAGTACTATAACTAATTGGGGAGGGGGTAAGTAGTCGTTTACGCTACTAATTTACGTTGCTAACTAAAAACCATAAATCAAAGGGTTGAAATAGAATGGGAATCATAGTCTGCGAAATTTGAGTTTGAAATAAAATTGGAAGAAGTATGAGGGACGTCCAAAAAGAAAGGCGTCCTATTTTTTTTTTTTTTTTTGTATTTAGAAAGTTAAAGAGCTACGAAAACGGGATTTGTACAATTAAAATAGTCGACGTTTTGTGCTTCAGGGTTTATTTTTTCTACAGAGTCACCAGCATTCTTAATGTACTTGTTAGAAACAATGTCAAGACATTTAGATTTGAGACCGTGACATCGTGACAAGCAAATGCAGAGGTTAGGTATCTATCCATCTATCTATCTATCTATCTATCTATCTATCTATCTAGCCATCCATCAATATATATATATATATAACTACTTAATTTACTCGCATAAAACTAATATACGAAAGTATAAACTTATGCGTAAACTTTAAGTATTTACTTCAAAAGTGCTCAATACGTAGGTAGAGCTAGTTAGTAAGTTATAAAATATATATGGCGATTAAGCTACACTGAAAATTCCGCGTTCCATCAACTCTGGAACTCTTCAGGCTTATGCGCATAAGCCTGAAGAGTCCTAGAGTGGATTTAACGCGGAATATTCAGTGTAGCTTAATCGCCATATATAATTTATAACTTACGATACATATATATATATATATATATATATATATTTGATAAGAATTCGAAATAAATATTTTTATTTTGAGCACAAGTGCATTAAAGTAGTTTAATTTTCCAATTTAAACTTTAATTTAATAGAATTTAATTAAACTTTGATTTTATAAACCCAACAGTTGGCTCTCTACATTGCAATGTAAACTACCATGTATTGTGGACTAATTCACTGAAGTGCATCCTATGAAGCATCACACCGCTATACTGCACGGGGTCCCTTATAAGCTCAAGCAATAAATCGATAAACAGTTATACGGTATGAACATATTTATGTCTGTGTGTGTTTTAGAATACATACATATATGCATATATATATACGAGCAAACAATTAATAAAACATGTTAAAAAACACTTTGAAAAAATTTGAAAACATTTAATCTGAAAAGGAAACACTTGATAATTGGATAGTCCTTAATCCGCGGAGTTTCGAAGAAATACTTTCCTTCTCATCAGAGGGTAGGAATTAGCAAAATGCAGGATCGGATTTTGCATGCAAAAGTATTTGATGAAACAACAAGTAAGTCAAAGATCTTACTTGATAACAAAAAAGTGAAGCAGAGGGAATATGGTGAAGAAAAATGTGATTTCTGGTGGAAGATAAATAATCCAGTGAAGGTAAAATCCAAATATATAACTTCAAGAAAGTTAATTGAATTTCCATTTGCACAACTAAAATCCAAGGAAATCCAGTAATTGGAAGATGGTCCAAAATAATCCAAAAACAGAAATCCATGGAATAATTCACAAAAATGTGTACAAAGGAAAAAAGGGGAAAAAGGGTGAATATATATATATATATATATATATATATATATATATATATATATATATACACGTATATATAAATTGTACTTTTTCGTTGTATCACATCATCAGTGCGGCTAGACTCACATCTTTACTATAGATGTGTATATAGGTAACAGTATTATAAATTTTCCATAGTTAATCAATGCAGTAAACTCCAAAATGATATAGATATAATGTTTTTTTTTTATATCCATCCTATCACCTATGTATGTGTTTCCTTTCCGAGTGGTAAATATGATTTAAACTCATGCTAACGTGTTTCTTAACATAATTTATTAAGCCTATATTCTTATGTGTGTGTATGTGTGTGTGTGCGTGTGTGCGTGTGTGTACGGCACCTCTAGGAAGTGACGCGAGTAATGATTTAGCCTCGAGTAGAACTGTGAGTAATAGAAACAAAAAGTTTAGTATACATTGCAACACCACCGGAATTGCTCATTAATATAGTTTGTCTATTATTGTTAAGAAATATATAATGATCGAACGAAGTAATATTAAACCATAAACATTGAAGCATGCGCAAACAAAACGTGACACACTCGCTTACATAGGAATACTCACATTTTTATACACAACCATAAATGTATACACACAACTATATACAATGCAAGCGACGAAAACACTTGTAAAAGGCAAATGATTCATTCGCGCGTTTTTTGTGTGTTTTTCTATTATTTTTCAAAGTGTTATAATTTTCTTTTGGTTTTTGTTTGTCTTCATTGTTTAATGGAAGTTCAGCGTGTTAATTTTATATCTGTCAGTCGTGTGCAGTGTGAAACGGAAAACAGAGAAAGGATGGAAAGAAGCGATTATAAAAATAATGTCAAATTGATAACGTCAATTTGCAAATGTTTGTTTGTTGTTGGTAAGCTCTCAGGGTAAAAAATTAAAACGGCGGTGCTAGACTCGAAAATGAAGTTCGCCGAAGTTGGACATCATCAAATTGTGATTAGATTGAAAAAAATAATTATAAAGTTCTGAAGACGGTCCACGGGCCTTTACTTTCTTGCATCTTATATATATATATATATATATATATATATATATATATATATATATATATATATATATATATATATATATATATATATATAATTCTCCCTATTTTGGGTTGAGCATACTGAAAAAGTGGTATACAAATTACATTAGCGTAAGAAACGATGCTCTTTGTGTAAACAAATTAAGGTTAGGTATTTGGACAATGTAAAAACGTTAATTCACTACCCTCATAGCAGCCGCATAGCGCAACGGTTAGAAGCTCCGACTGTCGTTTAGCCGCATTGATGAGCTGTGAAACAGTACTCTATGTAGATGACTATATATATATATATATATAGAGAGAGAGAGAGAGAGAGAGAGAGACAGACAGACAGACAAACAGACAGACAGAGTCAAAAAGAGCAAAACCTCCTTTAAATATATTATCTTTGTTCAAATATTGCAGATATATGATAAACTCAATAGATGTAATTGCCTAGAGCTATATAAACAGAAAGGGTGAAAGATAAATAAAATTATTAATCAAGATTTCATAGCGGAAACATAAGAAAATCAAATTAATACGTACGATCGTTTCAGAAACTATATTTTTTTATTCATTCAATATTTACTAATAAACCATCGAGAAATAACATAAAATATTTTTGGATATTGTCTCCTCGTCAGCATAAATCGGGGGGGGTAGTAAAAATTGGGAAAAACACCAAAATTGTACTAGTCTATTGAAGTAAAGTAGTTGGTGAACCTTTATGGGGTCAACCTACCAAATGTCTTAGATATGCGCAGAGATATTACTCAAGAATTCATTGATCCTTGTCATATTGCAATCAGCGCAACAGCTTTTACTCTCTCAGAACGGGAAGCATATTTATTCTACCTATTTACAATGCCTCCCCACGGGACTGAGTTAGACACCAGGGTCGTTTTTTAACGTGGAGAAAAGGTACAAAAATAAAAATTGTCTCAGTCATGAAAGATTTCTCCTCCACCGAAAGAGAACAAAAAATGGAAGTGAAGCATCTGAAGAACAGATTGTATTTATTTGCTCTCCCACCGAGCAAATTAGGCACAAGGCCGATTTTTAATGTGAGGAGTAAAGGGGAAGTGGGGACCAACTCCCCGGGGAGTAGGGGAGGTGGATAGTGACAATTGGTATGAAGGGTTGCCCCTACATTGACCAAGGTCTTATATGTGGGGTTTCCCCCACATATGGTCTTTGCTTGCAGTATCTGCCGGAACAGATGGTATTTATTTGCTCCCCCACCGAGCAAATTAGGCACAAGGCCGATTTTTAATGTGAGGAGTGAAGGGGAAATGGGGACCAACTCCCCGGGGAGTAAGGGAGCTGGATAGTGACAATTGGTATGAAGGGTTGCCCCTACATTGACCAAGGTCTTATATGTGGGGTCGCCCCCACATATGGACTTTGCTTGCAGTATCTGCCGGAACAGATGGTATTTATTTGCTCCCCCACCGAGCAAATTAGGCACAAGGCCAATTTTTAATGTGAGGAATGAAGGGAAGGAGAAGGGAAAAAGGGGACCAGCTCCCGAGAGGTGGGAAATGGGAGCTGGTTAAAGGTCAGGTATGTTGGGTTGCCCCCACATCTGGTCTTTGCTTGCAGTATCTGTCGGAACAGATGGTATTTATTTGCTCCTCCACCGAGCAAATTAGGCACAAGGCCAATTTTTAATGTGAGGAGTGAAGGGAGGGGGAAGGGAAAAAGGGGGCCAGCTCCCGAGAGGTGGGAAATGGGAGCTGGTTAAAGGTCAGGCATGTGGGGTTGCCCCCACATCTGGTCTTTGCTAGTCATAGCTAGTCATAGCTGCAGTATCTGCCGGAACAGATGGTATTTATTTGCTCCCCCACTGAGCAAATTAGGCACAAGGCCGTTTTTAATGTGAGGTAAAAACCAGCTCCCCTAAAAGTAGGCAAAAAGGGGGCACTCTGGTTACCAAAAATAATAATTGTCCCAGTATAGAGGGTTTCCCCTCCATTGACTGGTACAAATTATCTTAAGTGCAGTATCTGCCGGAACAGATGGTGTTTATTTGCTCCCCCACCGAACAAATTAGGCACAAGGCCGATTTTTAATGTGAGGAGTGAAGGGAGGGGGAAGGGAAAAAGGGGACCAGCTCCCGAGAGGTGGGAAATGGGAGCTGGTTAATGGTCAGGCATGTGGGGTTGCCCCCACATCTGGTCTTTGCTAGTCATAGCTAGTCATAGCTAGTCATAGCTTGCAGCATCTGCCGGAACAGATGGTATTTATTTGCTCCCCCACCGAGCAAATTAGGCACAAGGCCAATTTTTAATGTGAGGAGTGAAGGGAGGGGGAAGGGAAAAAGGGGACCAGCTCCCGAGAGGTGGGAAATGGAAGCTGGTTAATGGTCAGGCATGTGGGGTTGCCCCCACATCTGGTCTTTGCTAGTCATAGCTGGTCATAGCTAGTCATAGCTTGCAGTATCTGCCGGAACAGATACTACACTTTGATCTTGACCAAAAGGCCATTAATTTATCGTAATTGATTTGGTTGTTTTTTCTTCTTTATGACATGCTCAAACAACTCACCCATGAATAACAGAAAACTGACTGAACTGATTAATTACTGAGTAGACAGCGGAGCTTTTCAAATTATCCATCGCCAAGACAACGTTTCAAAAACTCTCTTAGTATAAGAGCTAATTTCTGTTTCATATTTGTTTTTAGCAATCTGATTGGTATTTTGTCAGGCCTAGTTGTGTAGCTTGATAAGTCTGGAAACATCTCGGACAAATACATGTCCCTTAGAGTATAATCATTTCTTGGAGTTAAGTTAGTAAACTGCCAGGGTAGAGTTTGATGCAAAGTTTTTAGTGAAGATTTGGCTTTTTCATGTGCAGGTCTTTTAGTGATAGTTAGGATGGAAGATGCTCACATGTTAAGAAAATTGTTTGTTATACGCCAAAATCTGTGGGAATCTAGCGTCTGCTCAACTACTTTAGACTTGACAGTAAGAACAAAACACTCTCATGCTTTGTATAAACTTTTTTCAGTGGTTGATAGCAGTTCTATAGGCCGCTTTACTTTCTGAGCTCTTGTTCTGTTTAAGCAATAACAATAGTGTGTAATTGAAGCGGAACTTTCTGAGCTGTACGACAGTTGGGTATTGGATTTAAGTTGAAATTTTTAGATGTTATATAGCTGTCTATACCGAAATTTTGTCCCAATCTGTCACATCGGATGCAATCGATGACACGTGTCTTTTTAACACGAAGCATAGGGGAATATCTGATATGCTTGTACGAAAACAGTCCCAATCGATCATCCAGTAACGATGTACAGAACGATATAGAGGGATAGTTGGGGTTTTCCTACTCTATGTTTGCATCTTAATTGCGAAAACAAAATGATCGCAGCATTTAAGTGGGGAAAGAACGAAGAATCAGCACAGTTCAAGCCAGGTGGTAAGAAAAATATATAGAAAGCTTGTAAATTGACCATTGGCATTGAAAACGCAAATGGGTGCATCAACAATCCGGGTTAGATTCTAAGCAAGGAAGAAATCTTAACAAAAAAACTACCTCCACAAACTGTCTTGTTTGAAGTGACTAGCCATTAAATGTTGTGAGCATTAACTTCTCAACAGACGTAAATGTCGGCAAAAGGATTGAGCATATAGTTTTATTAAAAGCGGTGAACTTTGAATAAAAATATATCACAGAAGTATACAAATACGTGATTTATTCCAAAGATTTATTCTTCGGATTTTTAGTTAAAATACAATTTCTACTTTATGACCCCACGGCTCTGTGCGTTCACGTTTTCAAACTCTGCGCATTAATTTAAGCTGTATTTTTAGCAATAACGTGTGAAGTGGTGTCTTCCAGATCTATCTGGTTCATCAGTATGACTTTACATACCCCTTACCACCCCCAACAGTTACTAAATGGGGTTAAATAGCCCGAACGAAATGGCTACTCAATAGTTGCATTTCGAGAAACTATTCCTTTATCAAAGGTTTCTCATGAGAAATTGTTTGTATTTGGAATTTGAAAACGTTAATTCTCCGTTAGTCCTTTTATTATAAATTGTAAAAAGCTACTGAACTCAAAATAACCGGTAGTTGCTAAATCTGCAATCAAGAAAAATAGTGGCCGCAATCATCATCATCATCATCATCATCATCATCATCATCATCATCATCATCATGTAAATGACACTGTCTACAATTAAGGAGAATAGAGTTACCAATTTAAGGTTTACCCCCTCCACAAAACATAAGATATTGTCTACATAACATAAAAGAAGCACAAGGCTGAAATATTATATATAAGAAAACGAAGTATAGCCTACATTGCCATTCCTTACCCCGAAGATTTTCGTTAGTTGTGCGAACTTCAATATGACAATCATTTTTATAAACGTCTTTAGCCATGTGCTAGTCGGTAACGCTTAGAATTTGTTTTAACCCTGGTTAAGGGGTCATGAAAAAACAGAACGTTGGATAAAGTAACAAAATTATTGATAAGAACATACACAATTTAGAGTTGTTAGTACAACCGACGAACATCTTTGGTTAGTCCACCGGATATAGTCACCCGTTATACGGCTTTGTCTTTCCGTCTTTATCGTGTCCGTATTAGTGCATTCGTAGGTAACACGGATAATCCGCAGAAAAAGATTTGGAATTGCACTTTTAAATATATCTACGCTTTTCTATTAGATGTTCGTCTCTATTCTTTGTCAGTTTGTCGGATACACGTAAGTTTAAAATATTTAAGATAATTTGGAGAGGAATGGCATGAAATAAATAATAAAGAGAACAGATGAGGAAGAAGCAGACGATTGACGAGAAAGATGCCCCATTGTGATAGCACAATGTATTCTGATTTTTGTGACATTTGACTTTATAATGGGATGATGCCAATAATTCAAGGACAAAGGAAACGTGAATGATATGGGAATGTTACAAGAACAGGTTGTCCCCTTTTCCTGTAAATAAGAACATTAGATAAGTGGAAATGAGATTAGGATAAGCCGAGACTCGAACCTTGTATGTAAGGTTCAGAATAGATTCAGAGATTGGAATGTTAAAATTTAGCTATTGTTTTGGAAATAGATATTGTTTGCATTGTAAAAAAGAATTTAATTGTTCGTTCTATTATGACAATTGAATTAAAAACAGGTTAGTTGAGAATTCTTTGTTTGCAGAAGTGTGTTTGGAGTATGTGTGTTTAGCCACGTGAGTTGGTCACGTTCTGAAACCACACATCTGATGTCATAGCAAAAAGGGGATTCTCAATAATTGGAGCTAGGATTAGCAGATTAGAAGGGTCGACAGTCGGCAGTCGAGCAGAGGAGACAGAACAGTTGAGTCTGCTAGGCAGAGAGAGATGGAGTCCAGGTCCTTTGGAAACGAAGGAAAGAACATTAAACTATTTAGATCCCGAATTTGAATTCTTGACGTCATCATCATTTCGACTGGTCAAATAAAATAAAGAACATTATCGATTTTTGTAACTGTTGTCTTCGTGTCGTCATTCAACAATTGAAGGTAATGTGTTAATCATCTTAATTTGAATTTTGTATAACCCCCTTCCAAGTATTATGTCCCCCTCCTCCATCATGAGCAATGATTAACCCCCTCTGTGTAAAAGAACAGTATTACACATTTATTCAATAATAAATTCTCTCTCTCTTTCTCTCTCTCTCTCTCTCTCTCTCTCTGTGTAATAAATGTCTTCCTTCTCTTCCTCTTATCATCATCGTCATTCCTTATATGCATTGGCCGAATATGGACCTCTGTACAACAAAAAGACGAAATGTAAAACGAAGATGGATATAAGAATATCACAATGTTTTCTCACAATGTTTAAAATTACCTTATTCCGTCATTCTGTAGAATTTGACGAAAAAGACCATGCGTGGCATTGACTGACATATAATCGAAATAAGCATGATCTGCCAGGGCAAATAATTATTGTCAAGGTAGAGGGTAATATATGTTCGCTGGCTTGCTTATTCAACTATTAATCGCACACATTTAATAGACGTATCTCATGTTTTATATTCGAAGGAGTGGCTTCATTTACGGGTCCAAATGAATTATAAAAAACATCGAAGCAAAAACAGAATAAGGGAAAAGTTCAAATAGAGTTTTTATAAAAAGTAAAAAAGTACCGGAAATTTCCTTCAAAGGGTTTTTTTTCGATTCATCTAAAAACAAGACTGGATTCCAACGAGGAATGTTTTCCTTGCATGTTTTACCGATTCCAAAATTAACCTGATTGATCTCAACATAATTATATCGATTTCCTCTTTTATACTATTTACTATTTTCTTCTGTCCGTATAGGATTGTAAACGTTTCGAACAAGTTTCAGATTTAATTCGAAAATTTAGCCTCAACAGCCTTGTTTTTGTTTGATTTATTTTGAGAAAGATATGGAGAAACACACACACATACATATATATATATATATATATATATATATATATATATATATAAAGTTGAATGTCTGTGTGTATGTCTTGTCACGAATAGGCTCCTATATGGTTGATTATTTTTTTAAAACTGATTGCATACAATGATAGAAGATGTATCGAAGATCAGGAATAAATATGTTTGATCTGGCAGAACGGCGGTTCATAAAAATTGTGGGGTCTGCTTACTCGCCTGGCCCCTAAAGTATGGAAATAAAAAAAATTAATAAAACGTTTAAAAGGGTTTTTGATATAGATGTACATAAGAATACTTTCATAAGTATGTTTCAAGTTAAATAGGGATGGTAGAATAAAATTGTGGGTTTGCGTTCGCGCCTGTACTCCATAGAAATATGGCACAAACTTTAACAAAGACTTTTCATATCTATTTGCGTAAGTATACTTTGATAATTATGTTTAAAGTTGAAGAAATATGGTATATTAAAATTATAGGGTGTTCGTTCGCGCCTGACCTCCATAGAATGTAAATATATCACAAAGTTTAAAAGGTTTTGTAAAAGGGGTGAGGGCCCACAATAATACCTTTACTTTAATTCATGTTAGCTTATATTTATTTTTTTAGTTGAATCATATTGTGCCGAATAAATTCACCTCATAAATTCACGTTCTTATTAAAGTGAACGCCAAAATATAAGTCGAAACTTTAGACAATTCTCGACACAAATTTTGAATAACTCTGTTTTTTTCCTTCTCCACTTGCACGTGGAACTCTTTCGAAAATAGATAAATAAATAAGAACGTTACTTGTTATCGTGTCAAAAGAAGAAAATACTGCTCACGTGATTACGTGTCTTTTTAAAAACATTTACATAAGCTTTTCATTTTTTTTTATATATCTGTTTAAGCTTTTTTGTCAGAGTACTAGAAGGAATTAAGTTGATTACAACCCTTTCGGCGTGTTCTTTACATTACAACAGTACAACCCTGAATCCGACGGCGCAATACTACACCGTTCAACACGGTAAAACTGACACGACGCTGTTCTGCTTGAAAAGGGCGCCATTTTCGTCTTATATTTATATCGATTCTTTGCTTTAAAAAACTAAAGTAATTACGTGTTTACTTTTTTAATATCCCATTTTGCGGTTTCTTATTATTTTACTAAAGTAAGTAAGACTTCATTATTTTTCAAAACTGTTTTTGTTTCTTTGTTTTTCGATATTTCGTCGATATTATTTAGTAAGAGTGTTTAGCAGAAAACCCGACAAACGACTACCCGAAAAAATAAATATACAAGATATAAATGTTACCATAGTTAATAAAAGTTCAGTTCATGTTTTTTTTTTGTTGTTTGGAAATAGTTTTTAATTCTCTTTACTTGATATAATTTCAGCGAACTGAAATTAAAACGAAATTTGAGGCGATAAATAATTATATGAATTTTTATATAAACTACACATGCCAAAACCGAATATTCCTCAAGCACAAAATAACGGAAAACATTAAAATATGTTTATTAATATTCCTTACGTTGACGGAACTCTCTTAGATTGTTAACACAGAATGCTCAGGTGCCCCTCCTTCAAATTGAAAACGGGGTTCTCCATTTCAAAGTCGCTGCCATTTTTTTAAAAACCGGTTCGTGAATTAAAAAAAAAATTGTTTTACAAACTACTTAAAAATACAAACCAATGAACTTTTCTAGCATAAAAGTAGCTTTTGTTGATAATGGTACCATTTATTTCCTGCAAGAAATATTTATATTATTTAAGAAATAATATTTATATTTTTATATACATAAAATTTTCTCATTTGTAAGGAAACATCATTTTGTTGGTCACTCTTGGCTACGAAAGGAAACAAAGTTGATATAAAAAAATATATTTTCGCGAAAATTATCTTTACTTTCATCATAGTTTGCTTTGGTTTTGATACCCACAAATTCGAAGCTACCTCTTTACAACCCTTCCTTTTCATAACCTATCATACTTTCATCAATCACAGTCGATTTTCTGGATGCTGTTTTTTTAACCCAGTCAATGACGGGTACTTCTGCTAGTATGTATATATATATATATATATATATATATATATATATATATATATATATATATATAAAGAGAGAGGCAGAGTGTCCAAAAAGCAGCTAAAGTGTTTTAACTTAAATAGACATTTAATTTTTGATATTTTTCTGAGATTTAAACACATTCTGACTCAGATATTGGGAATTTAAAAAAAACCTACAAAATTCAAACAATATCGATTTATGAGAAGTAATGTCTTTTAAATATTACTCATTTCCATTTTCGTATATTGTGATCTTTCCAAAACATCATTCATGACAGATTGCAGAATTCCCATTTTACTCTCTTATTTCGTTACTTCCATTTTTTCAAGGTTTGGGGTTGTTAATGTTTCGAATTGTGTTGTGACTTATGCTATCTCTTACATGAAAACGCCGTCGATAAGCGTTTTGAGTAAGAAAAAATTGACCCCTGATTTTAGCAAAAAAAAAACAAAAAACATGGATATATCAGCACTTCCGTACGTTCTCCGATGCTATACGGATCCGCAATTTATTTCCAAAATATGATCTATAAAATATCTGATAGATAATAAAAGAAATAATCATAAATGATAAAATGACAAAAGTTTTCAACCGTTAAATTACTTTTTGACACCCTATATATACACTCATATACATAGGTCTGTCAATAGTTATACCGAAAGAGGGAGAAAGAGAGAAAGAGAGAGGGGGGAGAGAAAGAGCGAGAAACAGAATAGAGATTGAAAGAATATTACTTGCCCTATTAAATGAACAGCGAGAGGAAATTATATTATAAAGTGGTCTTTCATTTACTATCATATATTATATATATTATAGCAACAACATAGCAAAAAAAAGAAAGACATACTTATAATGAGGCCTTACCTCGAAATATATTTATGAATTTCAACATATCAAACGAAATAAATGTGTGTTTATTTTGTAATAATGCGTTGTTTTTTGGTTTCAAACGTATACAATTTGTACTTATTTTATTCAAACTCAACCGGCGCTTCTAAGGAACAAGAAATCTTAACACACACACACACACACACACACACACACACACACACACACACACACATATATATATATATATTATCATATATATATGGATATATATATAATATGACTGATACTTATAAATATATTTAATTTACTATCATATATATGTGTGTGTGTGTGTGTGTGTGTGTGTGTGTGTGTATGATATTTATATATATATATGACTAGCATGGCTGCCTGGTGTTGCCCGGGTGGTTGGATGTGTGTCTTGAGCAGGAAAAATGTGGTAATAGGAAGGCAGGCTTGAACGTGACGTCTTTGCTGTTACGACAACCGCCAAAACGGGAGTGACGTAGGTTTAAATTAAGGCTAGTCAATCAAAAAGAGGGGATGACTTTCGAAAATATCGGCGAAAAAAGCGACCCCTCCCTGTAGAAAAGTGCCCAATTGAGGGTGGAGAAATTAATTTTTTTTAGATGATATTTCGGTATTTATCGTCTGAAAGTTCGAGCTTCAAAATGATACAAATGTTGTGAAAATCCGTCGCCTCTGTCGAAAGTTTTATGCAGGCATGCAAACATACATACATAGATTTATATTTTTACAGCTCCAATTTTCGACCCAAACTGATTAAAAAGCTTGCCCTATCTCTGAATACCCTTTATGTAAAATCTCAAATTCCTAGACCAGAAATTGTCTGAGTAATTTGGTATAGACCGCAGAGGTCATTTTTTTTTTACTTTGACCCCAATTATGACCCCTTTACATTTATTTTTTGGGCTCAAATCAAGTTATTAATGAAGATCCATGTCTAAGGGACCTATATCTAAAATCTCAAGTGTTTAGACTCAAAATTGTCGGAGGAGTTTGGTAGAGTTCTCAAAGTACAAATCGTTGAACGTTGACCTTTTAACAGCCACATTTTTGGCCAAAAACGGATTACAAAGATGTCCCCAAATCTCATTACCCTGTATATCAAATTTCGAGTCAGTAGACTGAAAATTGACAGGGTTATTGTGTAGGGAAATATACACACAGACACACAGATACACGGATACACAGATACAAAGATACACAGCCACGGTCACTTGCAGAGATATACTAGCATTTAAGCCCGAGATTGCGTGGTGTTTGGAGGTGTATGTTGAGCAAAAAAAAGAAAGCGGTCAATTTTTTTTAAATTTGATCTCTATTATGACCCCTTAAAATTTATTGTTTTGGGTTCAAATCAAGTTATTAAGTTAGATCCATGTCCAAGAAACATATATCTGAAATTTCAATTGTTTAGACCCAACATTGTCGGGGTAGTTTGGTAGAGTTCTCAAAGGTCAAATCGTTGAAATTTGACCCCTTAATCGCCAAATTCTTGGTCCAAAACCGACTACATCGATTTTTCCAAATCTCAGTACCCTGTATATAAAATTTCGAGTCTATAGATTTAAAATTGACAGAGTTATTGCGCAGGTAAATGTACACACACAGACAGACCGACACACAGACAGACACGTTCACTTTTATAGATATACTAACATGGGTGCCCGGCTTTGCCCGGGTATTTTGAGGTGTATGTTGAACAAAAAAAAGAAAGAAAAAAAGCGGTCAATTTTTTTAATTTTGACCCCTATTATGACCACTTAAAATTTATTGTTTTGGGCTCAAATCAAGTTATCAATTTGATCCATGTCCAAGGAACCTATATCTAAAATTTCAAGTGTTTAGCCCTCAAACTCTTGGAGGAGGTTGGTAGAGTTCTCAAAAATCAAATTGTTGAACTTTTCCCCATTTACAGACAAATTTCTTGTTGAAAACCGATCCCAAAGATTTTTCCAAATCTCAGTACCCTTTATATCAAAGTTCTAGTTATTGCGAAGGAAAATCTACACAAACACCAGACAGACAGCCACACACACACACACACACACACACACACACACACACGTTCACTTTTATAGATATATAGATAGATTAAACAAAAATATATACGTATACATAAATATATATATAATTTACTGTAAACTTTTTACGCAAATATTATGCAAGTATAAATCATGTCGAATATCTGCATGAATATAATTACACGTAATAGTTAACTAAATATGATTATCCCATAAGAAAACCGAAAAAAAAACTAATAGGGAATTAATTAAAATGAATGTTTAAAAGAATATGCAAATTAGCAAGATCTTTTGCTGGTGAATACAATTCCACAACCCATATATAAGAAAATTGTATTTTCTTTTAAAATAAATAGAAAAGAGGGTTTTTAATATGAATATCAATTGACACGAAAGAAAAACGAAATTATAGTAGTATAGATAGATATTTATAAATATGATATTTTAATTCATACAAATTTGTTTTACTTAGGAATCCAGTTTTTTTATTGAGTGCCATACTCATTACACTATTCAGTATTGTAATGATTTAAAAATTGTTTTATTTTTTAATTATTACGGTACAATAAGCTAGAAT